>NW_024722227.1:25790131-25854196 GCF_018991925.1 Homarus americanus | reverse complement strand
GAGCTGGTGGACGTCCGCCCCACGATGGGTCACAGCTCAAGATTGAAGTAGCCACAAGTCCATAATTCAGAGAGAGAGTTAGAACTTGGAACAATCTGCCAGAAAGTGGACGGCACCGAGTGTGAGCTCTTTCAAGACCAGATTGACCAATACTGGAGCGGGTTCAGGTAATATCTTGGAGCCGGTGCATGCCCAGTACTGCCAACAGTGTAACAGATATGATCGACCGCCCAAGAGGATAAAGTAATGTAGACCTTTTTTTCTTGTAGCCTTTACTACTCATTTTTAGTTTTTACGAGGATATATTATAATAATATAAATAATATTTTCAACAACATTTTATTATGTACTTTTTGTTTTAAAAATTTTCAGTGACGAAAGAGATGTTTTTCATAGATTAATTTAGGGACTCAATTGGCCCAACTGGAGATGTTTGTTGCAGTAATATGTGAAGCTTTTTAGTTGTGGTTGAACTCAATAATGTATGTTTATTTCTTCCTCTTTACCACTACTCGGCTTGTTAATCTTGCGCGGTCGGTCATGTCTCTATTACACACTGTTGGCAAGTATGTGCACGTACTGGCTCCTGAATGTATCTGTAATTACGCCAGTGTTGGTCAAGGCTATGTTCAGTACTTGTCAACTGCGTAACAGCGACATGACCGACCACCCAAGAGGCTAATACAATTAGAGAGGATGAAGTAAGGTAACTGTGTCAAGCAGGGGCGTCCAAGCTTAAGACCATGTCGTAAGTCCTGTACAAGGTTGTTTCGCAGTAGATGTTCCACCATGGCATCTCTTATAAATGGTCTCTAGTATTTTAGACTGGTGATCAAGCTGACCGGCCTATAGTAATGCAGTGTCAGTGAGTTTGTACTAAAAGAAGCTAAATAGATTGAACTCTTACAAAAGCACAGTATATGCATTCTTTACCATTAGTACCAGATATAAATATTTAGAAGAGTTAGCGTTCGTTTCCTGTTTCTATATCTTGTTAGCGTTTTCTGTGTTAGTAGTTCTTATGAGGGGTGATGTTACACTATGTCAACACTTACTAGTCGTCATTTTTTTCTTGGTTGTTGAGATGAGTTTTATCACTGTCAGGCGGCACTACACCCCCAACGATGTGTTTGTTTTATTATTTTCTGGAGAGCTTCTACTTCCAGTCTTGTTAGTTTCGACAGCACCAGTTTTACCCTTGTGACCGACACTATCCTGGCCGGACTTGCCACCCTCCGCTGCCTTGTCTTCTTGGCACTTACCCTACCTGTGTGTTTACTAGTGGGAGTATCCTTTTAGCACTGTCTTTGTGCAGGAGGTTTGCCAGGTAGTTTCCTCCTGTTGGGCTTGATGGCTGGGTGCACTAGGTCTGAGGGAAGCAGGTTGGACAGCAGTACGTGCAGCGTTAGTGACAGTGATGGCGTCTAAAAGGAAGTTATGTAGTCTCTTCAAGACGGTGGAGTGGCGGCGCGGGGTCCTAGAGGTGGTAGAGAACGCTGATACGCCCTCGCCACGCTGTAGATGTTAACGAGGGCGAGACGGACGCGTGTGAGGTGCGTGTGTGTGTGTGGAGGCTGCCCTGAGGGCAGCAAGCCGCGCCTCCATCTCCCCAGGCACAGAGATGAGGTCCACCCAGTTGAGCGTTCCCGGTACAGCTGCAGGAGTGCTTGACCTCTCGCCCCTTCTCGCTCTGAAGACAAGAAGAATGGCGTCATTATTATTCCCACGACAATACCACTATGTAATCCTTTATTTATTTGTCAGACTTCAATCATAATATCACCGTCACCACCGCCATCAATCATTCATGAAAACACATACGTAAAATAACAGGAACATCTTGTATTACTACAGTTTGTTTATTAATGTTATCAACTTAATCACTCACAACTAATCGGACCCAAAACACTACTACGGTACTAATTAAGACCCCCGTGGACCTGAGACCACTCCTGGCCCTGAAGAACCTGCGGACCTGAGACCACTCCTGGCCCTGAAGAACCTGCGACCTGAGACCACTCCTGGCCCTGAAGAACCTGCGGACCTGAGACCCTCCATGACCCTGAAGAACCCAGGACCTGAGACCACCCATGACCCTAAAGACCTGCGGGACTGAGACCACCCATGACCCTGAAAACCCATTTACCCAGGACCTAACTAAGACTTAACTATCCCCGAACCAACCTCAGACCCGCTATGACTCTATCTACGAACCACTACGGACCAACCTAAAATAAAGACTTTCTACGGACTTAACAAAGACCCAACGTAAGGACACGGACTGCACGAAGACCAGCAGCTGACGACGAGCTTGGTGCAGCTGGTGGAGGGCGTGGTTCACCAGTAGTAGCTCAAGACGCAGTGTCAGCAGGTCACTGGAAGTGGGCCACACACGCCCGTGACCGTGGCTGTCCCTGTTGAATGTGGCCACACTTCTCTACGTACTCCTGGAGGCACCGTGTACAGGAGAAGGTAATGTGTGTGTGTGTGTGTGTGTGTGTGTGTGTGTGTGTGTGTGTGTGTGTGTGTGTGTGTGTGTGTGTGTATGTGTGTGTGTGTGTGTGTGTGTGTGTGTGTGTGTGTGTGTGTGTGTGTGTGTGTGTGTGTGTGTGTGTGTGTGTGTGTGTGTGTGTGTGTGTGTGTGTGTGTGTGTGTGTGTGTGTGTGTGTGTGTTAAATACTCTAGGTGTGTATGAATCAAAATATGCGGGTAATTATGAATATATATGTATTTCTTATGAAATTTTATATGAAGGGCCATGATATATGTCTGTTATTAAAGAGGAACACTTGTGAATGGTTGATCTCTCTATGTGTATAAGTAAAAGTAATTGTTGCACATACAGTACAGTACACAATATACACGAGTGGAGAAAACTTATCACGACACCTTAATTATAAACCATATTTAATAAAACTTGTACACACTGGGACCCTGAAACAGGGAGAGAAACAGATGACTGACCTTGTAACCTCAGATGGGACAGCCTATGACAGTCACTCCATTCCCCCCTTGAGGAACATCCACAATAAGCCCCCTTCATTTTTCCCCGAAAACCATTAAAAACAACGATGAAAATAATAACTGTAAAACGATAATGCTATAACATTTGAATTCATTCATTGAATGACACATAAGTAAAATAAAAAGTCATATTGAAATGAAATAAAGCAAATTTTACCCTGCCAAGGCGAAGTATATAATAGAAACCCCTGAAATATTGCCGTGGGCTCCCTGGTCCCCACATCGGGAACCGATGCTGTACAGTAAGTATGGCCTTGGCTCATAGAGTGAGAGAGACACTAACCTTGTATGTGGAGTAAGTGGCGACCTTGGCGGTGGTGGCAGCAGTAGTCCTCCGTGTGGTGTGGATCAGCTGCTGTAGACGTTCCACTTCCTGCTCCTGCGTGTCTTCTTCCTCCTCCTGACGCTTTAGGAGCTTCTCTCCATCTTCCCTTCGCGCCTCTTGAGCCTGGGGAGAGTAGGGATGGTGTTACTGAGATAAAGATGTAACACTAAGAGCAGCTCATAAACACCTGTCAGAACAATCTCCCACAGTACCTGAAGGACTATAGATGCTCCCATGCCTCTCCCACAGTACCTGAAGGACTATAGATGCTCCCATGCCCCTCCCACAGTACCTGAAGGACTATAGATGCTCCCATGCCTCTCCCACAGTACCTGAAGGGCTATAGATGCTCCCATGCCTCTCCCACAGTACCTGAAGGACTATAGATGCCCCCATGCCCCTCCCACAGTACCTGAAGGACTATAGATGCTCCCATGCCCCTCCCACAGTACCTGAAGGACTATAGATGCTCCCATGCCCCTCCCACAGTACCTGAAGGACTATAGATGCTCCCATGCCCCTCCCACAGTACCTGAAGGACTATAGATGCCCCCATGCCCCTCCCACAGTACCTGAAGGTCGGACTCGTGTATCAGTATGTCGTGGACCAGAGTGGCGTAGCGGCTGTGTGCTCTCTGGCGCTGGTGGTGGATGGTAGTGAGGGCGGCGTTGTAGGCAGTGTGGTGTGAGGCCGCACCTTCACCCCCCGTACTGTACACCCGCGCCACGCTCTCCACGCGACCTCCCCCGACCTCACATATCTGTCTGTGGAGGTAGAGAGATCCTGAGGTCATATGTTATATAGCTTAAGATCCGGTTCCTTAAACGTTCGTGCATTAAACTGACTTAATGTGTGAACTAACCAGCATTACGTGTTAAGTTGTGGTCCCCAACGGAGTGACTAAATCCGTCTTGACCGTAACAGTACCACAACACACGAAGTATCGCTCCCAGCTATAAGAGTTATAACCAGTAACCAGACTGTAGTTGAGCGAGGAGTGTGACCCACGCCTGTATAGTGTGAGTTTGCCATAAGTCACCCCAATTTATCTCAATGCTACTGCAAGGGCTGATCCAGGGGGGGCGGGGGGGGGTCCTGGGGGTCTGGACTCCTTCTTTTCACTAAAAAATCCCAATCTTTTTTCTTTAATACAGTATTGTACTCAGGCATTTTGTATAGTAAAAACTAATTACTATTGACCTCATAATATCTCCTAATATCAAGTGTACATGGCTTCAAAATAGCTTCAAAATACCCATGATATTGGTCAGATTTCACAAACTTTTCTGGGAGGCTTACAGAGCCCCCCCCCCTACAAAAAAGAACGCGCTGTGCTCACCTGTTCCTCCACCCACAACTTCTTGGTCCCCATTTTTTTATATTCCTGGATCCGCCCCTACCGTATATCATAGTACCTCACTCTTCTTACCTGGCTGTCTGTTCTAACTATTTATTCTTGTCTGATTAGGTCTCCATGGGGATACAGTATATAAATATATATATATATATATATATATATATATATATATATATATATATATATATATATATATATATATATATATATATATTAAATAAATAAATAGATGTGCCTATAGGTTGTTTTGTAGACCTGTAATATGTAAGGCCGGTGAGGAGTGGGACTTGTCAGTGTACAGTCCGACTTAAAAGCAATTTGCTTGTAGTTATTTAGAGTCCCGTTGATATCAGTAAGATGACTAAGACTGTCAATAATTGATGTCCATCTGGACGTTCACGTCTCCCATAAAAGTGAGAAAATTATACACATGATTGGTGTACTGTATATGTACAGTGTGATATTTTCAAATTGTCTAATACTGTACAGTAAATTAACCTGGCCCCGTGATCTAGTAATGAAGAATTCTCATTGTGAGTCGCGCTAGAACTGAGGCAGGCTCTTGTGTTAGGCGAGCTCGTACTGATGTGGTCCAGGCGTAGATCTTTACTCTATGGGGTCCAGCTTAAAGACTAGCTAAGGGGCTTGGGGATACCACGCCCGTATAGAGTAATTCCCGCACTCGCCAGTAGAGAGATATATATGAGTCTAGCTTCTAGAAGGTTCTCGAAGGAGGAAGTAATTACCTCTGTAGAATGTCAAGCTGGACAACAGTCAGTGGTGTTTACATTACGTGTATAAATAACCGGCTGGTAAATGATCCCTTTGACCCATGAATCACTTTACTGGCGGTGCCATTATCTATATATATTACTCAACTAAATATCCAACATATTTGACGCATTGCAGGTGTGAAGCAAAGTATCCAATTACCACATATGAGCAATCTATCTAGTGTTTAAAGAAATACCTACTACTGAGAGAGAGTCGCATCATACTGCAACACTCGGATAAGACAACTATAACCGGCCATTACAGGTCATTGAATATTGAATGTTCATAATTATAAATCCATGGTTGTAAGTTATTAATTAATTACTCTAAATAATACAGTATGTAAATTATACTGGTTACAGGTTCATTGTAGTTCCTCATGCTGTAACTGTAGGAAAAATTAACATACAGTATTCACAGACTGCCTCACTCATCTTCTCTTAAATGCCAAGAAACATTAACACTTTACCTAAAAATTATTATGATGGATTTGTTTTAAAATGGGGAAAGACTGATTGTAAACCGAAAAAATCATAATGCGGCCCATGACTGAGGAAAGGTTGCCCAACAATACCCCCATACCTGGTTTATACCATTACAGTATCTTATCATAAAAACTGTAACTCAACACAACAAGACAATGGGTGGTAGATGAAGACAATATCTTGTAATGAGGACATAATATCTCTGAGCTCCGTTAATGATGATAACACAATGCAGTACTTATGATAAAATAATATGTCCTCGATTACAAGTCGCAATTATTTATTCTACAAAATACTAAGACTAATTTACAATATAAAGTAATTTAATTAGCATAGGTAATAAAAAACGTATTATAAGTCATTTTATAACTTTACATAATGCAAATAAAATTCTATAATAAACTGAATTGGGTGAAACATTGTGTGAATGAAAACTTGACTTGACACTTTCACACAGTACATATTTTGTTCTCTACTTGATACTAAACATATTAACTTCAATTTTTATTAACAATATTCATAATTTACGAGGTGTTATATACTTACTCGATAATGGTGTTATCAAGTGGCGTCTTCTTAGCAATAGCATCATCATATACTCGAGTGTAAAAATTCTCTGATTGTTTTTTGTCGCCTTCTTCATATTTCCCTCCTGCTTTTATCCTTGTCTCGGTCTTCTTATTATCCATGGTTGATTATGTTTTAAAATATGTCCATCAAATATAATACACTGTGATTTTTAATATAAGACACTGATCTTCACTCCAAATTGTTTCCTATCAACATTCTCTTATTAACTCTCACTCTTCATTTTCACTCCATTTTTCTTACTATTATATTTATATGTCATATTTCATATCCATTATTAATATATGTTAGTATACTATATTTACCTGTATATCTTAAACACATCACAGGAATTAACCAAATGCTTTCTGTCACTATAGTTATATTACCCACCACCTATATGTTCCCTATATACACTCCACTTATCATCCAGGGTTAAATATTATGAAATATATCCACTCTCATGAGGTATTAGAGGTAAAAAGAGGTATATAATAAGATAAAAGTTAGTGTGATAGTAGACGAGTGTTCACGGCGTCGGGGTGGTTACCATGACAACCAGGGGCCAGAGGCAGTGTGGGAGTGACGTCATCCTCATCATGGCTACCAGAGCGATGTTGTTAAAGAGAGCTGCTGTGTTTTCCCCTTCTATTCAACATTTTCTACACGTCAGGTATAATTAATCGGTTGTATTTAAGTAATTATAAGTATGGGTTGTTTGGTTTATTGTACATAGATTCTAAGTGACGTTCTATTACCTGGTGTGGACAGTAGTCGTCTTGTCGGTGATCAGCTGTTGGGTGGTCGTCTGCCTCAGTTATAAGGTTATTTTATTATTTTATTAGGTGTGATGGTGAGGTAGAGGAGTGACATTCTTTACCAGGGGGCAAAAAGGAGGAAATAGCCGCGTGGTAAAAGGTTGATGAGGATAATTTAATACCAAGGCCGTAGGGTAGTGTTGACTCCTATTTTAGCAGCAGTTTTTGGCACCAGTATTCTCTCTACTTGTTACTGCTATCATTCTCTAATAATAACAATGATAATTTTAGTCTTGTAACTGAAAGAATGACGTGATTACAGGTGTATTAGTTACAGGTATTGTTGATTACATGATACAGGTACAGTGGCAGGTGTGTTAAGTAATTGTTCCTTGTACCATTACTGCTTACTAGTTTCTAAGATGGAATTATGTAAAGCAATTTAGTATCGATACATATATGTGAGACTGAGTGTATTTTAAAATTTTGCTTAAATAACTAAACACCATTCTCCTGGCACCTGCCAGATGTTACATGGTGCAAAAAATTCATCCACTCGTCAGTTAGAATCGAAGTGACATCCACAGCCAGACCCCCAAGTAGAGGGACAGTTCACAGGTCGTGTTAGTCAGACTCGGTCACTACGGAGGCAACAGTCATCCACAGCTGAAGGACCTTTATAGCTGCTGGAATGGAGCTACTGAAGTGTTTCTCATCATTATGTGACTTATCTTTCAAGCTTAACACCCCTATACCTGCATCTCCTGCTTGTGAGCGTGTGTTTGGTCATGTTGGGCTTTTTATTTATTTAATTCATTTATTACACCTCAGGGGGCGACAAGCCTAGTCACAAGACCATGCTCTCAGACACTGACACATTGGTACTCGTGTCTCGCTGTGACTTGTGATACGGTGACAATATTGATATGATTTAAGGCCAATGGGAGTTAACACCCACTAAAGTGTGGGTAGTGTACAAGAATTAAATCTAAATTATTACAAATAAGTAGGTGGTGACACAGTGGTTAGTGACCCTCCCTGTAGTAGGAGGTCCCTGACAGTGGGATAGTCAAGACAATGGTGTTGAAGGGTTGGGACAGCTACAGAGTTTACAGGAAGAGAAGTGCAGGTCATCCCCCGCCTCAGATACTTGCCAGATAGGTCTGTATCCTAACTATATGTGAGCAGAAACACTTCATCATGTCTTCTAGCATTAATCTACTGTAGTTTCCTGTACAGTATATACTACTCTACTATTATTACTATGATGGTTGATGCCACACACCGATGATAATGTCATGCTGTACTGAACTAATCTAGTGGACAGATTTGTAAATGATTGTGATGATCAGATGACCAACAGACATCCACTACATGCAAGGATGGAGAGTGTTCGTCTTTGAATGAATTCAAATATACTGTACAGGACTTCAGGGTATTCGTATTGGAATACAGGCCCATCAAATTCGTGGGGTTAGGTTCTCAAAATGGCCACGAATCGCCAAATCCAAGAATAACATTTGCTGACCAAATGGGGGGGGGGGGTACATTTTTACTTGTGTACAAAGAAATGTCTACAGCTTCTCCCCGACTTATGATGGGGTTAGGGACCCAAATCCAGGTCGTAAGTCGAAAATGCTTAAATAATACATAGAAAATCTAAAATGGGTGTCTCTTTTTCTTCTCAGCACCACAAAACTCTCACTTTTAAGCTTGCCAGCCATTTTAAAGTGAATTACATTTTTTTTTGTCAGTACACAGCGCAATCATTGATGTTTGGACACGAAAATACGTAATTTGACAAAATTTTGGTACGACTGAGGCAGGTTGTAAGTGCGGGTGGTCGTAAGTCAAGTACCGTAGGTCATAAGTCGGGGAGGAGCTGTATTCCCTTTGTGTGTTTGCCCTGAGGACAATTATTTCCTTAACTTGTATTGTACACAGGTATGTGTGTGTGTGTAGATGTACACAACACATACAAATACTGTAAATAATATTGTAATGGGAAAATTCTTACAAATAATCAGAAACAAGTTTATTAAAATGTGACAGTCTCCCCTCAAGTCTACTCCATGCTTTGTTATTAATAAAGCACAGAGTAGACTTGAGGGGAGACTCACATTTTAATAAACTTGTTTCTGATTATTTGTAAGAATTTTCCCATTACAATATTATTTACAGTATTTGTATGTGTTTTGTGTGTGTCTACACACATACATATATATAATACAGATAAAGGAAATTCCTGTCTCTAGAACGAATAGCTCTGTGTCCCGGCCACAAAAATGCCAGCAACTTTAAAACTACCCACAGACATTCTTGGGTACATCCAGGGTGTCATCTGCGAATAATAGAGGACTGTGAAATAAAAATCCGCGAATTATCCGGGCGCACTGTACCATTAGAAATCCAAGTACAGTAGTACCCCGCTTAACGCGGTCAATAAAACCCACAGGGTACCGTGTTAAGTGAAAACCGCGCTAAGTGAACAACAGAACATATGGGATTAATTCCAATAGAAACTGGCCCGACCCCACCCCCAAACTCCACTTTTTGACGACACACAACTATGTTGTAGTAAAAATTTTATCTTAACTTTATGATGGTATGAACAAACAAGTAATATAGAAGAGGTTAGGTTAGGAAAAATAATGGTTAGGTTAGGAAAACTAAAAGTTAGGTGTAACACTTACGTTAGTAGAAGACACACACTGCGCAACCTTACAGTGCGGCTTGCCCAGGTGGAGGGAGGCGGGAGGGAGGGAGGAGGAGGGAGAGGCGAGAGCAGGCAGGCAGGCGGGTGGGGGGAATCTAAAAATAGCGTCTCGAGCCGGACACTCACCGCGTATACGTGGAAAAAACCCGCGTTGAGTGAAAGTTCGGCTCTGGCGAGGCACCGCGTATACGGTAAAACGCGCTAAGCGATACCGCGTTAAGCGGGGTATTACTGTACAGTACATTTTCATTCTTATTCAAATCCTTGGGCAAAGTATTCATATTTTTAAGATAATCTGAAAAATAATAATCATTTTATGGATAGAAATAACCATACATTTGGTTGCTGAATTTATTTTGGATGAACAGAGAGAGAGAGAGAGAGAGAGAGATTGAGAGAGTTTTTTGGATCTTCAATTGGTTTACTAAATCTGTGAACCTGAGTCACCTGAGAAGCTATACCGTATATCATTCAATGAAATTAATTATTTAAATAATTAGTAAATACTGTAATACGGAACTCTCAACAGTTATCGATGTGGTGAGTTAGCAACTGGTGACGCGGTCATGTCGTGTAAGAAGTATGCCCATATGATGTCAAATTGGATTTAAATATACAGTATAAAAGTAATACTGTACCTCCGTTGGCCGGAGAAAATTTCAAGAAAATCTCTCTAAATCTTTCCGTTCCAGGCCTCGGAATAAATTTTTAGAGAGTTCTAAAAGATTGCATCATGTTCCAACACATCCCCACGTGCCGGGCACTTGGGTGGCCCAGCTGCTTGGATTGCTTAGTTCATATTCTGTTGCCATTTTCAAAGCTGTTCCCTCGCTAGCTTCTGTAGTATAGATTATTATGTTTACAGTATTAACAATATATTGTACGTGTACAGTGGTGTTTGTGTAAATAAATACAGCTCTGTGCTAAATGTGTCGTTAGTCTCTGGAAAACTTTCCCCGTATGAAGAGTGGAAAGTCCCACGGCTCCGTTCTCACCTGTATCATATATTTTTTGTTTTTTTAAATATCTTTATTTAATCAAGTTTTAGATAAATTATTCAGGATTATTTTGTATGTAACTTACCGTATTTGCCGGCATATAAGATGCATAATAATAATAATTAAATTGCTTGGCAGCCAGAAGGCTGAAAATATACAGTTACATATTTGGGGAATGGGTTACGAATTACAAATAATATACAAGTGACATAAGTGACACAAATAAGACATATAGTAACTTAGATGGGGATCAGCTCAAACTACAGTTCATTTCAACATAGTGACAGTGTAGGGAGCAGTGTTTACTGGGAGTGAATACACTGATTTATTACATGTTATTGATAATTTTTACAATGGTTGGGATTGGGCTGTTCTTATAGCGATCAGTTCGTGCACGTATGGGCTGGATGCGGTTGTGGTGTCGAACAGCAATTCTCGGACAGGGGATCTCAGGTGGTAGTAGGGGCCGGTGTCGGGGGTGGTGTAGAAGCTTCTTACCAAATTTGCAGATGAGGCCGTGGTGATGGTCAGTGAGAGTCGAAAGGGTCAGTGTGTTGAGCGCTTCTTGATATGTGGAGTAGGAAGGGGAGAGAATAATCTTGCATGCCCTCTTTTGCACTTTTTCTAGGTGTTTACGTTGTGTGGCATTTAGGGAGGAAGACCAGGTGGGGGAGGCATAGGTGAGCTTGGGAAGTATGAATGTTGTGTATACACTGAGGAGCTCGTGTGCGGGAACTCCGAGGGACTTGAGTCGGCGGAGGAGGTGGAGACGGAAACTGGAGGATTTGACAACTTCACTGACGTGTGGTTTCCAATTTAGTTTGTTGTCTATGGTGACGCCGAGGAGCTTCGGAATCTACAACCTGGAGTGTGTTCGGACCTAGGGTAATGGAAGGAGGTGGGACAATGTCGGAGGAGAGGTTGATGTGCATTACCCTGCGCCCGTATTATGGATGGGAGGCTGAGCGCTGTAGGTGCCTAGCTAGGGGGTCTGGGATGAGCAGTAGTCCACTAAGCACAAAAATTGTGTAACTAATAATATTACAAGTAATAGAATACTGAAAAAAAGCCAAATTATCACAATCTATTATCACAAACTTGCGACAAATTTGCCTAAGACGTAAATAATGGCTTAACAGCAGAGGGAAGCTCACAACGTCTCACTGTACCTCCTTCCCCAGCATATGTAACCCATCCCAGATACATGTCTTACATTATTTAATGACTGTATTACCTTTAAGAAACATTTGTTTATTATCTAAATGAAAAATGCCCCTAGAAAGATTAAAGAAATGTTAACAAAGTTCAGCCGCCAGTCAGCCATTTGCAATGAGTCGATGACGCCAAAACAATAGAGATGGTGCTACACCCTGGTGGTAGATCGCGGCAACACAAAACATCACAGACAAAAATACGAGTTTCACATCCTGTCGGTAATTCTCTTGACCAAAATATAAACAAGCCACACAGCTGCTCTGATCAGAGGTAGAGTTGGGTTAGTGTAATGTGACTATACTGCATATAATTTCCTACTTGATTCCAGTATATATTGTATTTACATGCACAAAATCATATGCTTTCCCCCACAAAACCACTTTAAAGTCACTTTCAATAAGTGTATGATGAAACACTAAAAAAATCCACAAAATATCCTTGTAAATTAGGGGTGCGTCTTATATGCCGGCAAATACGGTAATTAGAACTGATTTTATTGACTCGGGTATCAACAAAGAGACGATGTGTGATGACTTGTCAGATTTTCTGGAGGTTTATTTATGGTAATTAATTCATTTCTTCGTGTACAAAGCCTGTAGACATCATTTTAGGGTCGTGATCATTTTTTCACTGTGTTTTACTCCACAATTTCCCTCAATCCTTCATGCCCCGCTCACTACAGCTGATTTATGATCATAGATGGAGAGAACTAAATGAAAAATATACATACAGGACTTATAATTAAAATAAAAAGTTGTCACCTCTTATAAAACATTTACTATAATGATAAGAATGTTTGGAAAAATGAATGAAATTGAACAGCTCCTTCTGGTGGCAGCGGTGTCCTCATAAATTACCATTAATACCTGTACCCTTCATATACAATACTGTATGTATCTCAGGTGAAAAAAATGTAATCAGGAACACCATCTCCACATATACAATTGTACCAAATTCATTTCTGTATCACAGTTAGAACAGATGTTGAGAATAAAAGTTTGTACGTTTTTTTTTTCTAACAGCCTCGTGCCTCAAAAATACCTGAGTTTTTGTCTTTATACAAGATATCTTCAGGTCCTGAGACCCACTTATCCCCCACAGCTCCGTGAAAATGTACCAGTCCTCACTGTGACAGCTTCATTCACGCTCATATATAGATTTTCAGTTTTTTTAATATATTTATTTAACCAAACTTTTAGATAAACTATTCTGGATTATTCTAGTAATGAAATGGTTGATTGATTAATTGTGTATAATGTAGTTAACCCGTAGCTTGTTTTTATCATATTTATTTGCACTTGTTTGAGAATGTTTTGAAGTTGTAACTGATCTTTTCCTTGCAGATGTGTGTCAACAACAGGATGTACCAGTCAAAAGGACAGTTGGCTGAACAAGCTTTTGGTTCGGAAAATCGAGCCCACCAAAGAATCACACTCCCGCATGTTGTCTGACAAAGAGGTCATATTTGAATTACAGACCCATAACCTCAAACCTGGCACTGGTGAACAATACCTCAAAAACTAGTGAGTGTTTTATAGTTTTTTCTCTCTAGAATAGCTCTAGATAGTAGATTTTCGGTCAATGTCAGACAAAAGTTCAGGGTCAGAGGTCATCAGTGAACCTTATGTAATAATGTGTGTTGTGTTTCAATGTCTACAGAACACAGCCTTATGTAAGGTGAACTCTCCTAGACCCTGCAATATTTCTTAACCCCTTCACTAAGGAGATGCCACTTGTAATATTTTGTTTGGCTGATACCAGAAAATTATATACAGTATACAGTAAACTCTCCAGTTTGGCGACTATTTGTTGCCGAAAAAACCTCGCTAAACCAGAGGGCTTAATCCAATGGGAAAAGCCTAATTGGTACTGAGGGGCCAGCCAAAGTCTCAATTTTTCCTATTTTACCCACATATAACTTATATTTTATTGCTGAAAGAGAATGAATAATTAGTTAATCAACATAAACATAGAAAACCAACTTTAAAATTAAAGTTGAGGAGCTTAATGTACACTAAGCTGGTATCCGAAGCTGGGGAAGGAAGGATAATGTCCGTTGCCCCCCCCCCCTCCTCCACCACTGCCTCCGCCACCACCACTAGATCAAAGCCTTCAAAATAAAAGTCCTCCGGCAGGCTAGCTAGGTTGAGACGATCTTCTTCCCCTTCATCTTCCACCTCTACACGTTCAATTGCTTCAATCACTTGCCTATTTTCTTCTTGTTTGCGGCTCAAATAACGAGTGATCAGATCTTGTTTGTTGTCATTTACTTTCTTGTTATAATTTTCTTGGTAGTGACCTCGTATTTTATTAAGCAAACACATCATCATCTCACGGGCATCGTAGTTTGGCTCGACCAAAGACATCTGCTCTTCGAGGTTGTCACACATGCCTAGGAACATGGACAGATCACGAGTTGTTGGCTCCGTCGGTTGTTGCACTATTTGTGGGGGCGTTTCTTGCTGAACTTGATTTTCTTCTCCCAGCATCTCCTCATTGCTTTCTGTAGCCTTATCTGTGCCTGAAAGTCCGTTAATTTGGTCCTCGTTCATGCTGTTGAAGCCAGGGGCCGAGATACTTTGGACTGACTGAACTGTCACCCGTAAGAGATCTTCCCGTCACTGGCGGCTATCCTGTGACTTGGCAAGATGAGGGAGTAACGGAATCCAGGCGTGGTGAACTGTTGCTTTCGTTATCTGGTTCCAGGCTGACACCAGATAATTGTCTGCCTCACAAATATTGAATTTTTTCCAAAAGGCCTCGACAGTCACAGCTTCTGCCTGTTCATCCAAGAGAGAGGGTGGGGGGAGGGTAAGGGTGCGTCGTGTGCCTCGCTACCACTTTCCCTTTCTATCTCTCTCATTTCATCCTGTGTGTCAGTCTGCCTCCTTAACCGGTCGGTCATGCACTTGTTTATAAAATATCAACTTTACATTGGCTATGATCTCTTGGTCAAGGGGTTGGATTTGGAGGCAAAAAGCACACCTGTACATTTGGATGGCGGCCTACAAGATACAGTAAATATTACGAATTATGCAATAAAGTCCATCAGCATATAGCCTCAGGGTATATACAGGTAAAGAAATTTACTGTGTCTACAACAAATGACTCCCTGTTCTGGCTGCGAAAATGCCGGCAACTTTAAAACTACCCGCAGACATTCTTGGGTACATTCAGGGTGTCATCCGTGAATAATAGAGGACCGTGAAATAAAAATCCGCAAATTATCCGGGCGCACTGTACTGTAATTCAGCTCTGTGAAAACCTTTCCTGCTTGGTTGATGGGTTGACATCACTAATGCACCTGATGAGCAAATCTTGGTCTCTCTTGTTTCCTTTATTTGGATGTTGATTATCAGAAAATATTTGAGAGTTTTGTCTCAATACACAAATAAAAAGTCACAACAACACAAATCAACACCACAAGTGGGCCGTGTAATAAATTATTGAATGTTGAAATGTTAGTGTTGCATCTTTAACAAAAAAAATTATAGAAATGATAGTAAGCACAATGTTTATATACAGTGAGTAAGTATTCCTTGTCACTGGATACAAGAATAAATGTTCATATAGTAGAGGCGATTGTAGACTTTGTTCTAAATATTGTTGATTTTAATTAATATTTTTTTTTCCTTTTAGTGAAGAGTATGTAAAAGGTGTTACTGACAAGTTTGCAGACAAGGCCTATCACCCAGAACTGCAAGGGTCATGGACTGTTGGGGTGGGGGACCAGGACCAGTGTCTTCACCTATGGAAGTACGCTGGAGGTTATGGTGCTATAGATGCTGCTAATGACATGTATGCTACAGACCCAGTGAGTAGTGGTTTTATACATGTTTATATTACAGTCGTGTTGCATCTTACGCGCATTTACCTTTAGGGGAAAAAAGACTCGGCGAAGGTGGGAACGTATGGCTGCGTGAGATACTTCCACCCACACCTTTTTCGGCCTCAGTTGCCGAAGTATACTTAGCAGGGGTGAGGGTTTGGGTTGTGTGCCTCTGCCAACTGACCCTAAGCAACAATTGCTAAGTGGTTGGTCAGCAGAGGCAGCACATCCCAGCTCAGCTGTGATCCAGTGTGTGCACTATCCTGTATAAATTTTGCTTTTTTTATGGTTTCATTATTTTATCTAAATATTCTCTGCTGAAATTAACCTGACAATCATTGACAAAGAGGATAAAGTAAACCTACAGCAGAGGTTATTGGGTGGTGTGGATTTAAACTGAAATTGGCCTAACCATCTGGGTCGCCAGATGCACTCTTGACAAACTGCCCACTGCTTCCACACTTATGATCACCTCACACACAGAATACACACCCGTGATCTTCATATTTATTATTTTATAGTTTTATATTATATTTTCTTTATTTCCAAGTCATATTAGAGTATATAAATTATTTTTCCACTACTTTTATAATTTCATTATACAGTATATAAAAATGTCACCATGTATTACCATCTCTTGCAGGCCACAGCTGACTCCTGGCGCACGTCACAGAAAAACAGACGTCTTTAACAATTATTCAACTTTATATAAATGATGTGGCTTAGAAGTAAAGAAAATATAATATAAAATTATAGAATAAGAAAAATTAAGAGCATGGGCGTATATGTGTGAGAAGTGAACGTGTATGGAGGCGGTTCTAGCCAGGGCTTTGGCTATAAACTACGTGGCCGACTAGCCAGCCCAGCCACCTTGTATGAAACTATAAAAATTGTGAAAAAAATCACAACATTATTCTAATGTGGCTTAGAATTATGGGAAGGAAATGTAATATAAAACTTTAAAATAACAAAAATAAAGAGCACATGTGGGAAGTAAATGTGTTATGAGGTGGGGGGTTACTGGGCTTTAAATGCACGATGTGACGTCACGGCATACTGACCCACCACGGCAGCCGCCACGCATCTGTGAGTCGGCTGAGCTGGGTGATTGCCTGCACTGTGTTGTGAGCTGGAAGTGTGGGAGGTATGTGTGTGTAAGAACTTATTCCTTGTACATAAAATAATATATACTGTACCAGTAAATGAGAGGAATAAAAAAAACGATAACAGAAAAAAAATACTGCATTTCCATTTAGCTGGAGATGGTGATAGCTGGGCAGTGAGTGAAGAAACGCCAGCTATAGCTCTCTACCTCCCTCCCTCAATGCTTGCTTCTACACACTTGACGATTAATTTCATTCTCTATATTTTTGACCTTATGATAATTATTTTCTAAAATTTGGCACACTGTGTGATGCACATTTAAACTGAAGTAGGCCTAACCAGCTGAGTGACCAGATGCCCTATTGACAGGTACATATAACCATGTACTTTATGGGTGATTTAAGAGATTCTCAGGGTAACTTTTGCTCCGTGTTTTTGGGCTTTACAGAATGTAGTCCGGGCGTAAGATGAGGGACGACTGTATGAGATTTAGTTGCAACTGTTATTGTAACTTGTATTAAATGTTGTGTAGTTTTTCTTGTGATCCTCTCTCACTTGGCTATGAATTACTCTAGCTGGCCTGCTGGTATAGTGTGAGAATCTATGAATTCATAATTGCTAAAAGCTTTGACTGGAAAGAATATGACCATTATTGATGATGATAATAATAGCTGGTCTTTTGTCTCTTAAAAGCGCTGTTTTAACTCTGTATTCTTGGCTGACTTTGTTCTGGTACAATAATGTACAGAACTGAACAACACAAATTGTACACAAACAGCAGCTAGTGAGGGAACAAGCTTCTACAATGGCACCAGGATGTGAACTAACTGATCCAAGCAGCTGGGCCACCCAAGTGCCTGCATGTAGGGATGTGTTGGAGCATGATGCAATTTTTTTCAGAATTTTTCTTGGAATTCACAGAAAGTGCTCCTGATTTTCAACCATGGAATTTGTTCCCAAACCCGGAATTCAGATAAATTTCCGGAAAAATTCCTAGCAAATTTCAATTCCGGCTATTGGAGAGTTCTGTTTAAGAATATCTTAGTGTTAACGTCTTGTAGAGAATTTATTAAGGATCATTATGGTATCAAATTCATCTCCCTAACACAATTAGCCACACTAGAGTGAGGAAGGGGAGAAAACTAACCGCCCCTCACCCCCCAAAAAGGTTCACCTCACCCACCTATCCTCCAACTCTCTCATCCCACATCACCCACATTGTGCTACACCACCCCTACATCACCCCCACACACTCTCCAACACCTCCCTTACTCCACATCACCCACACCAACCAACTTCACACACCAACCAACTTCACACACCAACCAACTTCACACACACACACACACACACACACACACACACACACACACACACAATAACCATCCATCCACACACACACACACACACACACACACTACTACTACATTGCTGTCACACGGAATCAAGTATGACGATCATCCAGCTATGAGACAATTTTTTTTATATTAATATTTACACGGTGAATAGCCCACCTGGGCACAGGTCATCGACCCACAACGGGGCCTGGGGGAAATATGAGTAAAAAGAAATTTAAAATAGAAAGTAAAAAGATTATACCGGTACACCACAGATTATCCGGGAACTGATGGTCCAGCACCTCCTGTAGTCCGGACAAAATTATGAGAGGGCACTTAACTTCCCTCCCAGACTGGGTGAAGGTAGTTTTAGGCTTAAACTTTTTATCTTATAAAATATAGCTGACTAGACTTAACAGAGCATAACTCACAGTACTGGAATCCTTGTAAGATAGTGATTAATTGGGGTATAAATATCACATAGTTTGCACAATGGATGAACATTTTAGTCTAGTGTAGTACATTTGAGTACAGTGTGTGTACAGTATTGTTGCTCAAAATTATGTTTTTTTTTTTCACATTTAATTTGCATTTAATATTTGTTTTATTTAAGTTTTTAGCAGTCCATGGTGCTTTAGGGACACAGGAGGTGTATAAGTAGTGGGTCAGAGGTGTATTGTTGACTTATTATTACCTGACCTCGGTTGGTCCGGCAAAACGGATAATTCAGCAAGGCTTTGGAACCAAGGGTGCCGGAAAATAGTTGGTGTACCTGTATTAATCTACACCACGAAGATGCCGGAAAACCAGTTTTTTGAATGAGACATATTGTATGAGTATGGAAACACAGAAGAAGGTAGAGCATTCTACAGTTTGGCTGTTATTCTAGTGTGACCGACATCCACAGAGAAACGGTGGGCACCTCGGGCAAGACGTGTGTTACGAGCCCACGGCCTTGTCGGCAGTACACAGGATGCCAAATCCACCAAACTTTGCCTGTTAAAGTACCTGTAAAAGAGAGAGTGAAGCAACATTGTGGCGAAGAGAAAGGGAAGAGAGATTATCAACTAAGGAGGAGAGTTAATAAAATTAAATGCCTTTGATTCCACCCTATCTAACAGTTGGACAGAAGAAGAGCCACCCCAGATATGAGAGCAGTACTCCAAGTTAGGACGAATGAATCCCTTATAAACTTGAAGCAACTGCTCAGGAGTGAAGTAGCTACGGCATCTTTACAGCATTCCCAACTTTCGGGAGGCAGCTTTAGCAATGTTGTGGATGTGTGATTTCCAGGTCATATTGGAGGAAATGGCGAGGCCTAGCATATCTACTTTAGAACTTGTCAGAATGATTGCATCCTGAAATGTGATTGGTGGGAGATCATCTAATTTGGAAAGTGCAATTGGTAAATAGTGAGTTTTACCACAATTGAATTTAACTAAGTTTCTACCTCCCCCTTCAGAGATGCTGCACAGATCTGTATTGATAGATGAAATTATATCAGCTCTAGAAACAGATCTAGTTTGAGAATTAGGGAGAAGAGGAAAATGTGAAGAAGAGTGAAGAGTAGAATCATCAGTGTAGGAATGGATAGAATTAGTCGTAGTGTGAAGTAAATCATTGATAAAAAGAAAGAAGAGAGTAGGTGGAAGAACAGAACCCTGTGGGACGCTACTACTGGTAGAGAAAGAGCGAGAGATTGATCCCTCGACAACAACTGCCATGAATCGGTTTTCAAGGAAGTTAGAATTAGAGAACAAAGTGGGGGAGAGAAACCATAAGAGGGAAGTTTAGAAAGCAAAGACTTGTGCTATATCCTGTCAGATGATTTGGAGATGTCGAGGGCCACGACAAAAGTTTCCCCATAATACCTAAGAGAAGATGACCAATGATGGGTGCAGTCGGAGAGCAGATCACCAATAGATCTCGCCTGGTGAAAGCCATACTGGTGATCCGACAAAAGAGAAAGGCGTTCAAGGTGACGGAGAAAACGAAAGTTTAAGATAGTTTTGAAAATCTTAGAGAGGGATGAAGGTAGGGCAATGGGGCGATAGTTAGAGGGATTACAAGGTCACCCTTCTTCGGGATGGGCTGAACCAAGGCATGCTTCCAAGAAGAGGGAAAAGTTTGGGTTTTGAGTCAAAGGCGAAAGAAGCGAGCAAGCACGGGCTAGAGTTTTAGCGCACACTCTCAGAACACGAGGGGGTATTCCGTCCGGTCCATGTGCCTTACTCACATCCAACTTGGATAACACACCAGCAACCTTATGGGTGGAGTAGGAGGGATAGAGTTGGAATGGTCTAAGGTGGAGTTAGAGGAGAATAAGGTGCCAAAGAGATTGGCTTTATCAGGGGGAGAGTTGGCTGTAGAGTTTAAAGTTATCAGGTTGGAAGAGGAGGAAAAGAGGGAAGAAGTTATTACAGATGTTTTTGGTTAAGGACTTGACAGATTTGCTAGAAGTAGAGTTAGTCAGGTCAGCTGTCTTTTCTTTTTATAAAATTCCGCTTGGCCCTACGAAGAATAGCCTGACAACGATTCCTCCATAAATTCAAAAGAGGTAAAAACAAGAGTCACTACTAATCAGTCTAATGTTGAGCAAGACCACAGAACAGATCAGTGCCACTCCACCACCTGCAGCAGGTCTGGGAACATGAACAGCACCACTCCACCACCTGCAGCAGGTCTGGGAACATGAACAGCACCACTCCACCACCTGCAGCAGGTCTGGGAACATGAACAGCACCACTCCACCACCTGCAGCAGGTCTGGGAACATGAACAGCACCACTCCACCACCTGCAGCAGGTCTGGGAACATGAACAGCACCACTCCACCACCTGCAGCAGGTCTGGGAACATGAACAGCACCACTCCACCACCTGCAGCAGGTCTGGGAACATGAACAGCACCACTCCACCACCTGCAGCAGGTCTGGGAACATGAACAGCACCACTCCACCACCTGCAGCAGGTCTGGGAACATGAACAGCACCACTCCCACCACCTGCAGCAGGTCTGGGAACATGAACAGCACACTCCACACCTGCAGCAGGTCTGGGAACATGACCACCTGCAGGTCATGAACAGCACCACTCCACCACCTGCAGCAGGTCTGGGAACATGAACAGCACTACTCCACCACCTGCAGCAGGTCTGGGAACATGAACAGCACTACTCACCACCTGCAGCAGGTCTGGGGAACATGAACAGCACTCCACCACCTGCAGCAGGTCTGGGAACATGAACAGCACCACTCCACCACCTGCAGCAGGTCTGGGAACATGAACAGCACCACTCCACCACCTGCAGCAGGTCTGGGAACATGAACAGCACCACTCCACCACCTGCAGCAGGTCTGGGAACATGAACAAGAGACTGTGTCTTGGGAAGAGCACTATGAATAATGTTGATGTCTGATACATACAAACATGTTCCAGTTACACAGAGAATATCCAAGCTGAACTCCCTTAAAAACTCATTAACATGACCATTTTGTTCCAGATCACATGGATATTAAGCAAACCTATTTTAATATGCTCAAGGAGGGCACTAAATTTTTTTTGAACAAGTAAAGTTTTCAATTACTTTTTAACTTTGGGAAATCATCATGGGGCAATTTTTACGTGATGCAAAATGACTGACTGACTCCAATGATAACAAAATAGAAAACATTAAGCCTAAAGTGTAATTGCAGAAAGATTAGAGTTAATATGAATAGTTAAAATAGTTAAGAATTTACTCTTTTTTTTTTAATAGATTTTGTCTCCCCCAGGACTTGTCAAAACTGATACAGGATAGAAATCCATTTTTACGGCAACGCTCGAATCAGTTCCTGCTACCCTTCAGCTTCTGGCCACCGGTCTCTCCACGCGAGGGGGGAAACATCTATGAGATCAGATCATATTTCCTCAAGGTTAGGTGGTCACTTGAGCCTCCTCTCTCCCAGCTTATTTCACCTGATGATTAAGCATCCTAATGCCATCTGGGAGAGTTGGGTTAAGTTAGTGTTTGTGTGGTTAATGAGCTAGGATAGTTAATCTTCTTCAGATTTGTCTTCTTTTTTTTTTCAAGCTAAATGTTCCTTTTTTTATGCTTCCAAACTTTTATACATATGAATTAGCTCTTTAGGTTTTTGTTATTAATAATGAGTGTCAACCCTTGATGCCCTGTACTTGTTACTCATTTCCACTAATCAAATATCCCAACTTGTCATCACAGTATTCTTTCTACTCATATCTCAATACCTTCTCAGCTGTAATTTTAGCTAAAAAAAATTTCACTTTTAAAATTTTTGATTAAATACATTTTCCCCTTCCTTTCTCTCCCATCTCTCCACCTGGCAGCCAGGCACCATGATAGAGTGGGGAAACAACTGGTCGAGAGCCATTCATTTTCGCCAGGCAAACAATGAGGCTTTTGGGGGGTTCTTCTCACAGGTTGGCCGCCTCTACAATGTGCATCACATCTGGTGTAAGTACTGTACCTACCTGTACTGGATTTGGTCTTGCCAACACAAGATGCTTTTTCCACATTAATAGTGTGTTTAGACTTTTTTCTGGTCTTGCCAATATTTTTTTTTATTTTTTTGTTGACATACAGTATTTGTTGTGACTCGACAGAAATGGTGTTTGGAGATACTTGAGGTGCAGTTACTTACATAAGTGTTTCTTTTTTTATTTAATTCCATTGGGCATGTTTTGAGTGTAAACTAACCTCCCCTTCTGGTTCTGTGTTAGCAAAAAGAAGAGCAAATAACAGTGGTGTGTTAGTGTGAATGTAAACAGTGGTAAGGGATTAACTTTATCTATGATGACTAAAAGGTATTAGAATGTCCATTTTTGGTAAAACAAACCTGAAGGACAAAGTAGAGGGGAGTGGGACTTGAGGGCTGAGGAATATCCGAAATGGTACAGACAAAAGGAGTTGCTGTGTTGTTGATTGAAATATAGACTGAAGTAAAAATAAAATAATGCAACTAAGTAGGGAATGGTGATGTGATTGTTAATATAGATGGACATAAAATAGAAGAAGTGCTATGTGTCAGACATGTAGGAGTGGGTGTACCCGTAAAAGGATCGGCTAGAGATGAATTGAATCACAGAGTAGCGGATGGAAAGGTAGAGATGTGCCTCAAATGATTGTTTTAGGAGTTATTAAAGCAACATTACTCTATTGATGTGAAGTATAGACTCAATCCAAGAGGAAGAAGTAATATATATGCAGAGAATAAGAAGTACAAGTAATATATCCATTAGCCAGAATCCCTCAAACCCGGAACTCTCCTATAGTCGGAATTGCAATTTTCTCGGAAAGTTTTTCCCGATGCCTGGAAAATTCTGAGGATGGAACAGTTTTTTTTTCCAGGTTTGAGAGATGAAAATAAGGCACATTTTCCGGAAATTGTGAGAACAATTTTCGGGTACCTGGAAAATTCCGGGGATGAGGGATATTTTTCCGGGTTTGAGAGAGTCGTCTAATTACCTGGAAATCTCTCCTTCCCGGAAGTGCTCTGCACCGATTGTTCCGGCTATCGGAGATATCACTATTCCGGCTAACGGAGATATCACTGTTCCGAAATTAGTGACAGAGGTATGAGGGAGCTGACCAGGGTTTGTTGAGGTTGTATAGAGAATGGAAAGTGAGAGGTTGACTAAAAGAGTTTATGAGGAAGATGGTGAGAGAAGACCAAGAAGGGAGTGGGAGGTCACAACAAATGAAGGAGCAGTAGTGTGTAAATAACCAGTGAATATAAAACTTAAGTGGACTTTGGGAAAAGCTGTGTTGGCTTGTGGGAAGCACTCAAGGTTAAACCAGATGGACATCAGGGTACCATAGTAAAACACATGTGGTACAGCAGCAAGACTGAATGTGTGACAACAAATGAAGGAAAGTGTGTGTGGCTTTCTTATTCTTCCTTACTTCCTTCCTTCTATATGTATATATATATATATACAGTGGTCCCTCGGTTAACGAGCACAATTCGTTCCAGAAGGTTGCTCGTTAACCGAAAAATTGGTTAATCGAAACCATTGTTTCAATGGGTTTTTGGGTACAAGTAATTGGTTCCAGCTCACCGAAAATTACATACAAACGAAAAATAAATGCAGTAAAGTACACTCACTTTGAGGTGTGCATGTAGAAGGCTCCTGGTTGTTGATGATGGGAATTACAATGGGGGTGGAGGAGAAGGGAGAAGAGAAGGCATTGGGGTGGAAGAGTCACCCCAAGCTGCCATTTCACCCATAAAATTTAAGCTCACTTGGTGTAATTCAAGATTATTTTCTTTAAATCAACACTGCACTGCGCTATATATTATCAATATGTAAAATATATTTCACAATAACCAATAATTTGACTGGAAACACAGAAAAAAAGTTTATGTTGAAGAGTCTCAAACAAGATGTTCCTTCCTCTGAACCTGTAAACAAACTGACGCCAAGCTTGGTGTGTTGAGTGGCTGTTTGGCGCGCATAAAACTAGTTTCCTATACTTCAGTTATGTTCAATAATTGTTAAAATGACTAAAAAATTTAATAAAACTTTTAAAATGATTGAATAGTACAACCTTCTTGATGTTTACTAAAATGGTAAGGAATTTAAGCCCTAGAACCGATTACTTATTGGCGGACTAATACAACAGCTAGTGAGCAAGCGATAACATGTTGAGGGGCGTTCGTAAGGAATTCGTTAATCGAGGTATTGCTCGTTAACCGAAGTGAAGAATCTTATGGAAGGTAATTCGTTAACCGAGGCGCTCGTTAACTGAGGGATCACTGTATGCATGCTTCCGTTGTGATTATATTTTTTGCAAGTGTTATTATACAATGCATGATAGTGTTACTTTAATTAACAATTATTATTGTTTTAATATTTCCTTTTTTTGGCTACATTGACATTTGGTTTGATTTAAGATAAATCTAATTGGTATAAGAGTATTTTTATCTGAAATCATAGTTTTTTTTAATATCCACTACTGTACCTTGGAATATTCTTAAGAATTGAATTAAATCATCTTGAGATAAATACACTACTCAATACTGTGTACTTATTATTACCAGTACTGACATGCCCTTACCCCTAATGTACGCTTCTGCACCAGTTAGAGTTGGTTCTGGTTCGTCAATCACATACATTAATTACCAGAATCAAGTACTGTATCTTGATATGATTTTAACATGTGATAGATGTTCCCAAGTGATGTGATTGTTTGATCCTCATTGTAGTACATTAATGAAGACAACAGCTGGGATCACTTATGCATTTCTCCCCCCAGGTTCCTGATGATAATTGTTTGTAATCATTTATCTATACTGTACTGTTCTGTACTTCCTCGTCTACAGCTGTATGCCCTGGAGTCATTGGTTGTTGTGAATATTAGGCATTACAGATGTTGCCTGAGATACAGAGATGGAATTTAACTTATTTTAACATGAATATTGGATATGCTATTGGTGGCAGGAAATGAAGTAACTTATTGATGTGTAAACATATCACTGAATTCTATTGAGTGGTCTTACTACTTGAACGTAAATGAGGAATTCACCCACCATGGTAGAAAAAGTAACCTGGGCAATTTTTAGAATTTTCTATTTAAATATAAGTAATGTTGTGACAATAATAAGAAGCTTTTAGGAATATATAAACCTTCAAATTGTTCCAGTATGTGAGAGAACTATTAAATAAGCACTTGGGGAGGGGGGGTGATGCATGTGTTCTGTCATTAGATGTGGAGACCAGTGTATATAATTGACTTTAATATAAGCTGCAGTAATCTTCTATGTTACGTATTGTAATCTTGATGCCCACAGTTCAGGATACTGTACTCGAAATATCTGTAGAAATGGTTTTTGCTTTGAGTGGTCTCAATGTGTGTGTGTAGGCACAGAATCAGATGTCCCTGTAGTTTCTTGGTAGAAGTATGTGTATGGTAATATATGGTGTTTTATGGAATGGTTGTTGCATATTTACTGAGGTGGGTGCTGCACATGTATGGTTGAGAGGCTCACCCACCTTGCCAAAGAAAGTCATGACATTAAAATGATTTGTCTAACTACTATAGCTGTTACTACTATTATTACTACTGTACTATTTATTACTACTGCTAATACAGTATCTCCATTAACCAGAATCCCTCAAACTCGGAACTCTCCGATAGCCAGAATTGAAATTTTCTCGGAAAATCGTTCCCAAAGCAAATTTCTGCTTTCGGAACAATTTTCCGGGGGGCACATTTTCCGGAAAATTCCGAAAACATTTTCCCGGTACCTGAAAAATTCCGGGGATGGGGTAGTTTTTTCCGGGTTTGAGAGATGAAAACCGAGTACATTTTCTGGAACTAACGAGAAAATTTTTCTGTTACCCGGAAAATTCTGGGACGAGTGATTTTTTTTTCCAGCTCCGAGAGAGTCGTCTCGTTACCCGGAAATCTCTCATTCCCGGAAGTGCTCTGCACTAATTGCTTCGTCGAACGGAGATATCACTGTACTGCTACTCCAGTACTACTTTACGACTACTACTACTACTAGTAACAGTACTACTTTACGACTACAACTATACTGTACTACGTATTTACTTTTTTGAACGTGGCCTCCAGTCTCCCCCAATAGCCACACCTTCACTGCCATTTTATTACCTTAAAATTTAATATCCTAATACTGTACGTAAGTAGCTACCCTAGCTGTGTTGAGCTAGTTGAGCCACAGATTTATGCGGCATTCAGTAACTGTTGCCTCATAGTCAATATCTGCGACTTGTCGGCTTTGTGGCCGAAGATCTCGTTCCCTGAGGCAGAGCAATGCAGACCTAAGGAGGGAGAAGGACAGTCAACATCACAACCAGGCTGTAACACAACTTCTGGGCTGCTGCTTCCATTCAGATAGCACCTCCACGAGTCTGGCATAGAAGCATCTTGCACTTGGTCCCATGCCACTAAAGGTTGTGGACACTAGAGGAGTGAAGCTGCATTGATCAACGTTCTGAATTCTCTCCCCATATGCCCTGATCTTGTCATTCTTGTTCCTCCTGTGTGCAGCATCAAGGGACAAGTTACAGTGACATGCGGCCATGGGGTAGAAAATCCTGATGTCAAAAAAGGCTCGCTGTTCCTGCGTCCAGAATCCTCGAGCACTGACATCCACATGGGGTAGAAAATCCTGATGTCAAAAAAGGCTCGCTGTTCCTGCGTCCAGAATCCTCGAGCACTGACATCCACACGGGCTTCGTTGGATGTGTCCTGTGATGGAGGTTCTCACCGTCTAATGGCAGATTTCCTTCAGTAAATTTGCTGTGAGATCCCTTACTTCGTCATGCCTCGTGCATACGAAGCCCCTCTTCTTGCACACCATAGCGTGGTCAATGTCATAGGAAGAGCCACACACGAATTGGGAGGGCAGACTTTCTACTGGCCTACTGTACCTTAGGGCAATAGCATCTGTGAATTTTTGTTTATTAAGGCTGAAACCTTTTGTCCTTATCGGTAGCACTGTTAGCCAGTTTGAGGCGTCCACCTCCTGCACTATAGCTTCTTGTTTCTTTTCTAAGTTCTTTGACAATTGCAGCATCAGTTGTTTAAGTTTATCACTGAGTGTGCTGCCGTTCTATCATAATAGGCCGTTGAATCATGTTTGTTTCGTTGGTATCCACCGATTGTTACGTTCTGAGCTATTATGTGCTCAGTGAGGGCTGCCGTGTGAGCTTGACTGAGTTCTGATGTTTTGTGGCAGCAAGCTCCTCTGGATTAGTCAGCTCCATTCCTCCCAGACTCTGTGGTAGTGCAAGGAGTGACCTTTCCACTGGGGTTAAATAGGGGCTTTTCACTAGTGTTGGGATAAAAGTGACCTTGATGGCTTCTTCCTGAGGGTGGAGGAGGGTCGACATCAGGGATAGTGCGCATCAGATAATTCCAGCGATGCTTGGGTTCGTAGGTGAATGCCACAAACGCTGCATGTGGCTCAGTTTTAGCGATCTCAGACAGAGCTTGGATTTCCTTCACCCACTCCTTTGCCTTTCCTGTTACATAATCGGTCTTGAAGTCATTCGTGCCAATTACTGCACCTAGGTGTCTTTGGCCTTCCCTTCGTTATTTTTACCAAACTTCCGCTGAACACCTCCATTGCTCGTTCATAGTGTTCTAGCTTCACAATGAGGAAGGACTTGCTGGCGTTTGGGTGGTACCCTATTTGTGGACCATGTGGTGTTATCAGGCCCCACCACTTTTTGATGTCCCACTTTTCCTGCTCCTGTAAGGTTGTCAGCATATGTCAGCGTAGGCCTACATCCTGAATTTTTACCCACGGGTATTAGGAGGCAGGTCATCAATGCTTGCAAGTGATGGCAGCAAGAGGTTGCAAGCTTTTTTGCAAGGGTGGCAGTGGCATTGGCATTGCAGAGATCACTTGCTGCGGTACCAAACTTGTTAGTGCTGAGGATGACTCTCCAACTGTCTGCATCAAGGCCTGGAGGGCCAGCTCCTCCCTGAATCTTCAGTGCTTTTTTTTCTACACCATCCCTCCTGTTATTTTCTCGAACATGACAGCATTTGGCGGGATATAGGCTTCCTGGAACCTGATGCTTTGCAGTTGCAGGGGAATGTTTTTCCTTAAGTTGTTGTAATATCTCTCTGTTTATTAGCAGAACACCACCGGAAGATTCCTCTGCGAGAGATCTTACTGCCGAGAACACCATTCCCACACCCATCTTGTTAACAAACTTTCTGGCAACATCCTCAGTGACTTACTTTCCATCTCCTATGAATTTTAGTCTCTCCTGCAGTGTTCTTGCCTCGCGTAGGAGACCACCAAGAGCCCCCTTCTGCCACATTGTCAATCTTCTCTTCATTGCTGCCACATTTTCCTTGCACTTAATCCTTGCGTGTGTTCTAGCAGAAAGGTGAGGGTATTATTGCTAGTATTTGAAGAGGTAATGGGGTCAGGGAGCTGTCATGAGTGTAATTGTATTTGAAGAGAGTCCTCTTCCTGATCATTTCTTTGGTAGTTGCACACTTAGGTGGTTCAAAGAGGTTAGCTGGCGACCACCTGATAACTTCTTAGTAGGCTTTTTTGACCCACTTCTCTGCATCTTCCCCTGACATGCCTTTCCAATATGTTGACTCATTTATCCCCTGAACAGTATTTTCCGACTGAGTGAGTTCAATGTTATTGTCCAGGATGCCAGGTGACGGATCCCTGCCTGAGGGATTTTAACAGCTGGTCCTTTTCCTATAACCTACACAACGTATGTTATTTCTCACACAAATACAGATTGTGCATTTCTGATTCCGGCCAGAGCAAAGGACACCCACAGTTGCCAGTCATGGTGTCAGTCTGGGAGGGGAGAGCAGTGGGAAAGGTTGAGGTTTGAGTCCAGGAGGGTAAGTTGTGGTGTGGGCCAGGGACGGTTGGCTGGCCGACAGGTGAGATGGGGCTGAGTGGGGTGAGGCGAGATGAAGCAGGCGGAACGGTTAACACACTTGACTGGCTTGAATTACAATCCACGGCCTATGCGGCACTAACGGCACCTCCTAGCCAGTCCTCGGCTCTCCAATGACTATTACCAATGTCCACTCGGGAGGTACACAGGTGGATGACACCGAGATCACTTCACACACCACACATTCACAATTGCTACTAATACTATTATTACTTTTAAAACTTTTACTTTTTCTTTACTACTGTACTATATTTACTACTACTACTATTACTACTATTCCTTTTATTATAATTACCTGGTACTACTACTACTGTATTATTATTTTTTTTAATGGCCTCCATCCTCCCCTAATAGCCACACCTTTGCTGCCATTTTATTAACTTAAAATTAATTATCCTAATACATAAGCAGCTACCCTAGCTGTGTTGAGTTAGTTGAGCAGAATCTACGCAACACTCAGTGACTGTTGCCAGTCAATATCTGCTGTAACTGTTGTCGGCTTTGGGGCCGAAGCTCTCGCTCCTAAGGCAGAGCAGAGCCGACCTAAGGAGAGAGAAGGACAGTCGACATCTCATCCAGGCTGTAACATAACTTCTGGGCTGCTGCTTCTGTTCGAGATCACCTCCATGAGTCTGGCGTGAGAAGCATCTTGCACTTGGTCCCATCCCACCAGAGGTTGTGAACACTAGAGGGTGAAGCTGCCTTGATCAACGTTCTGAATTCTCTCCCATATGCCCTTATCTTGTCGCTCTCATTCCTCTTGTGTGCAGTATCGAGAGCTAAGTTACGGTGACAAGCGGCCATGGATAAAAATCCTGATGTCGAAGAAGGCTGGCTGTCCTCGCCCAGACTCCGAGCACTGACTTCAACATGGGCTTATGGATGTGTTTGAAGTCCTATGTTGGAAATTCTCACCATCCAATGGAAGGAGGTCGGTTCTGCCATGACATCGCAGATTTCCTTCAACATATTTGCTGTGAGGTCCTTACTTCGTCATGCCTCATGCATATGAAGCCCCTTTCTTGCACACCATGGCATGATCGACGTCATAGAAGAGCCACAACACATTGGGAGGGCAAACCTGAACTGGCCTACCGCATCTGTAGAACATTGGCATCTGTAAATTCTTGTTTATTGAGACTGAAACCATTTGCCCTTATTGGTGGCGTGTTAACCAGTTCGGGGCCTCACCTCCCGCTATAGCTACTTTTTTCAAATTCTCTGGTACTTGCAGCAACAGTTGCTGCAACTTATCACTTTGCCCGTGCTGTTGTTCTGTCGTAATGGAACTTCAAATCTTGTTTACTTCGCTGGTATCCACCTCCCCTGTTGCGTTCTGAACTATTATGTGGTCCGTGAGGGCTGCCGTGAGCTTAACTGAGTTTTGATGTTCGATGCGCAATCTCCTCTAGATTGGTCAATCCCATTCCTCCCAGTCTCGGTGGTAGTGCTAGGAGTGATCTTTCTGCTGGTATTAAGTGAAGATGTTTCAATAATTTGGGAATGAAATTGACGCTGATAGCTTCTTCCAGAGGGTGGAGGAGGGGTCCGATATCAGGGATAGTGCGCATCAGGTAGTTCCAGCAATGCTCAGACAGAGCTTGTATTTCCCTACTACTATTACTACTACAGGTACTAGTACTACATTATTTACTACTAGTACTGTACTACTACTGTACTATTTACGACTACTACGATTAAACAGTAGTCAGACAGGGACAAAGTCCTGAAAGGTTTTTTTATTAAGCTAATTAGATTTTCTACCTGCTCAATATATTCCCTTTTTCTGTTCAATCTTCCTCTTTTCTTGTCTTATTTCTCTTTCTTCTTTTTATTCTTTTCTTCTCTGTTTACTTCATCTGTTTTTTTTAATTGGTAACACTAGAGTAAAATACTGTACCACATATTATATATAATTCCTGGTGCCTTTGCAATCTTATCACCTCACAAACTTCATTTCCTTAATTGTTTTAGGTAAAATAGGATGAGTTCAACCAACCATTGTGAGCCAACAACTTTTCTCTCCATTCACTACTCATACTTGTACAGTCCTTTGTCACCACACCTGCTGTCTCAACACAACGCCTCGCTGGTTTGTGTGTGAATAAAATAAAATCAAACATATGTCATGCAAACAAGAACACAAGTGAGGTCAGTTGATGGAAATACTTTAAGGTGAGCTTGAGAGATATCCAGAGATTGTTGTTACTGTACTAGGCAAGAAATCTTGACTTACTGTTCATTGGCTGTTGGAGGCTAGATGTGTTGTTATTGGCTACTTGGCAAGTGATGTCACAACATAAGGGTTCAAAGTATTTTACTGTGCATGTCAAAGAATGCCGGCCTGTCTACAGGGGGTACTTAAGGGTCAGGTACAGTACTTGTATGTTTATGTCAGTCAAATTACAGTAAGTTAATGGTCCAAATCCTTCTTCTGTTTTTCTGCCATCTCAACTTACCTTGCCTTGTGATTAAAGATTCGTGAATTTATGAATTTGTTCTTGTACCGCGTGCTTTTTTATTAACAGTTTCACAAAATTACGGACTTGTACTTTACTGTATTTATGAAAGCTTTTATTACTGTTACTGGAATTATAACTAATACATGATATGGCTTCCCTTTCAAGATCATTATTATTTTGGTGACTGCCATGTTCAGAGTACAGTACATCATTCTTCCTTGCCCTGTGCTGTATAGTTCTTCCTGCATATTTTTGCATGACATCATTACATTGTTAGCACGAGAATGTCCCGCATGTCAGTAGAACATGTGCTACAATGAGTTCAACCCCTAACTATATTAATTTCAACTGAAGGTAGATGTATACCAATAATAGGTGCATCAGTCCTTGAAAGATGGAACATGTACATGAAAGCTCAGGAGATGGGATAGCAAAACCATCCTTGCTGAATGTGATATTAGCTTGTATCATGTTCACTGCCCTAGTGCACAATTTACCTGGAAAGTTACAAATGTTAATGAATGAATTCTGAAGTGTGTATACAGCTCCTCCCCGACTTACGACATAATCGACTTATGTCCACCCGCACCCTACTAACTGCCTCAGTCGCACTAAAAATTTGGGTCAAATTACCAACACACACACACACCCCTCAAACACCACCAACACTTACACCCTCCAACACCAACAACACACACCCTCCAACACCACCAACACACACACACACACACCCTCCAACACCACCAACACATACACCCTCCAACACCACCAACACACACCCTCCAACACCACCAACACACACACACACACACCCTCCAACACCACCAACACAACACCCTCCAACACCACCAACACACACTCACCCTCCAACACCACCAACACACACACCCTCCAACACCACCAAACACACACACCCCTCCAACACCACCAACACACACACACCTCCAACACCACCAACACACACCCTCCAACACCACCAACACACACACACACCCTCCAACACCACCAACACACACACACCCTCCAACACCAACAACACATACACACCCCTCCAACACCACCAACACACACACACCCTCCAACAAACACACACACACACACACCCTCCAACACCACCCACACACACACCCTCCAACACCTCCAACACACACACACACCTCCAACACACACACACACCCTCCAACACACACACACACCCTCCAACACCACCAACACATACACCCTCCAACACCACCAACACACACACACACCCTCCAACACCACCAACACACACCCCTCCAACACCACCAACACACACACCCTCCAACACCACCAACACACACACACACACACCACCAACACACACACACCTCCACCACCAACACACACACACACACACACACACACTCCATCCAACACCACCAACACACACCCTTCCAACACCACCAACACACACCCTCCAACACCACCACACCCCAACACACACACCCTCCAACACCACCAACACACACACACACACACACACACACACACCCTCCAACACCACCAACACACACACCTTCCAACACCACACCACACACCCTCCAACACCACCAACACACACCACCACCACCAACACACACACACACACACACACACACACACACTCTCCAACACCACCAACACACACCTTCCAACACCACCAACACACACACACACACCCAACACCACCAACACCACCAACACCTAACAACACCAACACACACACACACACACACACACCCTCCACACCACCAACGATACACCCTCCAACACCACCCAACACACACACACCTCCAACACCACCAACACACACACCCTCCAACACCACACCAACACACCTCCAACACCACCCACACACACCCTCCAACACCACCCACACACCCTCCAACACCACCAACACACACCCTCCAACACCACCAACACACACCTTCCAACACCACCAACACACACCCTCCAACACCACCAACACACCACACTCCAACACCACCAACACCACCAACACCCAACACCCACCAACACCACACACACACCCTCCAACACCACCAAAATACACCCTCCAACACCACCAACACACACACCCTCCAACACCACCACACACACCCTCCAACACCACCAACACACACCCTCCAACACCACCAACACACACCCTCCAACACCACCAACACACACCCTCCAACACCACCCACACACACACCCTCCAACACCACCCACACACACCCTCCAAACACCACCCAACACACACCCTCCAACACCACCCACACACACCCTCCAACACCACCCACACACCCTCCAACACCACCCACACACACCCTCCAACACCACCAACACACCCCCTCCAACACCACCCACACACACCCTCCAACACCACCCACACACACACCCTTTATGTATATTATATATTTTCGTATGAACAGCTTATTATGGTGTATGTTATATCATTGATCATATAAAATATCTGTATTAAATATTACTATAGAAAAACTACAATATATAATGAGTAATTTGCATAAAAATTAAATAAGGTGAATAATTAGGTATTTGACTGCATATGAAGGGTGACAACAATGGTGCATGAGATGGTGAGAGCTGGCAACTTTACTGTGTTGGGGAGAGTGGTGTCAGCTGTTACCACTCTGTAAACAAGAGATTGATAATACAGGGGGTCCCTGGGTTATTAATGGATTCCGTTCCTGAGGACATTTATAAGTCGAAAATGTATGGAAGTCAAAACACATGCTATGTGCATATCGTACTTACAGAACAATGTTTAAAATCCAACTTTATCATAGCCCAAGTCCTTATATATATCTAAAATCACTTAATTTAAGACAAAAGAATAAATAGAATGACAAAATACAGTAAATGAAAGTAAAAAATGCTCTGCACCAATTGTTCCGCAAAGGGATATCACTACACACTGTGGTTTGATAATTGATGATGTCTTTTGGTACTGGACCATGAATTGTCGTGACTCCACTGTATTTGGATGTTAGTTGTGATAGAACGGATTCCATAATACTGTACTTAAATTGAATAAAAGTCTCTTAAATAACACCACAAGAAATTATGACGCACCCATTACTGACCTCTGGGGCATGATGGGCATAAGTGCATACAGTATCACTTTCTGCAGTATTTTATTTTCCAGTGCAGCTTGAAGGTTGATACATGTCATGCCTCACTGTGAGATTATTACTCACCCAATTTCAGGATTTTAAAGAGTATGTGGACATTAACCTTGTAGACTGAGTGAAATGTGTATGAGAAATCTAAATGCCTCCAAAAACTCTGAAATAGAAATTTTGTGTGCAATAAGTTTATAGTGAGCCATGTTATATGTTTCATCCCTCAAACTGGCCTCATATATTGATGAAGCACTAGTGCACAGGTCTTCTTTAGATAATGACTTATTTAAGCCAGTCTGTGGTATGCATTCTGCGCGGATTGTTAGATCGTGTGCTGAAAAAATATGCATATTTACGATTATGTTATATAAATAAAGTCAAGTAACACTTACCACTTCAATTAATACTTTGTAGTGTTTCCTCTGCGCTTCAGACAGTTTTTTAGCCTTTGAGGAACACTGTCAGCAAGGTTTTGCAAGAGGTTATGTGGCAAGTTAGCCCAGGTATCCTTGATGGCTGCCTCTAGCTTCGATTGATGATGTCTCAACGCCTTGCAAACGACAACAATGGACCACAAATTTTCTATTGGTTTAAGATCTGGGCTCTACTGCCAGGCCAGAAATTAAAGAAAGGTACCTCACAGTCTTTGAGCCACTGTATGACACCTTTAGCAGTGTGGCATGGGGCAATCATTCCAGCATGAAAAGGCTTGCCTTAGCTTTATCAAATGATTCAGGTAAGAAGTCACTGAGCAGTTGAAGATAGTTGTACTGATTCATTGTCTGGTTCTTAGGAGGATTACTAGTTCACCAACACCATAATAATGAAAGGAAGCCCAAACCATAAGCTGAGGCGGGTGCTTAATAGTCTTTACAGTGTACTGAGTGGGGGGTACACCTCCCTCCACTACTACCAGTCACAGAAAATGTAGCCTCATCCGACCATAATACACTCCTCCATGTCTCTAAATCCCACACTTCATATTTCTTTCAAAATTTCACTCTATTTTCCTTCTGTCTCCTCGTCAACAGAGGTTTACGGCAGGCACGAAAGCTCTTAAATTCCAGGTCATCGTGCAGGGCTTGTTGAACACAACGTAACGAGATGTGACTCAAAAGACAAGGGTTTCTCTCTTTCACATCACGTGCTGTGAGTGAGGGATTGGACCGAACTTGTCGAGAAATAACCTTAAGTGTCCGTGGAGACAATAATTTAGGCCTACCAGACTTAGGTAATGGAGATGGTAACACGTCCTCTCCAAGCTCACGGAAACGCTTGACAAGATTTTGAACAACACGCAACCCCACACCAGTCCGAGCCGAAATTTGTCTCGGTACATGGTTTGCTTTGTACAATGCAATCACTGCTGCAATATCTTCTCTTGTAGTAACCCTCCTGGACATCTCTGATGGCCACTATGTCGGGTTAATGCACCTTAAACTAGACAAAACACGGCCACATGGCGCGGGAACCCACGCAATTAATCTTCCCCTCACAGTTGCCAGAGGCGCACTGACTACAAGCCATGATGTGTGCTTAGTTGCCAGATATCACCACTTGCCAACAAACCAAGTGTTTTGACATCTCCCATCCCAGGACAGCCTTCACAACATATGATCTTATTTTTGCGAGAACTTAGTTCGTCGGCCCTATAGCGATTTAATATTCCACGCAGACTGAGGAGGTATACCTGTATTTATAATGACTGTCATTATCTCTTGGCTGTTGTCAGGTGACACGGGACTGTGTCTGAGGGGGTTCTACTCGTATACGTCAGGGTTGGTCTATCATACACTGTCTGTCTGTCTGTGTCTTTACTTGAAATCTTCACTTCTCTTCTGCTTTTGTGTGGATTGGAACAAGGGACACACACACCTCAAGGATGAGGGGATCATTGGAGAGTACGGTGTAAGACTTCTGTAGAATGTGTTGGAAAGTGCTGAAACAATAAGTAAATTTTTTTATGGGGGTGAGCCCACCCATGCACAGGTCACCAACCCACATGGGGGGCGGGGGGATCAAAAGAAGAAACAAATTTCATCATAAAACAAAAATGGAAAAAAGATTTAGTGAGAAACGATATAGAGTACTGTATATTTTATGTTGTCAAAGTAAGAGAAACAATTGAGACTGTAATTGTGTGTAAATGAGGCAGAAAGTCAGATCAGCAACCTGGGACTTGGTCACAATTTTGGTGGTGCCATATGGCAGTAGGATTATTAAACTACTGTACAGTATAGTCTCGGTTTACGCGGTCAATTAAACCCGTGGAGGTCCGCGTAAAATGAGAAACGCGTAAACGAAATAACAGAACATATGGGATTAATTGAAATAGAGACTGGGCCGACCCCCAGACTACCCTTTTTCTGACACAATACATATGTTGTAGTAAAACTAACATCTTAATTTTATGATGGTATGCACACACAATTAATATTTAAGAGAAATATCAATAATATTAGGTTTTTAACACTTACGTTAGTAGAAGAGATGGCTGGGCACACGGGGATGGGGGGTTTGTTCCGAGGCAGAGGGCAGATTATTGGCCCTCACCTGTATCACTTGTATCACCTGTATCACTATCCACCACAGAGGCTTACAGGGCCTATTTGTCAAAGTCCATCTCCTCACTATCACTAACTTGGGCCGGCTGTGGTGGGTGGCGAGTGCAGAACTCGGGAATGTTTTGTTGACTGGGCGACCTAGTGCGCACTCTGCCCACGCCGCTTCCCGCGTAAATAATAATTGCCGGTCTGGCCAGGTGCCTCGTAAATGACCAAACGCGTAAAGGAAACCCGCGTAAATTGAGACCATTTAATTTTTGCAAGTATGGTATCCCACGTGATTGGTGTACTTTGCTGTACTTTGCTGTATTTACATAAGCATTAAACAACATCTTTACATAAATGAAGCTTGTCTATGTATACATAGTACAGAATGATAATATTTAAAAGGTTGATGTAATAATATTCTGTATTAATTTTTTCTCCCGGAGGTTACTGCACAGATTGCATGGAACAATGTGTATCTTGTGGTGTTAAAATGGACTGAGGTGGTGACCAGGTCAACAGCATGATGTATGAGAAATGTTGCATTGGCCACACCAAGAAGCAGGATGTGGCATGTTAGAAATAATTACACAAATTGTCATCGCTCATGTAGTACACAGTGTCTTGAGTTCTTAGAGGGTATTTTCGAGACATTTCCTGCCAGATATTGCTTTTTATAAAACTCTGTGAGAAGAATGCAGTTGGATTACTTGTCATATTTGTGAAGGGGCGCATGCTCATTATAATGACTTTGTTGGTTGCATGCTACACCCTTGACCACCCCTTAAGTAGAGGTAGTTGACAGTACTGTGATGGTTGTTATACTGGGTCTGGTAAGTAAGAATGGTATCATGTACACTAAATATTTTATTTCTTTTACTTTTCTGTAGTTTAGGCAAGTTCTTGCACAAGTTTTATTTTCTTGTGTAGTGCTGTACTGTATTGAGTTGCCCATAATTGTTCTATGCTTTATTGCTTTTTTAAGTTAGTTGTATATGGATATTATGCAGTTAACATCAGTTTTTGCCAAATAATTTAGTCGCACTTTTCATTACAATGTGTCCATATTGAGTTGTTCCCTGTGTGTCTCTCCTCAACCACCACCTGGTCTACCCCCTTGTGTGTACTTGATGAGGATTACTTTTCATACAGCTTTGCTTAAGTACAAGCAAGTGGAAGTAGCTTCTCTGTAAGGGCAAGCAAATGGTCCTAGCTTATGTACAAACAGGTGGCAACAGCTTCACTTAAACACAAACAATGAAAATGCACCTAAGTGATAGCCAAACTAACATACAGAAACCCTAAAAAATAATTGAACAATTGCAAGACATTTGACCCTTGAAGCTGTGAAGTTGCAGATCTAGTAAACCTATACGAATAAATTCCAACCTGAATAAATACTGAGTAACCTTTAGAATGAGACTCACTCCTGATGGTTAGGTTAGGTTGGATTGGAAATTATTAGAATTTGAGTGTATTTGACAAGTTGCCAAAGTTACAAAGAAGATAATGATTAAATTGTTTGGAGTAGACTGTATGAGCCACCCTACTAGAAGCCAACACCATGATTGGCAAAGATAATTCACTCCAGGATTTTCACTGAGGTCAATATTCTCTCTCCTTTCCACAATGAACCTTTCACCTTTTCCAGCTTCATGGGGTGGAACAGGAAGAGTTTAGGTTAGGTTAAGGTCACCAAACCACTCCATTGAACCATAAATGAAATCTTCAAATTAACGATCTGTGTTGTGTAATATCTGTACAGTAGTGTCAAGTCACATCACTTAACTGTAGTAAGAAATAATAATAGTGGTGTTAAGTAATACTCACATTATATTTAAGAAACTGTAGTAGTAGTATTTATTTTTTTTAATACTAGTACTCAATAACATGTTAAGACATACACTTGTTGATTTTGTTTTATTTGTTATAGGCAGCAAGATTACAGAAGAGATTCCTAATTTTTTTTTTTTTTATGACTGAGGATTGATGTTGAATGTATGATTATCTTGGTTACTCTGGTGGTGTTGCTGGTACATCTACTTAAAGATAATTAGTGACGGTATTAATTTGTTTACATTTAATTTCAATTTTGATCAGTTTGACATTTGGGAACTTGAATTTAGAAGCCCAGTAAGTTACCATAAATCCAGTGTCATTAAATGCTGTACAGTTCGGTAGTTCTGTATCTAAAAAGAGTTCCTTAAGAATTGTTTGTGTCCAAAATTGCTCTTATTAAAAATGTTTAATTTTACAAACAGTAAGTGAACCAAAGTAACCATATGATCATAACATCAGCCTTAAGATATTCATTGCATGCTCAGCTCTAATGTTGCTGTGTGATGCTGCTCCCATATCCAGGCTACAAGAGTTTGGAGGATCGTAAGGAGAACCGAGAATCTGCATGGCGTAAACCCGGTTGGGACGAGGTTGTTGCCTACACTGTTCCCCTCATAGAGGAGTACTACTCTCGTATCCTCTTCCCCAACTCCTTCAGCCCCACAAATTAGGTCAGCCAATACCTTGACGTGGTCACCTAATGTAAGGTTGAAGAAAGTAAGGTTTGCTCTGGCCATGACTAATGCTGTGTGATATAACTGTGCAGATAATTGGTCATGGCTCTTAGGAACAGTTATGGGTAATGTATTTCTTTGGCATTTGTTTCTGGAATTTCATTTACCTTTAAGGAGGCTATACAAGAGGAGGAGGACTCCAGCTGAAAACTATTTTTAAACATTAATACAGTACACATAGAGCCACTTGGTAGATAGTATGTGTTACCACCATCCTGTCTGCCAGTGTTTGTACGGTATAAGTTATTCAGTGTTGTGAGAGTATTTGTCCCTGGTAAGATAGTAAGGGGAGTAGTTTCTTTTACATATAAATACCGCTGAACGGTGTGCTTCAGTATCATCCATCCTTCATGTCATTTGTTCCTCACATCTGATCAGATTTTGACAGATGTTTATGTACCTGCCAAGGTTCAGGGCAGTGTACAGGTGTTTCACTGGAAAGTAAAGATAGAGAAAAATCAGAGGCCCAGTATGGACACCTTCTCATATGGTGAATGGGTCTCATTCCTAACAGGTCCCGTGCAAGCAGAACCCAGTCCTAATGGACACCATCTTCATAGGACCCAGTCCTAATGGTTAGGTTAGTTAGGGGACTATTAAGACTGGGGTCCACTTGATTTTGCAATCCTTCTCATGTTGTGTATCTCACAATTAGACAAGTTTTGAGGAAAAACGTGGGAGAGTTTTTCGTGATCTTTTCTACTGATCATTTTGCTGCTGGGAAAAGTCTTTCCCCCCTCCTGTTTAAACTGAGTTTAAGAACAGTGATGTTCTGTATGTGAGGAAGATATAAAACTAATGGAACCTGAATATTTTATTATATAGTACAGTGTTTCTATTTGCTAGAGAGATTGTTTATATGTAAACAAGATTAGACATAACTAATGTAAATATTATTCAATAGTTTACCTGTATCAGAAAATTCAGGTTTCATTATATTTAAGAATTACTCTTTTCATATCCATAAGGGAGATGGGGGTTCAGTAGTGACCTTCACACCCCAAGTTGTACAAAAAACAAAATTAATTGCCTCGGTTAACTGTGTCTGGCTGCCATATCTTTGGTTGTGTTGCCAGTACTGGGTGGCAGCCCTGGATGGCTCAGAGGTAATGTAGGAGGATGTGTGGTGTTCCCAACCTGACCAAATATACACAGGGCAATTATTCCTTTTTTTTATATAATTAGTGTAAACAACCTCGGCTAAAAGCACAGTGACATACAGTACACGTGTTAGTTAACCAGATTATATTCAGAAAAAAGAATCGCTTTCATACTGAAAATTTTTATTATTAGAAATTACCAATGACTGATAACTCTTTGATAAGTCTATCTCACTATTGTTGGACTAGTGAGTTACTAACCGTGTTACACGCTTAAAAACTTAATTGTTGAAGCGCAGTAATAACATTATAAAAACAACAATCCTCTGAACCTGACTGAAATTCTTAAGATTTTTATTCTCACAAAATCAGATCAGTGGACTCGATATTTTGACTAAGACCAATACTTTTTATAGTCGTCTAGATTTGTATAGATCATGATTTTATCTTATTTTTTTTTATCTTTAGGTATTCAAATTATAAAATAACTTTTAATATAATAATTGATATAGGTATCTGTGACATGGAAGTCTGGTTAGCAAAATCTAGTACTGTACAGTTAACATCATTATCACCAGTAAGATCTAATACTGTACACAGCCTTTAGACTTGTGCCAGGTCAGCTCTGATACATCATCGTCTTATAAAAACAAAGCAAAGTGTGTGGAGTTAACATCTTGCCTGAGAATTGGTTTTTAGATGAAATTGAGCAAAGAGAGATTGAAGAATGGAGTGTGGTGAGAAACATGAAGTAAGGAGGTTGTAACACAGGCCACATCACTAGGGGAGGTTGAAACACAGCTCACATCACTAGGGGAGGTTGTAACACAGGCCACATCACTAGGGGAGGTTGAAACACAGCTCACATCACTAGGGGAGGTTGTAACACAGGCCACATCACTAGGGGAGGTTGAAACACAGCTCACATCACTAGGGGAGGTTGTAACACAGGCCACATCACTGGGAGGTGGTAACACAGGCCACATCACTAGGGAGGTTGTAACACAGGCACATCACTAGGGAGGCTAACACAGGCCACATCACTAGGGGAGGTGGTAACACAGGCCACATCACTAGGGAGGTTGTAACACAGCCACATCACTAGGAGGTTGTAACACAGCCACATCACTAGGGAGGTGGACACAGCTCATATCACTAGGAGGTTGTAACACAGGCCACATCACTAGGGAGGCATCACTAGGGGAGGAAACACAGCCACATCACTAGGGAGGTTGGCTAACACATCACTAGGGGAGGTTGTAACACAGGCCACATCACTAGGGGAGGTTGTAACACAGGCCACATCACTAGAGGAGGTTGTAACACAGGCCACATCACTAGGGGAGGTTGTAACACAGGCCACATCACTAGAGGAGGTTGTAACACAGGCCACATCACTAGGGGAGGTTGTAGTGTGACAGTAACTAAACAGACGGATCATCATCGTGGATGTCGTCTTCTCCTATACAGTTGTTTCTGTGGATGACTGGCACCAGGAGATTCACTGTCACATAATATCCATCAGTAACTAGCAAGTTGTGCCGGGTAGTACATGAAACATCACTAGTATACGTGAAGGCCGGGAGATGTTCTGTACTAGTTTTATGGACTGAGTAACCTTTGAATATGAACTAGTGAAACATGTGTTGGATCAATTGCAGTCTGGCAGCCATATTCGGTAATTTAAATATTTTGTTTCATTGGTCAATCCGTCAACCATGGCTCTTAGTTGGAAGAGGAAGAGACAAACGACTTGCTTGACAGCAATATTTTGGATGTTTTTCTTTGTATAAGAAGAAATAAAGTGTGGAGGAGGTGTGGAAGTGTCTGTCTTGTGAATAGTGGACCAGAGTTTGGTTAGGTGGAGGAAACATACTGAGAGAATGAGAAAAAAAGATTGACAAAAACTGTAAATTTAAAGAGAATTAAATCAGTAAATGGGAAGACAAGGAGGAGATGGGGAGATTGTATGGGGCGTCAGTGGTCACCATGACAATGGGAGGCATTGTGGAAATAACATCATGTCACACTCCTTATGGCTGCCAGAGTGAGGAGGATGGACATCCAGGAAGCAGTAATGTTTGTAAATAACCAGAGGGCTAAGTCGAAAGTGATTCATTTTTGGATGTTTGGGGCTTTCTTGTGGAAGGGGAACACAGTACAGTCAGTTGTACATTGTAGTACTGTACAGGTAGTTGTGTTCCTGGAAAACACTGCTTTATGGGGAAGCTAGTTCAAGAACACCAACAGGACTGACATGGGATCCACTTTCACTTGCATAATACAGTATTGTTATTTTGGGTGTTATTTTTTAGTAACTGTGTTTTAGTTTAATGTGATCAATAATAGAATAAAAACATGAAAAGGGGGAAAAATGCATGTTACAATGTGTTAGTTTACGTTGTTATACGATAGAAAATGGAGGTGTGAAGGAGGGTACAGAACAGAAATGATAAAGTAGTGGGGTGTGACTTGCTTAACAGCTTTTAATTAAAAACAAATTAAATCCAAACACTTTTGACTACAAGGAATGTAAATAAACTTATAAGAATGTTTTAACATTCACCACAAGAAGAGAAGATGGAGTAGGTGAGGGTTCATACCACAATCACATCTAATTATTATTCTAGAGTTACAGCTTTTCTTCATTTTACTTCACTTTCACTTCCACCACTCCCAGAATGCTTCACACTTTTGCCATGCATTGTAATTAAAAGCAATAACATTAATACAATACTGTACTGTACTATATTAAGATAAAGCACAGTCCACATTAACATAACTGATGCATATGAGAGGTAAACAAAGACTGTGGGGGTGGCACACTGCATTACTGCTTATTCCTACTTGTGACAGTTCTGTTTACAAAGTCGCGTTATATCCAAATCGCATCATGTTATATAAAATGTGTTCCATAATACATTCATGTGTGCTATAAAAGCACACATTATAGGAGAACTTACTGCACTGTTGTAGAACACATAATGTTATACTGATTAATTGAGAGCAAATAAAGGTACTGTAGTTGGTGTTTTTCTTTGTTAACAATCACTGCATTTTAGTGGGGAAAGCCTGAGCTGAGAAGTTGAATGAAATATTTAGTTCATATATTTTTCATATGTTGATATTGAAACAGTTTTTTTATCCAAAAACTACAGATACAGACTGAATAATAATAATAATATTTACATGGCTGAGCCAATACAGAGCCTGGGCTGTCCAAGTGGCATTAATCAATGAAATTATGTTAAAATATATACAGTATTTGTTAATCTTCATCAGCATCAGTAATACTTGTGACCACCACTTGAAGGATATATAATCAGTATTATGAAATATACCTGGAAAAATGAGCAGTACATGTGAATATTTAGGCTTTTACAGTATAAGGTCATCACTTGTCACATCAATGTAAAGTCTTGTAGGGTGTTACAAAATATTGTCCATGTTGAATTACCAGTTCTTTATTTCATCTTAAGCTTCTGTTATATTCCCATTTACAGTTACAAGTCTAATAGACCCCAACCTAACTTAACTCTACCATTAGGATTGGGGAACCATAGGACCATGGCATTAGATCTGGTCAACAATGTGGGTGGGTGGTCAGGTGGAGGCTCATTTGACCAGTCTCCCCTATGTACAGTGGAGTACAGTACTACTTTACCAGGGACACAGTACTTTCCGCTGGACTCGAGTACAGTATCACGATCATAGAGACGTAATAACTGGTGTAATCATAGAGACGTAATAACTGGTGTAATCATAGAGACGTAATAACTGGTGTAATCATAGAGACGTAATAACTGGTGTAATCTATTATTATGCAAAGTAACTTAAACAATTTGACATGCTTACACAGTCAATAGATGCACAGTATATAGTACTTGGGTGTTATAGTAAAGAATATTATGGAAGTAGTGGAAAACCTTGTAAACTGCTATATATTTACAGTATACAAGTGAATTATTTCTTGACTGGCAAACTTCAGTTCATCCAGTAATTGCAAGAGTTATGTGACTGTGTCTCCATGAGTAAAATAATCAAAACACATGTTAGTGATTAAGAAAATTATATTGCTTGTCACCAGATAGCACTAGAGGTAAACTGGGCTTAATGTGTATTCAGTATTTGCATGATTATTTTCTCTCTATATATTCAGTATATTATGCTTTATTTCTTTTTGTCATCTTTGCATGTTAATGTATTATATTTGTTATTTTCTATTATATATATACAATATTTTATGAGTGTGTGAGGTGATAGGTGTTATGTAATTATCTTGACCCATACAATCACAGATGACATTTTAGGCTTCAATTTTTCCTTGGATCTTAATTTATGTATTATTTATCAAACAACTTACAATGTCTTCAGAGATTGATTGAAACATTTGGTGGGAGTCATAGCTAATATAATCATTTGTCAGAATCTTGTGTGCACTAGGAGGAAACTACTTTGTCAATCAGGGGTTCCCAAGCATTTACCCTTCTAGTGCTGTTACCTATCCAGTCAGTCTCTCTCTCTCTCAAAATCGGACTAATTGAGGCAGACCCAAGTCCGAAAACACCCCATATATGAGGGGGGGTGGGGGGGTAACACTGCTCATCTGAACTGTTCAAAGAAAATCAGTCGTTATGTTATTACTGCACTTCAACAACTAAGGTCTTTAAGTGTGTAACAAGGTTATTAAAAGAATATTACATCAACAATAAAAAAATATGTGTTACGTTTTAAATGCAGGAAAGTGGTTTTCTTACCGTAGAACTCAGATACCTTCACACTGGTTACTCACCCAGGAGATTATGGTGTATCACTACGTAGAATTTCACTCTGCTTCCGGCATTCAATGTATTGTGTACTTGATAAATGATGATTTAATGAATTCCATTAATTTCCAACATCCATCTAAGTTATTGATTATACTTTGTTACAACCAATCAGTCATTACCTTTAGTAATAATAAGATAGGATCACAGATATGGGCAGATCATTGCACTTACGTTTATTTGGCACAATTCCATACACTGGACTTATAATTTGCATGATAGGTCAGTCACTCACATTCACGCCACAGTACCGTAAATTATAAGGGAGAGTTTGTCAACCTGGAGAATTAATCGTTTAGATCTATTAGGCCGGCCTGGAGTGCTCTTATAGCAAACAGGCCCTCACCATTGATCACTTCCTTTACAGGATGTGTTAACTTGTCGCTGGACTTAACAACAATCTCGGGGATTTGCACACACAGACTCGTAGCACTGGTAGGACTGTATAGCCCCTGTTCGTAAGTCCGCGGAGCAGGAGGTCTTCTATAACCCAAGGTCTAAAGCCCACTGACTAAAATGCGGTTTTGGGCGTGAGACACGGTGAACAATACACAGTCTCAATCTCCCCCTCCTCCTCCCATAGACTAGCTCACATATCCACTAATGAAATAGCGATGACAGAATCACGGCTCGCCTGGTCCCTTATCTACTGTAAACAAACATTTGGGATGGGTTGCGCTGGGTAGGCCCAACGCAACCCATGACAATATGAAACAGAACTCTCGGGGTTGAAAATCGGACATATAAGTCTGGTTGTCACCGAGATGATTGTTATTTACTGTAAAGTGTTGTGTGTAAGTAACCACAGAATTTGTCTCATGAATAAAGAGAAAACTGTATACTGTACACTATAAAGATAAGTGTAGGAGTATATTGTATGTGGAAGATGAATGTTTATCTTGGAGCAGGGGGGGGGGGGCTGCATGGGTGGGTGGCTCCCTCACCCTTGATTCACTTCTTTATACATTTTCACCACATTTCTCATATAATTTAGGATCACTTGGTGCCAGGGTGATAAAATATTATCCTAAAAGAATCGGCTTTCCTGAAAAAAGAATCCCGCACTGAACACCGTGAGTCATTTAGCTTACCACAATGTCTGTCTTCAACACTTAGTAAATTAGTACAGTACAGTCGTGTATTTATCATCACTTAATAAATACTATAGTGGTGTATTTATCATCACTTAATAAATATTATTGTAGTGTGCAATATTGTGCATCTACATATACTCTGGTTTATTCATTAATCATTTGTCTAAGTGTACAAGTAGCCATGTTAAGCCATCATATAACACTCAAAGGTAGTAAATAATGTTTTTAAGAAGGTATCCTCATAAAATACTATACAGTGTGTTATAGTGACCCCTGTGAGAGCTTTCAGCAGACTGAAAGCTCTCATGAATGCATCTTGAGTAAATAACCTTCTGATACAGCTTATCCTTTTATTTACAAGTTATATTACAAATTACATACAGTATTGTATTTTTTCTCTATTACTGAAGATGTTATATTAATCATGATGAACCATAAACCATAAGAAAAGAATCATATGAGAATATAATACCGAGTCAATACTGTAAAACCTCACTAAGGGGAACTACTTGGGGAGAAGGGGTGTCAGGAATAAGAGGGTGTCCACTTAGGAGCAAATAAAAAAAAGACCCATTTAAAAAAAAAGTGTTACACCAATGTATCCTATTTTCACAAATGAAATGTTTTTAATAAAAATTAATTAAAAAAAAGTAATACACACAATGTAGTGTATACTTACCCCCCAAAAATGGAAGGCAGATCCACCTGGACATGTCTCTGACTGCAGGAGTCTTGCAGTCACTCTGAGTCCGAGTCGAAAATGAGGATAGGAAGAGGAACCTCCTCAGCCAAGGAGGTTGATGGTGAGGGCAAGGAGGCTTCAAAAAAGTGTCACTCTTTGTTTGAGTGACCTTGTTACTTTGGTGCTGTCTGACAGTACCTCAAGTGCCTTTAAGTGATCATAATTGGCCCCCCTTTTTTTTGGTCTTTTTTCATTTTTAGTATGACGAGTAAATTCTGTAAGGGTGTCCAGGCAGTCCCTAGCTTCTGGCAGCTATATTTTTGTGGTTACCGTCCTTCTCTTCATCATCATCATCATAGTCGTCTGCAGCCTCATGTACAGAGTCCACAATCTCCTCCTCTGTCAAGTTGTGGTACCCAGGATCAGCCTCCAGCCAAGCCTCCACAACCTCAACTGTAGCATCCTTCTCTCCTGCTTGGAGGCTTCTGTGGCAATCTTCTGATGTGAAGCCCTCAAATTCATGCTCCTCCTCATTGTCATAAAGGAGCTTCTTCCAGGCATTGATGAGGGTTGTTGCCTTGACTTCTTTGGCAGGAGCAGCAAAATTAGAGAGCTGGATCATCAAGTTTCTGAGGATCCTCTACCCTCTTGTGTCCTCCACCTGATCCTCACTTGTCTCTTCCATCACTTCACCCAAAAACTGGTGTTTGTACAGCCTTTTGGCAGCATAAATAACACCTTGATCCATTGGCTGTATGACAGAGGTGGTGTTTGGTGGCACTGCCTGGCACCTGATCCTTCCATCCCTGCTACACAGTTTTTCAATGTTGAGATGTGAGGGAGCATTATCTAAGAGGATGATAGCCTTCATTTCATCAGCAGGGTTTTTCAGATCTACCACCTGCTTATGCCTGGCCTCCACCACAGCATGTTGAAAGACCAGTCTGAGGTGATGGCTCCTGTAAACCAGGAAATCTTGGAGTTGTAGTAGTGGACAGAAAGCCTGAGCAAAATGTCCTTGATTGAGCAAGGTTTCTTGTTTTTTCCTACAACCACAGGTGTAAGCATATGGCTCCCATCAGCATTTGCACACAGCAATGCAGACACTCGTTCTTTGGAAAGTTTCCAACCAGGCATACTTTTTTCACTTACGGAGGCTTGTGTATTTTCTGGTAAAGCTCTCCAGAAGAGTCCAGTTTCATCTACATTGTACAGTTGGCATAATTGAAAGTTTTCAGCTTCCATTAAGTCCTTCAATTATTTCCTAAATGGCTCCACAGCATCAGTATCAGCACTGAGCCTCTCCCCACTTATTTTCTTATTCACAGCATTAAACTGCTTATTTGTAATTTTTTCTTTTAAGATTAATCAATAACAGATTCTCAAAATTATGGCTGTTCAATTTGGATCTTTTAGACCTAAATATAAACCAAACATGACCAAACACACGCTCACAAGCAGCAGATGCAGGTATAGGGGTGTTAAGCTTGAAAGATAAGTCACAATGTTGAGAAACATTTCAGTAGCTAAATTTCATCCCCTGGGCATGTCAAGCAGCTATCAAGTTCCTTCAGTTGTGGAGTTTGTGGATGATTGTTGTCTCCGTAGCACCAAACAAGGAAGTGATGGCAGAAAGAATGGCTTGGGTGCTTAAACTCTGTGTTTGTCGTTTGGGTACATACAGTAGATGAAATGATACGAAAGAACACAGGTGATTGGTCCAGACGTGAAGAAACGTTTGTGATTGAATAGCTTCCAAGTTTGTCCTGTGTCCTGTGATTGGAAATTTAAAACTATTGCTTAGGATATGTAACGAGTAACGTATTTTGATTTTTCAATTGTACAAGGTATTGCAGTAAAAGTATTAGAAAACTCTACTTAAGTAAAAATACTTTGTAAAAAGTAAACTCCCAAAAATGTAATTTGAATACAGTATTCGAGTATATTTATTCAGTTACTTTACAGCTCTGGCTATGTGAAGTGTATGCATCATCATTGAATTAATTATCAATACAAGCTACATCGGTCCTAATTCATGTGTGTGTGTGCATCATCATTTAATAAATTTTCTCTTAACTGGGGTTATAATTATGTGATTAAACAACATAACATACAATTTTTAAGTTACACTTCTGTCATATGTTGTATGCTACAACTGTCACATTTCTTATTTGACATGTGTACATCATCATTTGATTAAATTCTATACCTGGGGGTATATGAGGTTAAGCAACATATCACACACTTTTCGAAGTTGAAATTTGATGTTTGGTTATGGTAATCATTTTGTATAAACACCATTGACGAGAAAGCTGTCTCATAGACGTCAAAATTCACCCTTGTCTCATTGCCAGCCTGTAATCCTGCCAATTGAGCACAAAAGAGTCCTTAAGTAACTTGGAGAATCTATCATTGAAACTTGCTGCCATTTTCTGTCTGCATCTTTGAGAAGTTGAGAGTGAGCCGAGATGAGAACAGTTCAAGGATAGGAGTGTGGAACTTCTATTGCAATATGTGTCATCAGGACAAGCTTGACCTGGGCTGACCTGACCTGACCTAACAGGAAGAGTTAATCCCTCGACTATAATATATGGTCCCGACTTAAACGAGACAGCACCTGTTGGCCACATGCATTAGTCCTTCACATCTAGAATTAAACAAATAAATAAAATAAATCACACGTGACCGCTCCAGCGAACCCATGAGCTTTATGGGAGCCCAGCGACCCTTTGAACTTTGTGACCCCTTATGATGCCGTGACCCCGTGTTAGGGAACCACCGGTGTAAATAGCAGTACAGGAGGGTCGGGATGTGTCACGAGATAGGGTCCAACTTAACAGAATATAACTTACATTACTGGATTCCTTGTAAGATAGTCATTAATTTGAGTATAAATATCACATAAATTGCACAAGAGATAAAAATTTTAGTCTAGTGTAGTCCATTTGAGTACAGTGTGTGTACAGTAATGTAGCTCAAAATTATGCTTATTTTTCACATTTAATTTACTGTACATATAATATTTGTTTAATTTAAGTTTCTAGCAGTCCATGGTGTTTTAGGGACACAGGAGGTGTATAAGTAGTGGGTCAGAGGTGTATTGTTGACCTCGGTTGGTCCGGCAAAACGGATAATCCAGCAAGGCTTTGGAATCAAGGGTGCCGGAAAATCGCTGGGATTTTGGGGGGGGAAGTTAATTATTTTTGATACTGTTTTATTAACCCGACACCAAATGAGCCTAAATAATATGGGAATTATGGTGAAATTGCATACTGTTGTTATAAAGGGATCACAGGCTGCTGAGCGGGTGGTGTGAGTTATCTCCCTCCCTCCCTCCCTGCCACCTCTTCTCCCCAGCTACACACCAAGCACAGTTTTGTACAGTATTTTAATATAATTCATATTTTATTCCTATAATTCATTCATCTTCATCTAGTTCTTAATATATACTACAGTATCCTGTACTGTATATTCTTATGCAGGGTAATAATAATTTATTTCGGAACCGCTCGGTTATTTCAGATTCATTCCGAATTCAAATCGTTCAATTCATTTTGGAAAAAATATACGAATTAAACCGAAATCTGAATTATAACGATCCAAATTAATGAGGGTACAGTGTTCTAGAAAGTTGGGTAATTATTACACATCTTGGCTACAATGATAAAGTTCAGTGCATGAAATTTTTTAGGAGACTTTGTGTGAGGTACAGTACTGTACATCTAGAGATAGATAAGGGTTACTGTATATCTTCTTTTTTTATAAGTTGTTTCTGTAGTGTTCTTATATAATTTTTTAAACATCATGTAGGTCCTGCGTACTGGATAGCAATAGCCATATTAGTAAAATATAGTTGTTATTTTTGTTGTTGATAGTGTTATTTGATAGTACTGTACAGTATAATGTATTCACTTAAGATCATTTGTATGAGAAATGTTACATTAGTTTCCTTTGATTAATATTTGAGTGTTCTTTGATACACAAGAAACTAAATATTCTACATCTGTTTTGTTCTGCAAGTATGTTAAATAATTCCATACTTAGTTCAGTTGTCATTGTAAGTTAGTGTTTCTTTAATTGCTGCTCACATGATCCACACAAACTTTCTCTCATCTAGGTTACAGCTCTCTGGAGGCAAGAAAGGAAGCTCGAGAAAATGCTTGGCGTCATCCAGGATGGGACGAGGTGGTGGCGTACACAGTGCCACTCATTAGAGAGATGCACGCTAGGATCCTCGTGCCAAATAGTATCTCCCCAGCTCAGTAATAATTGTACGGCACCCGAATGTAACACTCCCGAGGGATGATGTTATTTACCTGGCATTGTATATATAACCCATGTGACAAGGAACCACTGAGGTGAATCACCTGTATATTCATTAATAAAAGTAATGGTATCATTTATCTTTGTATGAGAGGCACAATGTACAAAACTCTGAGTAACTCCTTCAGTGAGCATTTTTGCAGCATGTTTGTTTTTTCCTTCACTTAAAGGTGATTGTTATTACATTTGGTTGGTAAATCGTGCTTTCAGCATTTCCCGGAATTACATTGGCTGCCTTGCATGGAGGAGCGTCAGCTTAACACTGATGAAGGTTATGCAGGAAGGGGCATACCAGAAAATCCATCATCTTTAATCTTTTATCCTTTATGGTAAAAGACAGATGCTGGTTTTACACTGTTGGGTAAATCTCTCTCTCTCTCTCTCTCTCTCCTTAAATTTTATTCATAGTTCCTGGAGAACACACAAGATTATGTGGTAGATTTTGTAGTTTATTTGATCAGTTAAGATGTGTTACTTTAATATGCCCTGCATGATGGGTCTTGCTTGGTGTGCATTATTGTGCTTAGTCAAGTGTACAGGGAGGCAACAAAGAAGTTCATTAACTGCTTTGTATGGTTGCTTTTACTTGGTACAATACCATATTTAAATCAGGTACAGAGTTCTCCAGTTTATTGCTACTGTTAGACTGAACCATAATGAAAGAATGCCTAAGTTCCTTGGTTCATGGTCTCACAGGGGATGTGTTACATAGTACTTGTTCTTTAATTATTGTCACACACACTGTCACTGTTAATTTTATTAACATGGCAAGTTAGGTGTTGGTTGGCAGTAAACAAAAAGTAGCTGCAGATGAATCCTCACCAGTAGATGAAACCTTACCTTCTCTCTAAGATGTCAGCTGTAGAGTTTAATGCTGTATGCTGTATTGTACTTTCATATGGTTATTGACAAACTGATGTGATATTTGTTCCAATTTTATTTCATAAGCAAATTGGAAGCTAGTCATTTGCTTCATCAGTTTCCTGTCTCTTTTCTACATTTAACTTGCACATCTTTCTCTAACATTGTAGACCTTTCTTGGAGGTTTCTGTAGACCACCCCACCCACACACAGCTGTTAACTGAATAATGGTACAGTAATAGGTAAGGTTACAACATGAAAGATATTATGAGACAAATGGAGTGACAATGTTAAAAGAAATTTGTTATTTATACATTAATATTATTATCATTTTTTTATGTATCAGAGTTTTATCTGACAGTGTTGTTATGCCTCATAGCTTGCTCTGTTACCTAGAGAGAATTAGTACTTGGATCTTGTATTCTGGAAATTTGCTGAGACCCATGTTGAGTACTGCTAATATCCTCAAGTGAAACAATGTGATAAATGATTGTACATTTCTCTGTATCTAGAATACAGACTTTAATCTTTTTCATTTTGTGTATTTTTAACCTCAAGTGTTTTACATAAAATTAGATGAAATTCTGATGTGTTTTTTATTTGGAGACCATAAAGAAAAAATACATTAAAGTATGGAAAATGGCTGTAAGATGATGATACTTCCTTAGACAATTATGGAAGGTGATACCTGTATTCGTCCCGACCACAATTATGGTGTAAAACCTGGTTCATACCACTTAGTGAAAAGTGAACTACCGTACATTATTGCCTCTCAATACCGAAATAATTGCTGAGCAGCCAGTTTGGTAAGAGTTTTACAGTATAAAACCAAACCAAAACTGAACTTTGTTTGGTATATAATAGACCCTTGCCATTCGTGAGGGATCGGTTCCAAGAAATGGCGCGAATTGGCAAAACCACAAATAGCCACTTATACATAGTAATACCCGAGTGCACTAATATACAGGTATACCAAGACTGTGTATGAGAAACTTAAGTCACATTCTGTACTTACATTTGTACATGGAAGTTTGGAGCTTGATGAAGTGGTGGACTGTACATAGGGAGACATCTGGTTACTGAAGCATCGGGGGATCATCAGGATCACTGGTGGAAGAGGGTGATGCAGTGGTGGTTGGTGGAGGGGTGGGTGGCTGGGAGGAGGAGGGTGGAGTGGCAATGGTAGTAGCTGGTTTTTTCTTGTAAATATGGTGATTGGAAGTTGTTTCCTCTTGGCTTTGAGGTCTTTAAGCATTTCCTGGTAGGGAAACAATACCTGGTTGATTCCTCGAACCATCTTAAAGCTACGTTCCATGGAAGGGGTTGCTGAGCGATAAAGCAAGCCAGGCTTGATCATGTGGCCAGCCGCATTGCAGCAAGATGAGCGTCACTCTGTCCTTGGCTGCCTTGAATTTTATTGGAATTAGTTAATCTTACCGCCACACCACCCCGTAAAGTACTGTACTGCGGTGTCCCTCGGGACTCATTTAGTTTAAAACGACAACCCTCTTCAAGGGAAGATGTTTAATAATACGGGCGTTAGCCTTTTCATGAATCACGTTGCTGTCAATCGGAACATTTTTGCGGTACCAGTCTGAATGTTCAGAGCCATGTCAGATTTTACTATGTTCCTGTCACGAACAACCTGCACCACTTGCAGGAGCACTCGCTTGAACAGAATCACGAATTGCTTGTTTATTCTTATGTACTGCACTGTGGATTCTTTCACACCAAACAACCTCCTTTAACTTGTCTAATAATTTAATTTTCTTTGCCAGGGTCATCACTGACTTTTGCCTTTTATGTTTCACTCCACTAGCATCACTGGTGCTAGGCAAGATGGGGAGAGTGAAAACATTTGACAATGAAGCAGGAGACATTAGCATATATTCTCTCAACAAGGGAAGAAAGATTGAGTTCAGTTTGGAAGTGGGACAACCCAAGATAAATCTCATGACTGTTTTGAAACTTTTCAAGGGGATCTAGGGATTATTTGGAAGTTTACATAGAGCAGGAGAAAGGTAGTCAACAACAAATCGGATAAACATGATGTAAACAGTTTTGGCTACGGGGATAGAAATCCCAGCAGCTTTGTTGGTGAATTCTGGGAGTGTTCCTGGGTTACGAGGAGAGAATATCCTACTCTTGTCTGGGGAGAGGATGAGACTACAAACAGAAGACGATGCTGAGAATGAGTTGAGGAGGCGCTGAAGATCTTCCGGTGACTCAGAGTTAATGCAGATATCATCTGTGTAACAGGTCACTGTGGTGCCGGGAACGCCAGGAAGAAAAGAAAGTAGGAGATGCATAATGACATTAAAAGTTAAGGGCTAAGAACACCACCCTGTGGAGTACCACAGGGTGGTACACGGGAGGTTCTGTTCCGGGGGTATCCACGAATCCATCTTAAGAAATTACCTTTAACACCAAAATCTACGAGCTGATCAAGGATAATATCTATTTGAATCATCAAAGGCACTTTTAAGGTCGATGAAGGGTACGACACTCATGGGGGCGAGGTGAGTATAGAGTTACATGAGACAGTGATGCGTACTCTATTGTGGTAAGAAACCATGCGAGCTGGGTGAGAGATTGTCCTCCAGCCGAAACTTGAGACGGGTAAGGAGAATACGTTCCATCACCTTGTTGAAGCAAGAGGTGGGGGAAATGGGTCTGAATTTGGCAGTGCCACATTTTGGAATAGGTACTATGGTGTTGGAGGTCCAGGTATTGGGTACATACCCAGTCTGGAGACAGATTGTAAAGCAGGAGGAGGTTTCCGGGGACTTTCAGGGGCAAACAGAGAACTGAGTAGGTGACACCGTCATTACCGGGGGCAGTTGCCTTACCCCGAATGAGGGCATGCCGCAGTTCCTCCTCGGTTGTCTCCACTGTATCCTTTTCATCGACCTTCAGCAACGCCGCCATGAGATGAAGGGCGCGGAGATTTGACTGGGAGGAGAGGGCCTCTTGAATTTGCTCCAGAAGATTATGGGCTTGGGATTGTTCTGACAATGTTTCAACAAGATTTTGTGCATACTCTGGTGGTGGTGGGCCGTGGTGAAGGGCACTAGAGGACTTTTTCTTGACAACCTAGTTGATGAGGTGCCACATGGCTCCCACTCTAGTCTAATGGTTAATACTGTCTGTGAGATTATGCCAGGATTCAGTCCAAACACACTGTTGGAGGGAAATTAGATCATCTCTGGACGACTGGAGGATACGTTCATCAAGGGTCCAGGCGTAGGCTTCAGAGTGACGTTTGATGTGAGGCCGAGAGACGTAGTGACTGTGGAAGTTTTGTGTGGAGTTCACTAGCGAGGAGTATAACTTCTTCGGTGACTTTAAATCGAATGTGGGGAGAAGGTTAGATTAACTCGAATACGCTGGATAGCTTCAAACATAGGTTGGATGGATATATGTGCAACAGGGGTTGGGTGTAAATGGGACTGCCCAGTATGGGCCAATAGGCCCGCTGCAGTTTCCTCCATTCTTATGTTCTTATGTTTTTATGTACGAGATGTAGGTAAGACAATACTTCAGAGGGATGGTAATACGGTTATGACTCTAGACAGGAGGAGGTCCAGCTGGGAGTTGAAATTTCCGTTGAAATCTCCCATGTAGATCATACCAGAGATCGGAGGAGTAGGGAGGACAGAGAGATTAATCTTGATGGGCAGAGTAGACATTTCATAGACGGATCTTGCCCTCACCCACTGCTATCTCAAGAAGCTGGAAGGTCATATTGTCATCCTCAGAGCAGCAAAGAAGTCGATATGGTATGGAGGAACAGACGTAGCTGATGAGACCATTCCTGACAAGATAATAGTAAATAATATTAATAATAATTAATGGTTTATTAAGATAACATGGCAGCCCGAAGGCTGAAAATATACAATGAACAGAGGTGATAGGTTACATATGGTGGAAGCGGGAAGTGGATCACTTGATTGACAAAACCTTCCAATACAAAAATAAATAAACAAAGAGTCAACATATAGATGAAATATAGATCTGGTAATGTTTGAGCTGGACTTGTAGACATTCTTGTGACCTGTTGTTGGCGTCCATTGTCTGGATGGTCGTTGCGTCATACCTGGGTGTTAATCCGCTACCTCACTACAGCTGCAGGTCCACCACGTGGTCGAGGGAGGTCCTTCAGCTCACACAGGGTGTTGGAGATGGTTCTTGTTCCTCATGTGATGTAGTTAGGGAATTCATAATTCCTCACTTGGGTGGAGTAGGGAGCCCTCTCCTGATGTAGTTTGGAGTGTTTCTTGGCTTATCATCCAGTGTTGATGGTGGCGAGTATACTGCGGACTGAGTGTGTCTGGTTCGGTCAGGTCAACATTGACCTCTAATTACGATTGTCGCTCTAACAGTTGTTTCTTCCTTTCGAGTTGAAATTGTCACTTTAGTATATCACTTGTGGGTTGATCATCAGTCTTTGCACTGTACTGTTGGTGGGGAGGAGGGTATGGGGAAGGGGAGGGGCCCGACAAACCAGGCTGGCAGCTGTCTCCATGGTCAAGAGACCACGGCCGCGTCAGCGGGCAGTGACGACTTCCTCACCCTTTGAAGGCTGAAGGTGAACATAAGGAATGTAGCCAGTAAGCGGAGGAGCTATCCCTCGAAATAGAGATCAGACAGCAAAGGCTTCCTGGATGAATATAACATCTGGATGATGGTGATAAACATAACCTTTAATTGTAGTGAGTTTGGCATCATTTCTGATTCCACAGACATTCCATGAGATAATGTTAAGCGGTATCCGGTTATCAAACTTGACTTTTATCCTAACGAGAGCCAGGTGTGGAAGAGGAGGTGACACGGGCATCGCTTTGTGGTGCGCCATGCGAGGGGGCCAGGGGGCTAATGGTCCCCTCGAGGCGAGTGTCTAGCTTTTCAGTAAGGGTGGTGAGAGAAGTGATGATGACCTGCTGAGTTTCTACAAGAGAAGAGACCATCAATGCGAGCTTCTATGGCATCAAGACGTGCTGCAAGTGAGACATACCGAGACATCAGAGTTGACAGCATCGTGAAGGGCAAGAACTTCGACAGAATCAGGATTAGTAGAGGTGACATTTGGTGTGGCATCCTGCGGCAAAGATGCAGATGCACTAGAACCCACCAGCGACACATAAGGCGGCGGTGATTGCAAGACTGGAGTGGCGGGCTGGCGTCTGGTGCAACAGTGCCAGACATTGACTCCTCGTTCATGACAGAGAGAACATTTCCAGTGAGAGATATCTGACGCAGTTGGGGGAGGTAGCCTCGAGGTAGAGGCATCGGCAGTAGTGGGGTGGTGAAGGGGTCTGGTGCATGGCTTCATAAAAGTGTTGCAGATCTCTTGAGACGTAATGTCCCAATCACCCCAGACGAACCCATTAATGCCATTCCTCCTTGGCTGGATATATCAGTTCCTATTAATTACACTCCTGTTGGTAGTAAGCAAACGTTAAACAACTATGTGGTGAGATGTGTCACTAGAAACTATTAACAGACACATAGAGAGTATTAAATCAAGTGATTGTTATACTTTTACTGATGATTCTGTGCAGACAAACACAGGTAGAACAGGTTGTGCATTTGTAATATATAAAGAAAAAGAGATGATAGTGTCAAACAAACAAAGGCTGAACAACTGGGCCAGCACAATGCAAACTGAACTAACTGGAATCTACTTAGCTACAGACTACCTTAAAGAACATGGAGGTGGGGTGATATTCTGTGACTCTCAAAGTTCTTTTAAATCAATGAACAGCCCGTCAGGTTCAATGTCTTAAGTTGTATGTGATATTAAAATAAATGTGATAACTGCCAATGAGAACAACTCTCGTATCGAATTTGTGTAGATTCCGTCCCATGTTGGAATTAGGTATCATGACCGTGCTGATGGACTGGCCGATGAGGCATGTAAGAAAGAAAATGTTGACCTTGACCTTGGCCTGTCCAATGCTGTACTTAAAAACATTCAAGTCAAAATCATGAACTCTGACCTCGAAGAACTGAGAAATGCAGAGAGACCTGGCAGTTGTAGCATTAGTAAATATGAGAAATTTTGTGACGAGAGGTACCGGTATGGCCAGCATAAGGACAGAACCAGACAATGTGATGTAGTCGTGGCCAGAATTAGGCTAAGATACAGACACATCTGGCAAGTTAGTAACGCTGTACCCATACCGGAACACTCAGCATGTAAACTTTGTGATAAACCTTTAAAGCATACACTTGAACACTATATTATTGAATGTGGCGCTGTCAAAGACTTCAGTACAGGAGTGCTTGAGGACAATCTTGCTGTCTATCCAAAATTTGCTAGTCCACACTGATTAGTCCTCAAATAGAATATGGCTTATACTGTGTATGAACCTCTGTCCTGTGTGGCAGTGAGAAGTGATACTGTGGGGTACATGATGTTTGGGTTCACACTCAGGATGGGATGGAGAAAGGAAACTCACAATGTGCTCTCTGTATACATGTTGTATTGGATGTACAATGCAGCTTGGTGCTGGGAAGGCAGCATGGTTACAAGCGTGATGTAGAGAGAGCTGGTTGGTGAAGGTGCTCAGAGGAGGACAGCTTGTGGGTCGCCATGCTCGCCGGCGGGAGCGAGGGCCGCCAGGCAGCGGCGGAGGAGGTGGTGTTGCTTGCTGCGGCTGTAGCTAGAAGAAGAGAGAGCGGTCACCACGAGGTCAGGTCTTATACAGCGGAGGTCGGCGTGGCTTAGTAGTTGACCTCCGTCATGTAAGGCGGCGCTGGTTGACCTAGACCACGAGGCATACACTGGGGAATTCGCGGGGTTGGCTACTCAGCGATAAACAGCATTTGTAGGGGAGAAATCCACTACAATACCACCCTCAGTGTCAAGACCTGACTGAATTACTCAGAATAGGCAAACTGTACTCCAAGCTTTGTCAATAAATCTTTTAACCTAACCTAAACCCCTGCCCCTCCCTTCTCTCTCATCGCTACTATACCTCACACAACCCCCCTTCTTTTCATCCACCACCAACCTTGACCCCCCCCCAACCTCATCCTTATTTTAGTTAAGTCTCTCTCTCTCTCTCTCTCTCTCTCTCTCTCTCTCTCTCTCTCTCTCTCTCTCTCTCTCCCCCCCTCCTCCCTCCCTCCCTCCTCCCTCCCTCCCTCCTCTCTCTCCCTCCTCCCCTCACAGTGCAGGCCTTGTTATGGCCCGCCAACAGTTCACAACATACCGTCTGGTGACCTTGACCAATAAGGATCCAGCTTATTTAACAAATCATCGTACGCGTTCTTCCCTCCTTAACTACCTGGTAGATGACTACAGATAAACCACTTGAGTATCACTAATTAATATCAAAGTGAATGTGTAGAAGTAATGAGGTGTGAGAGTGTATAGATATATATTGCAACTGTTGATGTGTGTGTGTGTTTGGGGGGATTTCGGGAGGTTGGGGTGGTGTGGGGGAGATTGAAGGGGGGCTTAAGAGGAGGAGGTGGAGAAGGAGTGCCACAGGTCCTTGGTGGGGGCGAGAGGAAGGGGGAGGGGGAGGGGGGGGGGAGGTGTCGGGGCTGTGTTCTGCTGGGTCGTGGTGGCAATGTGTTGCTCTGAGTAGCGGACGGCGGATTCCCGGCAGGAGCATAAGAGGCCGAGGACTCACGCCGACACCCCCCACCTTCAGGAGCCGTCAATACAAGATAGACATACAGGGGCGTGGTTCACTATAATCCAGGAGAACTAGTCAGCTAGAACCTATCCCCCAGGAAGACGAGTGCACAGGGTCGAAACTCACTAACTCCAGTACATAGATTCGATCCTTGGGAAGCCCTACCTGCCTGCCCTCGGTAAGACTTCATGAGTTAATTAACACGCAGGTGAGGCTAATGTGAGAAAATATCTACATTATCTGTAAATTATAACAACAGACCTCTTTCACCTCAATATGTCTCTGCTTACAATATTACTTAAATACTTTTTTACTCAATAATATATCAAAATTTACAAACTTACACCGTTATATCAAAGGTTACAGTATATGGACCACCTGAAAATTAGGTACCATAGCGAATTTGACCTGATAATTAAACTCCCCCTAAAGCTACCTGGAGGCGAGTTAGATTATGTTAACGCTAGGTTAGTGTTAGGGTGGTTAATATTAAGGTGATATAAGCTGAAGTACCTAATCTTCACGTAATCCTAGTAAAATTAAAATCATAAATAACAAAAGTATTAATTTGTACCCCAAAATCAGAATCACCAAACTTAAGGATTACAGAACATTGCAAAATACCCAGTTTCATATAGTACATACAGTACAGTAGCTACCTTGTATGAATAAGTCATATAATGAAAATACAGCAATACAGTGAAATAACGAATACAGTAAGGTCAGTGTGCTAGAAATTTCAGTTCCCCCAGCGGTCTCTAAGCACTGTGTTTTGGTTTCTCAGCTAGACAACTAATTTTAACATAAATCAGTCAATAACTTTTACATGACACCTTTTTATTAATTTATATCCCCTTTGTGTATTCTTGGGCTGTAATATCATCCTAAGTTTATTTCGTACTGAAAGGAATAAATCACAGAAACAATTGATGTATTTCAGCAGTGACAATTCCACTATTTGGGCCCAAATTGCCTGTATAATTCTCGTTTGTGAAGTTTGTTATTTTATGTTTAATTTCGTTTTCTTTCAGGTATAACTGATATAATTTAACTGTGATTATAATTTCGATGTTTAGATAACTGTGTTGTTATAATTATTGCTGTTATTGTGTTTCTGTTATTGTTATTATCGTTATTGTTTTCATTATTGTTATTAATACTACAGTTTTTTACTACCGTATATATATTGCCTTCAGAAGTAATAGTATTAATAGTAGTAGTAGTAGTATATTATTATTATTATTATTATTAACGCGAGACAAAAATGGCTTACATAGAAAAAATATGTCCTATCAATAATAATAATAATAATAATAATAATAATAATAATAATAATAATCATAGAAGAAGAAGACCATTGAATAATAACTATAATAATGATAATGATGATGATGATAGTAAAGATAGAGGTAATAATGATGTAATATTAACAGTAATATTTATATCCTTGACTTAATAACTAAATCTACCTAACCCCTATCCCCCTAAATAGACCTAATCTACCTTTTCTTCCAGGTATAGCTAATCTGCCTACCTCCTCCCCCATTCTAAGTAGACATTATTTACCTCCTCATCCAAGAGTATAACCAATGTACATCTACTTACATATCTGGGTACTGCTATTCTACCTCCTGTCATCAACCCACAGTAGGCACAGCAGAAGGACGATGTTGTGGGTGGTCGTTGCCAGCGTTCTTCTGGTAGTGGTTCCTCAGAGAATCTCCTCGGCCACGTCTGGAACTAATAACCCAGATTTGTCACAGCTCCATAAAACACCACCGCCTTTAGAAATTCGTATCCTGGACGATGCTCTTAACTCCTTGAAGATTCCTGAGGCGAGGAGGTTGAGACACGATTATCAAAGGTCCTCCAAGGATACCCAGCTGGACGCCGAAGAAGTTGATGAAGAAGATGATGACCTGGTCCTTGGAAACTTCAAGACCTCTCCAAGGTTCAAGAGACAGTGTGGGTTTCAAGTAAATTTTGCTCTAGATTTTATTTTTGTTGGTTTTCTTTTGTTTTTGAAGAGATTACTGTTTTTTTTTACTTTATCCTCGTCACCACTGATCAGCTCGTTAGCCGCTTGTTTTGTAAGTATCACGACATAAGTTAATTTCTTTATTCTAAGTAAAGGTAGAACTTAACAACCTCAAGTCCATTTATCTAACAATATTTAATCTTTGAAAAGATTAATTGTATCTTTATATACACCCGAGTATTAATAAACGTTTAATATAGATTTTGTATAAATGACAGGAATTAGTTCTAACCTCTGTGTATGCCAGGTGGATAGTTAAGGAAACTTTCAAATAATGCATAAGTTAACATACTATCTTCATAATATTCTCATTAATTAATATACCTGTGATTCATGCCCTTATATATAATTTAAAATCAATATAAGAAATTATGATTAGCATTGTAAAACTGTCCTCTGAAATCAGTATACAATGACAAGTAATATATAAATCTGTATTTAAAATTAATGCAACACCTGTGAACACTTATTAACACCTGTCACCACCTGTCAACACCTGTCAACACTTGTCAACACCTGTCACCACCTGTCAACACCTGTCAACACTTGTCAACACCTGTCACCACCTGTCAACACCTGTCACCACTTGTCAACACCTGTCACCACCTGTCAACACCTGTCAACACTTGTCAACACCTGTCATCACCTAAACTGCTCTTACACTTGCAGATCATCCACGACAGCATAGCCAATTTGTCAACACACGCACACAAGTTCACAAACAAGCAATAGCGTGTCCTTCCGTAGTTCCACCATCTGCTAACATCAGCCACTGGGACCACCTGAAATACGTGGCCAATGCTCACGTTCCAGGCTGTGTTAAATCTCAGTGCTCTCACTCCTGTCATGTAAGTGTGTATAACAGTGCTG
>NW_024722227.1:25730131-25787631 GCF_018991925.1 Homarus americanus | reverse complement strand
ACATTAGGTTAGGTTAGTTTAGTTACCTGTGATGTTAATTAGTTACCTGTGATGTTAATTACCTCCCCCCTCTCTCTTCTGATCCCTCACAGTCCCAGGGCGGCGAGGAGACAGAGGTCCCCAAGGTCCTCAGGGTCGAAAAGGCATGAGGGGCCCCTTAGGATCTCCTGGTACTCCTGGTTCTTGCACTGTCAGCGGCTCTGACTCCGCTCCTGCAGGTGTTGAAGGACCTCCTGGCAACAAAGGCTACCCGGGCTTCATTGGAGACAAATTGTGCGGGTGTAATGGAGATCGTGGAGAATCAGGAGACCCGGGGAAAAGTCAAACTGGTCCTCCAGGTCCCAAAGGATATAAAGGAGCGAAAGGTGCCAAAGGTCCCACACCATTGCCACTTTAAAGGGGGGGGGGGTATTAATGGCCATTTATCCCGACACGTTCTTGACCTTTATACTGTTAGCAAGCAATACCAACACTACTACTATCTTATACTAGTACCAACCAACAGTACAATTTAGGATAGTTTGGCGTTGACTCCCACTCCATACCAGACGAATACTTATCACCTCTTCTGCCTGCAGTGGTGTTCGTGCGTCGTGTGGATAACCTTTACCTTACTCTTACCTGGGATTCCAAGGTCTATGGTGTTGGGTGAGAAATATAGCCAGTGTTTATATTATTCTGTAGTGTTATTCCTTCTTGTTTATACTATTTTATGGTGTCTTCTTAACTCTTCTTTCTCTTCCTCTTCTCTTTTTTACTTCTTCTTCTTCTTCTTCTTCTTCTTCTTCTTCTTCTTCTTCTTCTTCTTCTTCTTCTTTTTCATACTATATATTAGCATCATTGTTAAAATTATTGTTCGTGTAGTTATTATTATAGTAATCTTGAGGTTGATTCTTCTATAATACAAACGGTCAATACTTAAAAACTAGCTCCTTATTTTAGGCACAGACGATACCTAAAAATTAGCCCCTTAGTTTAGGTATTGATTATACTTAAAAAGCAGCCCTATATATTAGGTTATATATTGGCCTTTTTTTAAGTATGTGTTTATGATATAATTAGAGGCCAACCCCCTTTTAAGTAGCTCTTGGCTATATTTCAAGACTGGTCCCTTAATTTAGGTATATCTTAAAAATTACTCCTTTTGTATTGTTGACTAATATTTATTGATACTGATAAATATTATAATAATAGAGTCAATAAACATGTAAACGAATTAATGAACTTAAAAAACAAAGCCAATTATATATGTATGACTGAATCACGTAATAAAGTTTTTTTTTCTCAAGGGTACGTTTTTTTTTATCAATATTTTTCCTTTGCTATTACTGGTAAAAAAAATGTTAATATGAGAAAGTAATGAACGAAATTAGGTGAAATGTTACCTATACTATGTGAATATTTTAACATACGGAAACACTGAAATATCCATATAACGGATATAACGGACTTTTTTTTTGCAAAATCGGTGTTTTTGCAAAATATCCGGTCAATTTGAAAAGAAACCAAAAGAATAGTAATTTTGCAAAATAACCTTAAATGTTGATCATTTTGCAAAATCACCAATAATATTGTCGGTGTATTTGCAAAATCTCCAAACAGGCAAGAGCTACTGTCGGTCAGACCTTTAAACTACCTTGTTCTTCAGTTTAAACACTGTTCAAGACTTGGCGTCATACCACTCTAGATTAGCCAATCCCGAGGCAGTAGCATGGTGGTGAGGTGACCTCCGCAACACCAGGGTAAGCATTCGTGCCTCAGCTGCAGGGCTCTCATCGTGACCAACAGTGGAACAGGAGTGTGACCAACTATGGATGGAAGGAAAGAATATTTTGATTTAGTGCTGCCAAGGAGTGAGAACGAGAGCATTGTTAATCGCCTGGTGGAATTTAAACAACCTGAAGTGAAGAGGATTCAGACGGACTATCGCCTGTTAAACAAGTATGTAGTTATGGCAATACCAGTTGAAGATACCACAGTGCAAAAAGTTACTAAAAAAGGAACGGTGCTTTGATATGTGTGTGTGTGTGTGTGTGCTGAAGATTTGTTTGATACTGCTCGTCCTGCTAATGGGCATGACGTAAGGAATCCCCTTCAAAAAGCAACCAGTGAAAAATATGCAAACATTGCGGGAGCTCAAATTAAGCTGTACCTGTAGTTTTGTGAATAAGAGATTTTGCAAATACACCGATTTCGCAAAAAGCAAAACAAAAATAACGTAACATTTAATCCGCTAGATGGGGGTTTCACACCTAACGGATCCTCGATATAACGGGTATTCTTTTTCATACAGTCCGTTAATAGAGGGTTCAATGTTGTACAGGTGAAGAGAGAGAGAGAGAGGGGCAGAAGACACGTGATAGCCACAACAGACGATATAAAAGATAGGAATAAGAGAAAAGTATTTAGTGGTGTTTTAGAGAAGAGGGAAAGATGAAGGGGGAGAAATAGGAAGGGAAGGAGGAGGAGGAGAAGAAAAAAAGGTAGTTAGTGGAGATTTAGAGAGAAAATCGAAATGAAATTTTAAAACACATATTGATGGAAGCATAGAAGGAGGAACAACAGGGAGACGAGAAGGAGAAGGCGGAGGAGGAGGTACAATAGTAAGTGATGATTCACAAAGAAATGTGGCAGGAGAGTCTTAGAACACATACTGAAGGGGCGCAGCAGAAGGAGAAGGAAGAAGAGCAGGAATTATCGTTATACAGAAGGTTAGGTTAGGTTAGGTTAGCGTTAAGATGGTTAATAAATGATTTAATCAGGAGGGTGTCTTAATCTTCAAGTTTTCCGATGTTGTAAAGGAAGATGATAGAGGAGGAAGAGGAGAACAAGGGAGAGGAAAATGGTGAGGAGGAGGAGGAGGTTTAGTTATTTTAACAAATTTATTGACAAAGCTTGTAGTACAGTTTGCCTGTTCTGAGTAATTCAGTCAGATCTTGACACTGAGGGTGGTATCACTTCTCACTGCCACGCAGGACAGAGGTTCATACACAAAGACTTGTGGGTGATGTCACTGTTCACTGCCATGCAGGACAGAGGTTCATACAGAAAGAAATACATCATATTCATTAGCAGTATATATACTGTAGGTCAGAGTCATGTGGGTGATGTCACTGTTCACTGCCTGGACAGTGGTTCATATACATTGGACGTCATATTCTAATTGAAGACGAATCAGTGTGGGCTAGCAAATTTGGGAGAAACAGCAAGAATGTTCTCAAGCACCTCTGATTCAATGTAGTAATTACATAGTTCATGATACAATAAGCCAGGTGGCCTGAAGTCTTTGATAGTGTCACATTCAATAATATAGTGTTCAAGTGTATGCTTTAAAGGTTTATCACAAAGTTTACATGCTGAGTGTTCCGGTGTGGGTACAGCGTTACTAACTTGCCAGAAGTGTCTGTATCCTAGCCTAATTCTGGCCACGACTACATCACATTGTCTGGTTCTGTCCTTATGCTGGCCATACCGGTACCTCTTGTCACAAAATTTGTCATATTTACTCAAGCTACAACTGCCAGGTCTCTCTGCATTTCTCAGTTCTTCTAGATCAGAGTTCATGATTCTGACTTGAATGTTTTTAAGTACAGCATTGGACAGGCCAAGGTCACGGTCAACATTTTCTTTCTTACATGCTTCATTGGCCACTCCATCAGCACGGTCATGATACCTAATTCCAACGTGGGACGGAATCCACACAATTTCGATACGAGAGTTGTTCTTATTGGCAGTTATCACATTTCTTTTAATATCACATACAACTTTAGACATAGAACCTGATGGGCTGTTCATTGATTTCAAAGCACTTTGAGAGTCACCGAATATCACCCCACCTCCATTTTTTTTAAGGTAGTCTGTAGCTAAGTAGATTCCAGTTAGTTCAGTTTGTGTTGTGCTGGCCCAGTTGTTCAGCCTTTGCTTGTTTGACACTATCATCTCCTTTTCTTTATATATTACAAATGCACAGCCTGTTCTACCTGTGTTTGTCTGCACAGAACCACCAGTAAAAGCATGACATTCACTTGATTTAATACTCTCTATGTGTCTGTTAATAGTTTCTAGTGTGACACATCTCACCACATCGGTGTTTAACATTTGCTTACTACGAACAGGAGTGTAATTAATAGGAATTGATATATCAAGCCAAGGAGGAATGGCATTAATAGGTTCGTCTGGGGTGATTGGGACATTACGTCTCAAGAGATCTGCAACACTTTTATGAAGCCACGCCCCAAAGAAGGTTAGCGAGATAGTCGGGATTACTCTGGCTGATTTTGGGCATTCTAGAATGATGAGCATGGCTTCATTTTTCACTACATCAAGGCTGTTGAGTTGTTTAGGCGGAATAGTCACAAGATGGAGAGCATGATGGTCAACTACTGAACGAATGAAGTGAAGATAGAAAGTACGAGCATAGGTGATGTTAATTCCATAGCTCTTACCAACAAGGGTTCTCAGGGGTTTAATGCTCTGCATTAGTTTGTCACGAAGGTTGCCGACAAAGTTTGCATCATTCACACAAATTCCAAGATATTTATAAGAGCTACATAGTTCCAAGGGCATGCTGTTAATGTTAAAGTCAAGAGGAAGAGGGTGGACAGGACAAGGATTGAGGACCCTCGTCTTGTCAACAGATATTATGAGACCACATTCAACAGTACTCTGAGCAAATACATCCAGCAAGGCTTAGAGCCTGAGCTTAGTTTGTGTCATAATGCATATACCATCAGCATAGCATATTACAGCCTCGTTTGGCTGAACTGGAATGTCAGCAATAAGCTTGTGCATCAGTATATTAAAGAGCATAGGACTTGACACTCTTCCCTTAGGCGTGCCAAGCTAAAATGCTTTCATTCTGGTACTTTTGACTTCCCTAAACAGAACACTGGCATACCTGTTGGACAGATAACCCTTTATCCATGTCAGAAGGTTACCTGGGATGCCAAAATTAGCTAGTTGCTCAAGTATAATGTTTATTAGCTACATCAAAGCCTTCATAGACCTTAAATCATTTAAGGTCTGTGAAGGCTGTTTGTGTCTTATCTTTTGAGTGAACAAGATATTCTGCAAAGCATGTCTGTGTGCTGCGCCCGAGTATGAACCCATACAGATTAGGGGCCAGTTTGCCTTTGACTTGAAATATTAGACGGTTGAGAACAACTCTTTCAAGGACTTTATACATACAGGATGTGTGTGAGAGTACCAATTGGTAGAGAAGGCGGAGGAGGAGGAAGAAGAGGAGAAGGAGGAGGAATAAGAAGGACAGGAGTAGCAATTAGGAGAGAAGAAAAAAGAAGAAGAGATGACAGGGTATAGAGAGATTAAAGCACAATTGGACAAAATATATTAAAATAAATTTGTCTATACCAGTCTGGATAAGGTCTAGCCTGACTCTTTAAGCGCAGTACAGCCTCAATACATGGCTAGGCTGGGCGCTCACATCAACAAACAACACAGTAACCCCCACCCCCACACACACCCCACACACAAACACTCAAGACAGTCACCTCCTTGTTGCACGGTGAGAGAGGGAGAAAAAAAGAGAGAAGGGGGGGTTATGAGGTGCAGAGGAAAGGGGGTGGGAGAGAAGGTGGGAGGAGGACGAAGACGAGGGGAGAGTTAGATACATAATTTCTTGAGATATTTGTTATTCCACTTGCTAACGCATCTCTCTCTCTCTCTCTCTCTCTCACCTCAACCCCCATTCCCCCACACATACAGACAGCCTTCTCACCAGCCAGCAGCAGTGCACCACACGCCTCACCACCACAGGACAGGGTATGTAAGCCGGTTTGGTTTTCCTAGAATTATCAAACATAATAATAATAACAATACTAATAATAATAACAATAATAAACCACCACAATAACAATAATAATGATAATAATAATAATAATAATAATAATAATTGTCATAATTAATTTACGATATGTATGAGTGCAGTGAATATTTTTTTGTGGAGTTATATAATGGTTGTAGTGAAGTTATATTGTGGTTGTAGTGAAGTTACTGTGGTTGTAGTGAAGTTATATTGCTGTTGTAATGAAGTTACTGTGGTTGTAGTGAAATAATTGTGGTTGTAGTGAAGTTATTGTGGTGTAATTGTTAGCCAGTGCAGCTGGCGAGTTGTCCGGTCTTCTCGGACTATTCCTTGACACTGGGTCACACAACTCGTTAATATTACGCTTTACCTTGCACAGGATGACAAGGAGGTGCCCATTAAACTAGCCCCCTCGGGGGCAAATATAATTATTTTTTTTTTGAATATAACTCAGGGTGTGATTGTTGTGTTGGCGACAGCTTCTACACCTTAAGCACTGGGTCACGCAACTCATAAACTTAGGCCTTAAATATGATACATACATACATACATAATATATAGATATATAATGGTTGCCCCTCGTGTAACGAGGATGGCCGGCTCAAAGGCCACCTCGGCGTGAATTTGTTTAAGGTGTAGAAGCTGTCGCCAACACAACAACCACACCCTAAGTTAACGAGCTGCATGACCCAGTGTTTAAGGTGTAGAAGCTGTCGCCAACACAACAACCACACCCTAAGTTAACGAGCTGCATGACCCAGTGTTTAAGGTGTAGAAGCTGTCGCCAACACAACAACAACCCAGCTGCATGACCCAAGCTGTCTAACGAGTTGCATGACCCAGTGTTTAAGGTGTAGAAGCTGTCGAGTTAACGACCCAGTGTTTAAGAAGCTGTCGCCAACACAACAACACCCTAACGAACTGCATGACCCCTAGAAGCTGTCAACAAGAACCACACCCTAAGTTAACGAGCTGCATGACCCAGTGTTTAAGGTGTAGAAGCTGTCGCCAACAACAACCACACCCTAAGTTAACGAGCTGCATGACCCAGTGTTTAAGGTGTAGAAGCTGTCGCCAACACAACAACCACACCCTAAGTTAACGAGCTGCATGACCCAGTGTTTAAGGTGTAGAAGCTGTCGGCAACACATGAACCACATCCTAAGTTAACGAGCTGCATGACCCAGTGTCAAGAATAGTCCGAGAAGACCGGACAACTCGCCAACTGTACTGGCTAATCATTACCCCGGAACACGATCCACAAATTGATTAACACCCAGCTTCGCAATTACTGCTGAGTAGACAGAGGCAAATGGCGTAAAGTAACTTGACCATAGCTTCACCCTGCCTGGGAATCAAACCTGGGTCCGCTCGCTTGCGAGGCGAGCATGCTGACCATTACACCACAGGTCTCCAAATACATACATACATACATACATATTAATATTTAGGAAATAATAACTTAACACCAGCCTTGTCTACAGCACCTGCCTGAGTGGAGTTGTTTCACCATGAGGGGGATAGTGTGGTCTCCCCCCTGGTGCTTGGCCCTGGTTGCTGTCATCTTCCTACCAGTGGCGGTGTCCTTGTTCGATTCCGACCGTGAGCTCGACATCGCAGTGCTGGAAGGTCTTGCTGAGGACTTCTTCTCACCCCACCTAGACTCTGTACATCCTGCAGTCCTTCGCCGGCTCAATGGTTCCTTAGATCCTGTCAACCTCAAGAGAACTCCGTTTGGGGACTCACTCGATGCCCTTCTTTTAGTGCTGAACGAGAAGACTTTCGCCAAGAGACAAGCTAGGTGTCCTGATTGTACCCCTGGAGAAAACTGTCCGCCAGGGTGTCCATCTCCAGGCCCCGTGTCCCCGTATCTCCCATGTCCTTATTGTCCTATGCCCCCTGTTTGCGGCCCTTGCTATCCTGGTATGCCCTGTCCACCTGGATGTCCCCAGACACCGTGTCCCCCGTGCTATCCAGGAGGTCCATGCCCTCTGGGTTGTCGTGCGTCGCCATGTCCAGCTTGCTATCCTGGCTCTCCATGCCCTGCAGGATGTCCAGTAACTCCCTGCCCACCTTGTTATCCTGGTTCGCCGTGCCCACGAGGATGTCCAGCTACGCAATGTCCTCCTTGTTATCCGGGTTACACATGTCCAATTGGATGTCCACAAACACCATGCCCACCTTGTTATCCTGGGAAACCTTGTCCTGTTGGGTGTCCAGTTTCAAGATGTCCCGTGTGTTATCCTGGCCTCCCATGTCCAGAAGGATGTCCAATAAATCCATGTCCGCTTTGCTATCCAGGATCACAATGCCCAGCAGGGTGTCCAGTGACCCCCTGTCCTATTTGTTATCCAGATGATCCATGTCCTGTTGGATGTCCAACTACTTGTCCTCCCTGCTATCCGGGTACCACATGTCCCAGAGGATGTCCACCAACACCATGTCCTCCTTGCCCACCAGGTGCTCTTTGCCCACCTGGGTGTCCGCAAGATTCATGTCCTCCCTGTTACCCTGGACAAAGTTGTCCTGCTGGATGTCCGTTTACTCCATGTCCTATTTGCTACCCCGGGCAAAGATGTCCTGAAGGCTGTCCACAGACACCATGCCCCAAGTGCTATCCTGGGCAGGAATGTCCAATAGGGTGTCGCACGACGCCGTGTCCACGCTGTTTCCCAGGTGAATACTGTCCTCCCGGGTGTGTCCAAGAACAGTGTCCAACTTGTTATCCCGGGGCGAGTTGCCCAGATGGGTGTCCGACAACCCCATGTCCAACTTGCTACCCAGGCGAACTATGTCCCTCAGGATGTCCATTTACTCCGTGTCCTAATTGCTACCCCGGGGATAGATGTCCTTCAGAATGTCCCCGCACTCCATGTCCCATATGTTATCCAGGGACCCCATGTCCTAAGGGATGTCCACAGACACCATGCCCTGCCTGCTATCCAGGACAAGAATGTCCTATAGGATGTCCTCAAATGCCATGTCCAAATTGTTACCCAGGTGATCGATGTCCACCGAGTTGCCCATCGACTCCGTGTCCAAGATGTCGACCTGGTGAATACTGCCCTCCAGGGTGTCCGCCATTCCAATGTCCTACGTGTTTTCCCGGTGAGCAATGTCCACCAGATTGTCCGAGAACTCCATGTCCTTTATGTTATCCTGGCGACCGGTGTCCCCCTACGTGTCCACGTACACCATGTCCTCCATGCTATCCAGATGACGCTTGCCCTCCTAGATGTCCGAGGACACCGTGTCCGACCTGTTATCCTGGAGAAATCTGTCCACGTGGATGTCCAGAAACGCCATGTCCACTTTGTTACAGAAGAGATTCATGCCCCCCAGGATGTCCATTAACGCTGTGTCCAGACTGCTTCCCAGGCCATCGATGTCCCGCTGGGTGTCCAGAAACACCATGTCCAAATTGTTACCCGGGAGAACCGTGTCCTCCTGGATGTCCCCGAAATGTGTGTCCAGAATGTTTCCCTGGAGGTCCCTGCCCACCAGGATGTCCAAGGACACCGTGTCCTCCCTGTTATCCTGGGGAGAGTTGTCCATCCCAGTGTCCACGACGACCATGTCCAAAGTGTTACCCTGGAGAAATTTGTCCTGTAGCATGTCCACTAACGCCGTGTCCTGTTTGTTATCCAGGCCAAAAATGTCCTCCAACTTGCCCTAAAACACCATGTCCGCTTTGCTATCCAGGAAGCCCATGTCCACCAGGATGTTCAACCACACCATGTCCAAAATGTTATATTGGTGGTCAATGTCCGCCAGGATGTCCCAGAACACCATGTCCGACATGCTATCCTGGACAAAGATGTCCAACTGGGTGCCCAGTTATGCCATGTCCAGACTGCTATATGGGGGATAACTGCCCACTGGGTTGTCCAGTTAAGCCGTGCCCATTGTGCTATCCTGGGTCAAGATGTCCTAGTAAATGTCCAGTAACCCCATGTCCGAACTGTTATCCTGGAAGTCGTTGTCCTCCTGGATGCCCACAAACACCTTGTCCTGACTGCTATCCAGGATTCCAATGTCCTGCTGGATGTCCCCAGAAATGGTGTCCTGACTGTTATCCTGGACAGCCATGTCCACCGTTGTGTCCACCGACACCTTGTCCCCGGTGTTACCCTGGACAGCCATGTCCACAGGGGTGTCCACGAAGCCCGTGTCCAATCTGCTATCAAAATGTGACGTGTCCACCTGGATGTCCTGTCTCGCCGTGTCCTAGGTGCTACCCTGGCCAACCGTGTCCACCATCCTGTCCCCCTACCCCTTGTCCTACGTGCTATTTAGGGTCAAGATGTCCACCTGGATGTCCAAGGACGCCGTGTCCGCCATGTGTCCCTGGCCAGCCATGCCCCAAAGGATGCTCCCGAGACCAGAACTGTCCTACCTGCCCAAGAGGACCACCAGGTAACCAAGGACCTCGCGGAGATCGGTTCATTGGTCAACGTGGCCCTCCTGGTGACCCCACACGTGGTCCCAGGGGCCCATCAGGACCACCAGGGCCCCCAGGTTATGGCCAGTGTTTGAAGTGCAAAAAGTGCTGTCCTTCTCGAGACTCCTTGACGAAAGTTCTCAACTTCATGGGCAACGAAACCTGCTGTAGGGTGAGTGCCACAACCTCTTAATAACAGTGCCACAACCTCTTAATAACAGTGCCACAACCTCTTAATAACAGTGCCACAACCTCTTAATAACAGTGCCACAACCTCTTAATAACAGTGCCACAACCTCTTATTAACAGTGCCAGAACCTCTTAATAACAGTGCCATAACCTCTTAATAACAGTGCCACAACCTCTTAATAACAGTGCCATAACCTCTTAATAACAGTGCCATAACCTCTTAATAACAGTGCCATAACCTCTTAATAACAGTGCCATAACCTCTTAATAACAGTGCCACAACCTCTTAATAACAGTGCCACAACCTCTTAATAACAGTGCCACAACCTCTTAATAACAGTGCCACAACCTCTTAATAACAGTGCCACAACCTCTAATAATGGTGCACAACCTCACAACCTCTTAATAACAGTGCCACAACCTCTTAATAACAGTGCCACAACCTCTTAATGACAGTGCCACAAGTGCCACAACCTCTTAATAACAGTGCCACAACCTCTTAATAACAGTGCCACAACCTCTTAATAACAGTGCCACAACCTCTTAATAACAGTGCCACAACCTCTTAATAACAGTGCCACAACCTCTTAATAACAGTGCCATAACCTCTTAATAACAGTGCCACAACCTCTTAATAACAGTGCCACAACCTCTTAATATCAGTACCATAACCTCCATGGTTAACCTAAACTAACGTAACCTAATATTAATGATAATCGCCCAGTAAGGAGATTAACTGCCCATGTCAACTGTCAACTGGTCAATCTGTCAAATACAAATAATGAACTAACAAGAGGGAACTGAAGGTTAGGTGATATATCATATATTAATACACAAGTGATCGTGGGCCCTTCGTACCCGGTGGCGAGTCCGGTGGTACAGTTTACAGAGGGGTGAAAGTTCTAACGCTCGCTCTAAGCTAGCTCACAACCGCCGTCCCGCTGACAGCGTACAGCGACATCGTTTTCCAGATGGTCTTGGTTGTTATAATCATGGTCGTGGTTGTTACAATCATGGTCGTGGTTGTTATAATCATGGTTGTGGTTGTTATAATCATGGTTGTGGTTGTTATAATCATGGTCGTGGTTGTTATAATCATAGTCGTGGTTGTTATAATCATAGTCGTGGTTGTTATAATCATGGTTGTGGTTGTTATAATCATGGTCGTGGTTATTAGGTACTGTAAGTATCTACTGTAGTATACTATAGGAAGGAATAGAATAAAGGTTAGAATAATTAGTTAAAAAAATATTCGCCATAAGGAGAGGTTAAAATCATAAAAAAAAAAATATATTATTATGAATCACCGATGATCATTCCGAGATAAATTATATTATGAAGAGAAGTGACCTTGATTCTGGTTAGATTAGTCACCATCTGCTTAAGTCATCACCTGTGTTAAGTCATCATAGTCATCATCTACGTTAGTCAGTTTTAGGCCCATCTCACATGACTGACCGACCATGGATGTTCTTTCCGCACGAGGGTGTTAGTTTTCAATGCATCTTATTATTTACACTGGTGGATGTAAGACCTCCTACCCTCACTGACGCAGCTATGGTTAATTTGGTGTTATTCTTGTTTATAAATGCCTTCTAATCTGTCTCAAGTCTATCCGTCCTGTCTATTGCCATCCCAACTGTCTGTTCGTCTGCGTGGTGTTTGACTGTGAGCCCGTCTGTACTCTTTGTGTCGTCAAATCTGTCTGTCTTATCCGTTGTTGGCGTGTCTGCCTGTTTGTCTTATGTGAACCAGTCAGTCAGCTGTCTGTCTGTCTGTCTGTATGTATGTGTCTGTTATCTTTGTCTTTCATAAGTCTGTCTATCTGTCTGTCTTTCTGTGTGTCCTTGAATCTGTCTGTATTATGTCTTTTGTTTGTCCACTTCTCTCTCTCTCTCCATTTTTATCCGTACTATCTCTATCTTTATATATATATATCTCTATGTCTCTCCATTACACTACTCATCATATTTAGCACTTTTTCTTCCTTATTAAATAGGTGATTTTAATATGGTATTCTGGGAACTTTAAAAAACACATCCTTCCATTCATACCTCCACCTCTCACTATCCCTCTCTCCCATCTCCTTTCATCTCTCGCCTCTTCAGGATAATGATGTTTCTTCTCCTTCTCTTCTCCCTTTCTATCTTCTCCATGCATTCCTGTTATTATCTTTTTATCTCTTCTCCTTTTCCATGTACTGTACAGTCAGCCACAGGAATAAGTATACAGTACACTGTAGCCTCGTAAGGTCCGAAAATGCTCTGGTAACGTTGAAACTGCACATCTAGACGCATGATGAAACTCAGCTCCCCCCATCTGTTATCTCTAACTATTTTCTTTTTCCTCTTCTTTTTTTCTTCTATTTACTCATCTTCCTTCCTTTACTAATCCAAACAACATTAAAAAAAAGTAGGCTAAGAGAAAAAGTGGGGGGAGGAGGAGGGAGCCGTACGATAACTGCAATCTTCCGGCTGGCAGACAGCGTACAGCGACATCTTTTGCCAGCGTAAATAAGATCGTTAATTAATGCCTTCCTAAAGAAACCATCGACATGGGACCAGGTTATTTTCACTCTACGAATTTTTTGCGATTTTTCCACCAAATTTGATGAAAAACGATTGTGCCGTTTCGGCTGCCCAGAACAGATACACACACGGCTAGTCCTATAGTATATTAGATTTACCTAACACTAGCACATAAATGAATACATTATCTTAATAGTAAAACAATATAAACTGCATATCAACAGAAGTTACTCGGTTATTATTCTTTACGTCCACAATGAAACACAGAATTGTTTTATACTTACGTGTTGCAGGTCTGGCTCAGAGCAGAAGGCCCCGGTGTGTTTAGAGCGATCAGTTCAGAGTTACTGGTCAGGGAAGGCCCGAAGTGGTTGTGATTTGGGGGGAGGGGTAATTTTTTTGTTTTTACCAACTCGCCACTCGGCCTATAAAATTTGACCAACTAATGAGGATTATAAGAAAATTGATCATGCAAACTATACAATGTTCTCTGTTGAATGTTTAATTAATGAAGATTAACATAGAAATTTGATGGATAAAGTAAAATCATTATTCAAATAAAAAGAAATAATGAAAATAAATATATATTTTTATTTACTGCTTGGATAAAATCATCAGCATTAATTTATTCATAGAAATTAAACATAAATTGTAATTCTTCTAGTTTTCTCAAGCTGCCAGTTATCTGCAGTCTTTTGAAGATCTAACTGATCAGTCACGTCATTTTCACAAGCTATGAGCATAAGAATACGCAACCGTTTTTCTGAGGTTTTGTTTCTCAAGGATGTTTTCAAAAGCTTAAGCCTGCTAAAAGACCTTTCATTTTTACCTGAAAACTTTTGCCACCAGAGGAAATAAATGATACTTCCTATGAGCATTCAGTGTACATTCTGCAGCTGAGCAAATGGTTCTTTTTTCTACATCAGGATGCTGCTCCACATATTCAGAAAAATTCATGTTGAACACTTCAAAATCAACTTGGAAAGATTTAGTGTCAGGTATTTCAGAGGGATAGGTTTCTGACATGTTTTTCATGGCTTCAATAAGGCTTTCTGAGTCATATAGTCTGTAACATTAGTATCAAAAACATCCGCAAAATAATTGAATGAAGATTTCAGATTTTCACATTTTGAAGTCAACACAGAAATCATCATATCTAAAACTGCATTCATTTCTTTACACTAATAGGAATACAAATTATACCGAGCACTGGAGTTGGATTACCATAATAGTTTTTTCTTAGGGGGGTAGGGGGGGGGCTGTTTCCTTTAATGGTGAACACTCTTGAACTCTTCTTTTCCACCAACATTATTATTTTTTGCCAAGTTAAGTGCAGCCTCCAGCAAATGTTTCTGAGCCTCATCATCACTTCGTACTGATTGAAGTATTTTCAATGTACTTTTCATAGAGATAAAAGCTCCAGATTCATGTAAATACCCAGTTTGCAACACATCTACATAATATTTTTCATGAACATCAAAGCAACAATAAAATCAAAAGTTTTAATTTTGTAGAGGAGACCATAAGCTTTTGTCCTTATTTCTCAATCATATTTCTTCTTGACATTTCTGATTTCTTCTAAAACTTCACATGTCTCTTCATAAGATTTCCAAAAGGCATATCCACTGACTCTGACCTGGCACTCCATCTTGTCTTGACAGATTTTTTAATTACAATGAACCTTCAATTTGTGCTAACTTTTCCTTAAGAGCTTCATGACGACTGGTGCTACTGCTAAAAAATACATAGCAAGATTCCAGTACATCATGCATATGTATAATTAGTTTACTTGCATTACACCATGTTCAATCACTAAATTAGAGCCATGAGGTAGACAAAGCATGTAAGCGACTGGTCTCTCAAACATAATCAGATTATTTTTTTGAGCACGATTGTATTTTCCAGACATTGTTGCTGTATAGGCTTGAAACCTAATGATATTTGTGTCGATCTTACTTTCTGAAACAGCTTTTCATAGATCACTAATTCACGTTCATAATTCTTTATTTATTTCTTTATCTTACGTCTCTGGCATCATCATAACATAACCAAACACGACCCATTGTTGCCTCTTGCTACGTGTGTGTGTGTGTGTGTGTGTGTGTGTGTGTGTGTGTGTGTGTGTGTGTGTCCTTTCTTGACCATCTCCCTGAATTTTTTAGATCATTGTGACCAACTTCTGGCAACTTGACCAACTCGAGACCACGCCCCCCCAGTCGGGTCATCCCTAGTACTGGTTATATATTAGCATCTAGAGGCCACGGTGGATACATCAATCCAATTCAGCAAAGTCTATCCCTTGCTTCTCGCTAAGTCGTGGGGACTGACTTAGCCTCGCCTGACCCTATTTCAACCACATAAACTCTTCTAATAACCTAACCTGACCTTTTCCAAACCTAAATCACCTGACCTGACCTTATCTCAACGACATAACCTCCCTACCCTTTAAGAACCTGACCTGACCTTGATTCACCCCCTCCCTCCTTCCCCCCTACCCTCCCTAAACTGATTGTATTCCAACCACATGTCCCTTTCAATCTAACAACCTGACCTGATCTCTAATCAAGCTAAGCCTTCTGATGACCTCTGACCTTGATGATTTTTTTTTGTTTATTCACAGAAGCCCCCACCAAGAAGACCCTGTAGATATGATCCAATACAATTAGAGAATCGTCTTGAATCTCTCTTGAATAGATTGCAGCTAACTAAAGAACTTCAAACGAAAGTTCAATCTTACAGTGCTGCTATAAAAGAACTCAATGCCAAGTTTAGAGGTAAGTGGGTTTGGAGTAGAGTTTGTTGTCAGTGATGTTATTGTGTTTTTCTAGGTGGATTTGTAGGTGGGTTTTGGAAGAGGGTTTGAAGTGGGTTTTGGAGGTGGTTTTGAAGATGGGTTTGAGGTGTATTTGAAGGTGGGTTTGAGGTGTATTTGAAGGTGGGTTTAGATATAGTTTTAGAGATGGGTTTGAAGTTATTTTAAGGCGGGTCTTAAGGTAGGTTTTGGAAGTTGGCGTAGAGGCGGGTTTTGAATTTTGTAGTGAATGGGTTTGGAGGTTTCTTGAGGTGGATGTAGATATGTGAGTAAGTGAATTTTTTGAAGGCCATTTTGGAGTCTAAGGTTTGAAGGTGTGTTAATTGGAGGGGATTTATCTGGGAAGTAAAACATTTTGGAGGGTTTCTTAAAATGTTCCTTAATTAGAGGGGATAAATAGAGGAGTCAATTGAGGGGTGTGTTTTGAAGTGTGTTTTGAAGTGTATTTTGAAGTGTGTTTTGGAATGTACTCTGAGGAGGTATGTTTTGAAGTGTGTTTTGAATAAGTTTTTTTGTAGTGTATTTTGAAGAAGTGTGTTTTTGGGGGATATAATTTTAGAGTTAATATATTTTTGGTATTTTTGAGGCAATTTTTGGGAGTTTTGGAGGTAATTGTGGAGGCGTTCAATAAATATCTTGAAGGAATTTAGAAACATCTCTCTTCGACGTCTCTATCTCTCTCAGTTCATTTACTTGTCATAAAAATGTCTATATTTGATTGAATAACATATTTGTTTTATGTGAGTTACAGTAAGATTATTAAAGCAACTAGATATAATAATAATAATAATAATAACACAGTATTCTTAATCACATTACCATTTCAGGGGTAGATTTTGGTGGACCTCCTGGCCCCAATGGAGCAAAGGGACGATCAGGGGTTCAGGGAGAGACCGGCAATAAAGGCACAATTGGGGAGTGTAAGAAATCCAGCCAACAAAACCCCCCCAGTGGACCAGTAGGACCCCCGGGGAGCAAGGGCATCAGGGGACTACCCGGAAGTCAAGGGGTAAGTTATACTCTTGTCTAAGTATAGCTACGTCATCGTTCGTTTACCACAGTGCATTCTGGGAGCCGGGTCAGCAATCTTTGGGTTTTTTTTCCCGTTGATTTATAAGGGATGAGTCGTATAACAGACAGCCATCAGTACTTACTAAAAGTGTTTTTGTTTTATCGATTTATATATTTTTCTCCCGTGGTATATTATTTTTAATTTCTATATCAAATTCTGTTTTGAAAGTATACTCCAATCTTCATTAAATAAATAAATGTAAACAATATCTAAGAAAAAGTAAACACAATTAGTATGATATTTAGGCCTATATAAGGGAATCCTCTTAACCACCATGGTATGACTTGATAAGAACATAAGAATGGAAGAAACTGCAGCGAGCCTATTGGTCCATACTGGGCAGTCCCGTTTACACCCAACCCCTATCGCTAATTTATCCATCCACCCTATGTTTGAAGCTATCCAGCGTATTCGAGTTAATGATAATATTTGGTAACTTGTTCCACTCGTCCACTACTCTATTTCCAACCCAGTGTTTACCTGTCTCGCTCCTAAATCTAAATTTGTTTTCATTTAAAACCATTGTTACGAGTTCGCTCCTGGTTGGATAGTTTGAGAACCTTTGTTATATCACCTTTGTTTAACCCTGACTTCCATTTATACACCTCGATCATATCGCCCCTCACTCTACGTCTCTAATGCCCGGGATTAGTCTTGTCATTCTCCTCTGAATGCTTTCTAGGGATTCTATATCCATTTAGTACGGTAACAAGAACTGAACCGCGTAATCCAAGTGTGGTCTCACAAGCGCAAGATATAGTTTTAGGATAACCTCGCTAGTCTTGTAACTAACACTTCTTTGTATAAACCCAAGTACTTTGTTAACCTTGTTTCGAGCAAATACACATTGTTTACTTGGTTTAAGATTCCTACTTAAAGGTAGTAGGTAGTAGACAGCTACCAAACAGGGAGGTACTACCGCCTGGGAAGATATTGGAAGCATAATGTATTGTCTAATGGTAGACCCTGCTGCCATATGTGACCAAGTCCCAGGTTGCTGATCTGTCTTTCTGCCCCATTTACACACAATTGCAGGGTCTTAATTGTCTCTCTTACTATTGACAACACAACAAATATAGCAGTACTCATTCTTGATCTGTTTCATTCATTCTATTTTATTCTCCGATGTCAGTTGATATTAATATTGAAGAGGACCTTCTCAAATGGGTCCCACTAGTCTACTTTAAGGAAGAATTAGTTATGGAACTTATGTACTTAAGTTATATTTCTAGTTTTATTTCTATAGTTGCTCTGGGAATAAATGCCTTTTTAATGCATATTTTGCCACTTTATTTTGCCTTTTTGCCTGTCTATTTTGAAGTTTTTTAGTGCCTAAACATCCGACTCTTGTAAGGTATAACATATAACCTTACAAGAGACGGGCACGGAGGATGGTAATTTGATGAAGTTACGTGATTATCAATGTTTCTGTTACCCAGCTAATAATAGAAATAATACAAGAGGTCTGTTAACTTATGTTCGGAAAAATGTACCAGTTGAATTGGTAAAAGCTAACAAGCAGAATGGGGTTGAAAGTTTGTGTGTTAAAATCTACATCCAAGGAAGGTCTATATATATTGTTAACATCATCAAAGTTTGGATATTGATGACGTGTTAGTGATGTTAGTGTTATGGTTGGTGATATTAATGCTAGACACGAAGTCCTGGTTACTATAGGACCCAGAAACATTAATGGAAGGAGGTGGTTACAATTCTTGGAGGAGTTTGAGGATATTGAAATATTGGGGAATCATGAGCCTACCCACATACACGGAGGAAGGTTAGATTATCAGTATGTTTTAATACATGTGGAATAAGAGCGAATGGTGACATAGTTAGGGATTTGTTTAGTGATAATTTTGCATTAAGAATTACTATACATATTTACAAAATATAGAAGTTAATTAAGCGGAAAAGATATTTGTTGCCGGAAGACCAAAAACAGGAGCTGATCACTACTGTACAGGATTGGTAGACAGATTATGAACCAAAGGATGTTGATAGTTTTTATGATGATTTATTACATAGTATTGATTCTGGTTTGACGATAAGTGTAGTTATAAAGGAGAAATAAATCATGGGAAACGTAATATGTATGTAAATAACAAAATGGCTCAGGGCTGGAGGAAACTCTTTAGAAAGGTGCAAAGAGAATGGAGTGCAAATACAAATGACAATGAAATCAAGGAGGTACTGAAAGAAACTGTAAGAATGTGTAGTGAAATCAAGTAAGAGGCGCGGAATAAATACTGGGCAGACTTTTTAGGGAGAATCGCTAAAGGCAAGAGATTGGATGACATATGGAAGGAAGTGAATAAAGTGCGAGGTGTTGGAAGCTGACCCACAGGGCAGGGCCAGTCAACTTAGTAGGGTATAGGCTGGGACTGCTAGTTTTGCCGAATTACCTCCGGGTGTGTAGGCCTCATAACAAAGTAAGAGTAGACTTAGGAGTGAGTTAGTGCAAAGTCGGTGTACACTGGAGGATGATACAGGTGTTCTTATAACGAGAGGCGAGTTATTATATGCGATTAAAAAGGAAAAGTCTACGGCACCCGGTGATAATGGAATAACATATAATGTCCTTAAATGTCTGGCTGGTATTAGAGAAGGGCCTCTGTTAGGCTTGTTTAATATGTCTTATAATGGAGGTTGTATCCCTCTTAAGTGGAAGAAAGCAGTAATCATACCAAGGAACATTGGAGATTTTCGTCCAATATCTTTGACCTCTTGTTTTAGTAAAATGATGGAAAGAATAGTATTAAAAAGGTCGTTGTATAAAGTGGAAAATCTCTTGACGCCCAATTTACATGGATTTATGAAAGGGAGAAGTACTGAAGACTGTGTTGTAAAGTGTTTGAATAACTCCGAGGCTACATGTAGGACTTAGGTAGACTAAAAGGGGCCTTTGATAGGGCAAATAAAGAAGTCATACTTGAGGAACTAATTTATTTAAGGCGTTTCTGGGAAGTTGCTGAAATGGATTGTGGATTACTTGAGTCACAGAGTGGCTAGAGTATGGTCCCCGGGTTGGTACTCAGAAGAAAGAGAGATGGAGTTGGGGACCCCACAGGGAGGTGTACTTAGCCCCACTCATTTTAACATATTGATGACATATTGGCTCGCTACGAATTTCCTGGAGACACACAGGTTATAATATATGCTGATGATATACTTATATAGTGTAAAGGTATGAGAAACATGCAGGAGGCTTTAGATTCACTGAGTACACTTTGTTGTAGAATGGGCATAAATTAACAATGAAAAAATAAATAAATATCAGGTCAGAAATTATGAACAGGATTTATTTTTTAATGGATTAAGGCTAGAAAAAGTTGATGTTTACAAATACCTTGGGATGTACAGTCGGCCACAAGAATAAGTACACACCTGCGGTTTGTGTTTGAGACAAAATATCTGGTAACACTGTCCTGAACAGAACAGACAAAATTACAAAATGACCTGTAGTTTATGTTTTATTCCTACATATATGTTATAAATACATTTGTTGTGAATGTTTTACTGGTGTCTTGTGTTTATATTATAAGTAATATATTGTATCCAATGGTTGTAAACTTGTTGCTGAACGGGATTGCAGTTATCGTACAGCTCCCTCCTCCTCCCCCACTTTTTCTCTTACCCTACTTTTTTTTTACTGATATTTGGATTAGTAAAGGAAGGAAGAGGAGTAAATAGAAGAATAACGAAGGGGAAACAGAAAATAGTTAGAGATAACAGGTGGTAGAGCTGAGTTTCATCATGCGTCTGGATGCACAGTTTCAACGTTACCAGACCATTTTCGGACCTTACAGCTACAGTGTGTATACTTATTCCTGTAGTCGACTGTACTATCGTGGACAAAAGTTCGCTCCTTATAGTCAAACTGAGACACGGGGAATGAGTCTCCGAACTGACTTACCCTGATTGTTATCTGGTGTGGGTGTGCTGTGCGGGTCGATACTGCTTCAGTTTTGGGAAAGAGCGAATTTTTGTCCACGATAGTACATACTGTAAATCCAACAGTAGAGTACGTGAAGAACGTTTAAGACCTTCAAGAGCTTTGGCATGGAAGGTAAATAGCGCAGGTATTATTATTTTAAGGATGGGTTATATCAGTACTATTGACTATGCAGCTCCCATCCTTATAATGTATAGTAAGAAACTTATATAAAAGCTTGAAGTGATACAAAACGAGGCCATGAGACTCGTTTTAGGTTGTCAATAGAACACTAGAATTGAAATAATGAGAATGGAGTTACATCTACCAAGTATAGAACATAAAGTAAAGGATCTTGCTGTTGCCGCTACTCTTAGGACCATTAGGAGAGGAGGAGATCATAGGTTGTCCCGTACAATAATGTGTTTAAATGAAAGAACAGATCTTGGCAATGTGTCCAAGTATGCAAGGCTACTGTATAATATTATGATGGAGTAGATAAATATTGGATTTCATTACAAACTTATTTATGGTTTAGTCCATGGCAGAAAGGATGCATTAGAGTAGATATTTTACAGCTTGAGGGGGAAAAAAGAAGATTGGATCCCAGTTATTTAAGAAATGTCTTTTTAGAGAAAATAAATAGTATTACCAGGCGAAACACTGTACATATTGTGATGGATCAGTATTAAGTAACAGTTAAGCGGGTTGTGGTGTTTTTATAAGGGAATATTTTATCAATGAGTGTTATGCAGATGAAACAGTTTGTAAAAGAATTAGTAACAACACCTCATCCATGCTGGCTGAACTACACGTAATTTGGAAAGGACTTCAGGTTGCTATAGAGAAATGTAAAGAAACATATTTTTCTGTTGATAGTAAAAGTGCATTGGAAGCTTTGGAGAGTAAAATCCATGTAACTTTCATATTGTTAATATCTGTAACTGACTGGTCATAGTAATGCAAGAAATGGAATGCACTGTGTAGTTTGTATTGATCCATCACATGTGGGGGAGTCATTTAAATGAAATGGCTGACAAATTGGCCAAAAAAGCTGCAGAAAAAATTTATATAGGTATTGTTAACAATGTATTAGAACGATAAAGAGGGAAATTAAAAGCAAAAGAGAGGAATGGGAAAAAGTAAGAGAAGTGATTGCCATATGTAGCGAGAGTTTCCAGCACTATTTATATGTTCTACAAAACACTAATGTAACTTACGGGACTAACTTACCATCTGTTGATACTGTTATAATGAGACTAAGATTGGGATACAAATATTACTGGAGGGTCGGGTCAACTGTGTCATCTGAGGGATACACATACACTACAACATTATGTATTAGGATGTGAAAAATCCAACCATACAGGAACAGTGAGATTACTACTTTAGAGAAACAAGTTTATTGGATGATTAATAATGGAAAGATTAAAATAATCCTGTAATGTATAAAAATTTGCCCCAAGGAAATAACGTTTATCTCTGTGTATGATAACATTATCTGTTATTTTAATGTAGTACAGAGTTCATGTCACAATGAACTATTTCAGTGATGTAAAAATAATTAATGTATTAACATTTATTACTTCTTGTAAGCCCCAGAAGGGATGACAAAGGTGAGGGCAGGAGTAGTATACTACCCTGACCTTTTGATGTAATAGTTTAATGGTCAATAAAGTATTTCAATTTCATTTCTATTCAAACTAGTTTTCCGACGCTGATTTCCTTGAAGAAAACTCTCTACATATAAACCATCGTCTGGGGTCACCAATTTTGTTATCTTCTATCAACAAACACTTTAAAATCGTCAGAAAATGACATAAATTCCGTCAAACCGAACGAAAATAACTCCGGACGTTACCCAGAATGCATTGTGGTACACGAACGATGATGTAGTTACGGGTTATGTCAGTTACCGATGTTAATAATGCTATTATCTCCTGCAATGGCTGTAATTTAACCTCTTTTCATTTAGGATAATTTGATGTGTGTATTTACGATGACTTGATTTCATAAGCAAAGGACCAGTTCTCAATTCTTCACTCTTTCTCCTCCCCAGTCTTGTGATTGCCGGGGAGACAGGGGTGAGAAGGGCACCCCAGGAGAGAGTAGACGAGGTGACCCAGGTCCCAGCGGCTATAAAGGGCAAAAGGGAAGCCGAGGAGAGAGCACGAAGGAGAAAGACGCTCCCTTCACCACCGCGCCCCCTTCCACCACTGCGCCCCCTTCCTACTCACCCTTCTCCGTTCGTAAAAGACAGTTACGTGCTCTTTCGTCTTCACCATAACCTCCTTGGCCTCCAGCGTAACCTCTTCTTGGCCTCTCTAATGGTTGATCTATTGTGTGACCTCTGTGTATGTGCTCTTCTATCCTGGTCCCTTTAACCTTAACTATTACACTACCTTTATCCTCCATCATGACCATCAGCTCTTGTTAACCACGTATGAGAATGGCATTAATACGGTCATTTTTCAAGTTGATTTAAACAAGTCTTAACACACAAAGTTCACCAGAGAGAGATACTTTATTCTAATTTACCTTATTTCCTTCATTCTATCTTATGTCTCATTTATCTTATTCTTCGTTATTCTTGTTCTCTTTATTACCTCTCTTCATCGTTATTACCTGGACTTTAAAATAGAACGAATATTGACAAGTTTAAATTGATGTTTATTTTGTAATTTTTAAATATAATTGTTGTTAGTATGTACAGTGTTGTGGGTTTGGGCTTACGCAGTGGCATTTTTTTAAATAAATATATATATATATATATTAAGGGATATACCGTATATTGATGTTTAAATATAAATAATAATTTTTTCTCTATATAAATGTTGTTATTACCCTGTAGTGTGTTGTGTAATAATGTATACGTGTGTGACTGTAACATTTTGAATTAATGCATTTTTGTATTGTTTGGAACAGCTTTTGGAGAATTATAAAGAGTAGGGTGACATTAAACTAGAACCCACAGTGCTCCCACACCACACACAGCCCACAGTGCCCCCACACCACACACAGCCCACAGTGCTCCCACACCACACACAGCCCACAGTGCCCCCACACCACACTCCTACACATATTATCATTGGATGGAGAATAATAATTTAATGAAAGTATTTAAGAAAGGTCAGACACAAGGGTAAGTTTTCTTTTATTTCTTCACCTTTTTTTTTGCCATGTAAGAACCGCTGATAAACTTTGTTATTTGATATTCACTTTTTATTATGATGATAACTGTTGATTGTTCCGGCTTCGTTTGTGTGTGTTCTGCGTTGTGTGCAGCTGGTTACCTACCCGTACTCGTATACCCATTACCCATGGTGCTTGAGGCCTCGTGCAAGCTTCACTAATTTGCCTTTGTGTAATGATTTTGTAAATGGTGTCTATATCAGTAGTGATCATGTAACGTGGAAGAGTACGTCCCTGGTAAGTAATTAGTTGTCAGCTTATATTTGGCAACTGGGCGTGTCTAGTCCGGCGTGGAGCTGACCATCGCCACTCACTCCTGGACCAACTGACTGTACAGTACTCACCTGTCATACCGTCTACCTCTCAGTGGACGGATAAGAGGAGGTCTTCGCTCGTGTGCCGCCACTGATCATCTCATAGTTAAGTTGTTATTTGGATGTGTTTAGTGCGGTCCTTGTTGATTGCTGTATTATGTATAATGTGTCATTTGGATTATTAGCTATTTAATTAGTTTAAACGTATTAGTTATTACATAGTATAATGTTATACAATATAGGCATTGTACTGTACTTGTGTTTACCGTATCAGACACTCCCCGCTGTACTTTCGCTTGTTGTGGAACACTTAGCAACACCTAGAATCATGTCTTCCATTACACTATATACCTAATTCTCAGTTGTATACCTTTACTATTATCACTATCATTACACACACACACACACACACTAATACTACTACTAATAGTACTTTGCTGTCACGCGGAATCGAGTATGACGATTATCCAGCTATGATACAATGATATGAGTTATTAAGGATGTCACCTAGGTTGGTGAGCTCTGAGGTGACTAAAGAGGCCGATACGGGACCGGCAGCGTCGATCACACATGTTGCACATGTGGGGGGCGGCAGCGTCTTTCCGGCGTTGGCGCTTGTCTACCTCTTATGCAGTCGGGCTTACTCGAAAGTACTGACACCTGAATTGAATTTAAACAGTTTATTTAGCCATAAAAACACAGATACAGAGTGGATAATAATAACAAAATTAACATGACTGAGCCAGTTGAGAACCTGAGCTATCCTGTAAGCACCTGATATATACTATACATTTATCTCAAGGAAGTATTATGTAACATTTAGTATCATCTGGAGTAGTACAATAGCATGGTGGTAATAAGAACATCTCATAATGTTACTACGGTTATCACTTCAATATTTATTTATTTTATTTATTTATTATTATTATTTATTTAAATTTTTTATTTATATTTTAAGTATATACATAAATTACAGTGGAATTTAAAAACATAAATATAATGGGGGAGCAGTACAACCTGGGTTGTACAGCATTAAGGTTGAACGAGAGGACAGAGCTGTCAGGATTATGTCTAGTTGGCAAATACATTTATTGCAATGGTAATTACTTGTCTATTTACATGATAATTTCCGATAAAACGGTTTTGGTGGTACAATGAAAGCAGGTACTGTAAATATAGTAAGTGTTACAAGAAATATTAATACTTAGACAATAGATATTTTTGAAGAGATGATTTAAAGGAAGGGAGCGTAGTCTTTGCTCGAATGTGTGGGGGTAAGTTGTTCCACACCTTCACACCATGATATTTTATGGAGGTCTGGGACTGAGAGGAGCGCATGGGGGGTGGTCTTAAGCCCCGTCCACACGATCGAGCACTGCCCGACGGGCACTCGCTTAATGCCCGTTGTTCGGGCAAAATTGACGGGCAAACCAACTGAGTGTCCGTGCCTGTGGTCGAGGGAATCACCAGATAAGAACGCCTGCCTGGTGGTTTGACTGTTTGCTGCGAGAAGTCTATAGAAGGTGTTGGAGTCCATTCCCATGTAGTTAGTGAAGTCTCTCTCATGTTCACCTTGCAGTTCACGTAAAATCGTGGCATGACTTCCCTTAACTTTTCGTTGAGATAACAATTCCTTGCACCATTCCCTTTTCTGTTTTTTCTTCTTTTTGCACACTGTAGCAATTATTATACACAGCACTATAGTCTTCGATTTAACTGTCCTGCGACACACCATAGTGATCGTACCGCAGCAGCTACTGCCGACCACCTACTAGCTACCAGCGGCAGAGTGTGACTACTGCCAACCAGCACCTCCGTGTGTACGGCGACACAGGCTTTGTCCCCTGGGCACTGTTCTATCGTGTGGACCGGTCTTTAGTAGCTCTGGGTGCCTAAGTTGTATCTCTCATTATTCTGGAACTGGAAATAATTATTGTCAAGCAAGTGATTCATAGATTTGTAAACAAAGAGGGCACAGCAGTAGGTGTTAATATCTTCGAATTTTAACATTTTCAATTTAGCAAATTTTTCGTTTGTGTGATCTGTACAACTCTCTTTCGTGCAGTAACCAGGGAGTGTGTTTTTGAAGAGCCAGAGGCCCCCCCATAGTATGTGACAGTGTATCAGGTGTTGGTAAACAAGATAATGATAGATTTCTTTCATTGTTGTGAGAGTGAGTGACTGTCAAGTGTGATGCATGATACTGCACTGTTTATTTACTTTACTGTGTATGGCTTGTACGTAGTTTCTCCAGTTAAGTTTCTCATCAACAATAACTCCGAGGATTTTAGTATTTTGTTTGCGTTTGAGGACTATATTACCAAGGTACAGGGGGTCCAAGTCTGGGGGTAAGTTTATCCTTCTGTGAAAGATCGTGTAGTGGTTTTTCTCGAGGTTTAAGGTCAGTTTATTACGTATTACCCAGGTCCTGACTTTAGTCAATTCAGTGTTCATAGTTCTCATCAAAGAATGGAGGTCTGAATTGCTGGCATAGAGATTACTATCGTCTGCAAATAAATTGTATTTTATGAGTTTGCTGGCGTGGACTATGTCGTTTATGTACAAAAATAAAATACAGTACTGGACCGAGAATGAACCTTGGGGGACGCCATACAAGATTGGCGAGGAGTCAGATTGGTGATTATTATAGCAGACATACTGCTTCCTGTTGGACAGATATGAGGTAAACCAACAGTATCGAAAGCTTTAGAGAGGTCCAAGAATATACCTTCTTGTGTGGTGCTCCTCCAAGCATTACGGTGTGGAGTAATCGTCTCCCAGGTGAGGGGGTCGATTTGGCACCTCTTCAGGTTTGTCTTAAGACTATCCTTATACCTTTTCAGTTGCCCGCCAGTGTTACGTTTACTATTCGTTAGGTGACTGTAAAGTAGCTGCTTTATCAGTCTACTGTCGTCCATGTGGGTAACAAGGCCAGTCCAGTGTAGTTGTTCATGGATAATGGTAGCCTCGATGCTCCTACAGATGGTGTCAGCGAGAATACTGGCATTTTTTCACTTGTCTTCCCAGCGAACTTGGAGGATGGAACGTAGATTACGTTGGTGAAAGTTTTCAAGTGCCTTGATGTGCTTCTTGTTTGTGAATTATGTCTCGCTGCCATATAGCAGGGTGAGGAGGACCACTGCTCGATATACGTGTAACTTTGTAGATAATTTCAGCTCCCTACACCTGAAGACACGGGTACGGAGTCTACCAAAGGCTTGAGATGCACATCTGATCCGATGCTGAATCTCTTCATCGATGTCTGCGGTGGTGGACAGGTGGGAGCCGAGTTACTGAAAGTAGGTAACATTAGAGAGGGTAGTACTGTTAAGCTGGATGGATGGTGGAGGTGTGTCTGAACCAGGGGCAGGCTGAAGGAGAATCTGAGTCTTACGTACATTCACCTCTTGGCCGAAGTGTGCATACGCATCTGCCCAGGTGTTCAAGATCTCCTGTAGGTCGCATTCAGTGTGAGTGACAAGGGTGAGGTCGTCTGCACACTAAAGCTCAGTAATGGAAGCTGCCGACACCTTTCTTCCTGCCTGGAGTCGTCTTATATTGAAAAGACCCTTCATCTGGTACTGGATGTCCACCCTACCGGCTAAATTGGCACTGGCATGAGTAAGGAAGGCAGCCAAGAAAATGGAAAAGAGAGTTGGTGCCAGTACACACCCTTGTTTAATCCCTGTTCGGATGGGTAAGAACTCAGACTGGATGCCATTGGGTAGGACACTTCCATTCATGCCATTGTGGAGTGCCTCACAATGGCGATGAATTTTGGTGGGCAGCCAAAACGGCTGAGGGTTCACCAGAGGACTTCCCTGCTGACTGAGTCGAAGGCCATGGTTAGGTCGATGAAGGTCATGTACAGGTCACGACGCTGTTCTCTGCACTTTTCCTGTGTCTGGCGGGCAGCAAAGATCATGTCAATGGTGCCACGTGATGGTCTAAAGCCACATTGAGTTTCTGGGAGGAAGTTTTCCGCCTCAGGAAGAAGTCTGTTTAAGAAGACTTGGACTACAGACAGCAGCGAGATTCAACGGTAGTTGCCACAGACTGACCGGTCTCCCTTGTTCTTATAATAATGACGATGGTGGCGTCTTTAAGAGCTTGGGGATTTCCTTCTTTTCCCATATATTCTCCAGGAGAGAGTGGAGATGGCTGGTAAGCAGAGGTCCTCCTGCTTTATACACCTCGGCTGGGATTCCATCAGACTTTGTAATTTTTCATCTGTTTGATAACAGTAGCTACCTCATCCAGGGATGGAGGATAGCTGAGGTGGGTCAGCTCTGGATGCTGAGGGACCTTCTGGGTAGTCAGGACATCCACATCGGTGTTTCGGTTGAGCAGTGAGTGGTAGTGCTCTTTCCAGTGCTGAACGAGGCGTTCATCTTCTTTAATTATGGAGTTACCGTCGGATGAGTGGTGGGGGGGGGGGCTACACCACGAGTGATTGGCTCATAAAATGTTTTAGTGGAATTGAAAAATTCGCGCATCTCTTGCTGATCTGCAAGTTTTTGTGTTTCACATATTTTATTTTTAAACAAGTCGTTCCTTAGATTACAAAGTTTCCGCTGGGCCGCCGCCTTCTGCTTTGGTCTGAGACTAAGGGTTGTTCTGCCAGTCAGTTAAAGCAACACGTTTATCATCGACGAGTACATTGATTGCCGGGTAATTTTCATCAAACTGGCCCTGGTGTATTCTTTTGATCTGGCCGAGGGTCTCTGTAGGTTTTTGTCATGACAGTCTTGAGAATACCCCATTCAGCACTGGGGTTTGGGTTGTTTATTGTCGGGTTGTTATCAGCCCATGTTCGAGCTGCTCTCTGAAAGCATGTGCTACCGCTGGATCCTCCAGATGCTTAATATTAAAACCTCTTATGGAAGAGTGCTGCCTTCGCCGTTTTAGGGCGACGTGGAGTGAGAGCTTGGCTCTGACTAGTCGATGATCAGTGTCACAGTGGTCTGAGCCACGCATGGCACGGGTGATGAGGACATCTCGGCGATCTCTTTCTCTGATAATGATGTAGTCAATGAGATGCCAGTGTTTGGATTGTGGGTGTTGCCACGAACCCTTGAACTTGTCGGCCTGCCTAAACAAGGTATTGGTGATAGTGAGGTTGTGTGCAGCACACTTGGTGAGGAGGAGTAGGCCGTTGGGATTACACTTGCTTAGTCCATTTCTCCCTATGGTTCCCTGCCAAATGTCAGCATCTCTGCCAACTCTGGCATCTCTTCTCTGGGGATAGAGGTTAGCACTCTGTCAAGGTCGGCGTAAAAGGCCTCCTTGGTGTCATCCTCTGCATCCTGTGTTGGGCTGTATGCACTGATGAAAAAGGCATGACGTGAGTGATTCACTGGGACTCTGGGCGTCATGAGGCGTTCATTGATCCCAATCGGCATTTCAGTTAGCCTTTGTAGGATACGTTGGCGGATGGCAAAGCCAACTCCATAAATGCGTTTCTCTTTACAGCAGGTTTACCCTTCCAGAAGAAGGTGTAACCAGACCCCCGTTCTGAGAGTCTACCCTCGTCTGGGAGCCGGGACTCACTGATGGCTGCTATGTCCATGTTATACCTGGCCAGCTCTTTTGCCACAAGGGCAGTTCTTCTTTCAGGACGCTCATTTGTGCCAGTATCCAGAAGGGTCCTGACATTCCATGCAGCGACCATAAGAGGTTGTATAGTTTTTATTTTAATCTGTGATTATGAATTTTTTATTTATTTATTTAGTTTTTATTTATTGGACACCCCCCTACATCCTGTGTAAGGTGAAGCGCAGAAGCGTTTACAGCGCCCAACAGGGAAGCATGCTAAGTTCATGCTTGCCTTTATGTCTCATGAGTTAAGGGCGTAGAAGCCTGAAGAGTCAAGAGCGTAGAAGCCTGAAGAGTCAATGGTTTTATGTCATCAAGTTATTGGAAGCTCCAACAATTTGTCCCTGAATACGAATTCGCAACTTTCGATTTACAACAGGTACCTACTTTACTGCTAAGTGAACAGGGACCAATGAGGGTTAGGAAGTATGTCCAAACAACTTTTCCACCGAATGGGTTTTCGACCGCATAAGAATGACCTTACTGGGTGCGGTTGCCCAGTCAGGTTGGCTATGTAGGGCACCTTTTCTAGCCCCCTCTCCATGTGGGGTGAGCAGAGTGGTTCCTCGAAAGGGCTGCTCAGTCGCACAGGCAGGACCGGACTACACTGCTGCCTATATCCCAGTGCATAAACGACCATCTTATTTTTTATCTTTTTATTTATTTTTTTTTTACTGGGATTAGCTCACCCGGGCACAGGTCACTCACCCACATCGGGGCCTGGGGAGCGAAAAAATGTAATAATTATTCATAGTAAATAAAATTTATAATAAAAAGTAAAATAATAATGATAACAATAATAATAATAACACTGTAATAATAATAATGATAAAGAACTATAAAGAAATAAAAAAAAAATCAATAGTGAGAAATGCTATATGAATGTTGTGTTGTCAAGTAAAAGAAACAATTGAGACCCTGCAATTGTGTGTAAATGAGGCAGAAAGTCAAATCAACAACCTGGGACTTGGTAAAAATTTTTGCGATGCCATATGGCAGCAGGGTCTACCATTAGACAACACATTATGCTTCCAATATCTTCCTAGGCTGTAGTACCTCCCTGTTTGGTAGCTGCCTACTACCTACTACCCATGTGCAGCGTTGTAACTAGAGACTTCCGGCAGTCATCTCTGCCTGTCCCCGTCGTCACTCGTCCGTCGCCACACACACACACACGGGCAATATACATGCAGTATGAGTATTTATTAATATTCAATAATTCGTGAATAGTAATATGTTAAGCAAGTTCTGTTCCATTACCTACTGTAGTGTTGTTTGTATGCAATTTCAGACACACTCTTTACGTCATGACGCCTTCACTCAGCACTCTGGTGCCCTCCATGGCAGTCGAACGCTGGACGTATTTGTGACAAGTTGGTGATAGTGTTCCCCCTTTTACCACAAGGGGTCCACTTTGTGTGTTACAGTCACTCGTTTTTTAATATAGTTTCTTATATATATATATATATATATATATATATATATATATATATATATATATATATATATATATATATATATATATATTTCATGTAAATCCACAATGAAAACGTGGATAAGATAAATCTTGATAAAATCACACGGGAAAATGGAAACAACGGAGTACCTTAGCTAAGGTACTCCGTTGTTCCCCAATATATATATATATATATATATATATATATATATATATATATATATATATATATATATATATATATATATATATATATATATATATATATCATTCAGATCTCTGTATCATTATTGGCTCGTGTTAAGTGAGAAGAAGCGAGTCTGACCTGTTGCTGTGACCAGAAGTCTTCACATCTAATTTACCTAATAACTGGGTTTGGTTTGGTGGTGTAAGGGAAACACAGTCAGGTATCAAACTGTTTTCTATATTTTATTAAAGATATAAAGATACATGTTAAGCTAGTAATAACACTTATAGACTAAAGCACCATGATACAGGCAGGGGTGAGTCGCGGTCGTGGGACATCTCTCAAACTTACACGTCGTCTCTACTGTACAGTGAAGGTCTCCTCTCTGGCCTCACGCACTTGTAAACAAATAGGCAAAAATAACTAGCTGGTTGTTGTTGGTTGGTTTAAAAATGTAACACTTTTTTTTAAGTAATGCTCTTTTAAAGTACAGGAAGGGAAGGAAGGAAGATTAGAAGAGGGAAGAAAATAATAACATAAAAAGAGTAGGCAGTGATTCATTATGCAATGGGAGATCCAGTGTCGTGTGAGAGACACACGACACTGGTCCTATTGCTAAGAGAGACACAGCCCAGTGGTGCGTCTCCCTGGAGGTTGTTGGTTACTGGTGGCGTGAAGCAGCAGCCTTGCGTCTCCCTCCCTTGCGGCCACGGCGCTTCTTCCCTCCACGTTTTTGATGACGCTTGCGGCGCAAGCGTCGACGAAGAGCGGCGGCTTCCTTGCGAGAGACAGTCGCCTTGCCTCCTGATTTGACGTCTGCAAAGTCGGTGCCGTCAGCGTACATGGTGTCATCCCCTGTGAAGGCGTAAGCTGAAACAGAAGACGAGCCATCTTTATCATCTCGAGTAGTAGAGGGGCTTAGCCCACCCTCCAGTGGGAATGGTAGCGGCTGGGGGCGTGACGAGGTAACGACGGTGCGAGTCACGCCGTATCGACGCCTGCTGCTACTTCTGGTGGTAGTGCTGCTGCTTCTACTTTTCCCGCTACTCCTCAGCAGGCCATTGTTTACATCGCCCCGGGTCGGCAGTCTCTCCTCCACACGCGAAAAGTGATACTCGTGTGTGGTGCTGCCGGTACCTCCAGCACCCCCGACACCTTCCACCCCGCCTCCCAGGGACCTACGACCCTCTAACCCAACAGTGAAGGGCAGAGGGGAGGACGCTGTGCCCCCACCAACCACTTCGTCTGTGTGTCCCACTACATCCTGGCCGTAGGAATGTCCCACATAGCTGAATCCTCCCCCTTTAGGTTTAACTGGCGCGACAGTGTTCTTACGGTGAGAAGAAGAGTTGTTGGTGAAGATCCCTAAGCCGTAGGTGGTGGCTGGGAGCTCTGGCGGGCCTGACTGCAAACCTCCGGGGCCGCGCAAGTAGTTGTAAGAGTACGACCGAGAAGAGGAGGAGGAGAAGCCACGAGAGCCACCCAAGTTAGTGCCAGAGCCTCCAGGGTAGCCAGAGCCTGAGCCAGCATCACCAGAGTAAGCAGAGCCAGAGACAGAGCCGCTAGAGTAACCAGAGCGGCTGGTTGTAGAGTTGTTAGAGCCGCCAGGATAGCCGGAGTCACCTGAGTAACCTGATCCACCCGAATAGCCTGATCCACCCGACCGAACTGATCCACCCGACCGACCTGATCCACCTGCATGTTCTGATCCACTAGAGTAACCTGATCCAACTGCTTGCTCTGACCCTCTAACGTAACCTGATCCACCCGACCGACCTGATCCACCCGACCGACCTGATCCACCCAAGCGTTCTGATTCACTAGAGTAACCTGAACCACCCGACCGACCTGATCCACCCGCATGTTCTGATCCACTAGATAACCTGATCCACCCGACCGACCTGATCCACCCAAACGTTCTGATTCTCGAGGTAACCTGATCACCCAACCGACCTGATCCACCCGCATGTTCTGATCCACTAGAGTAACCTGATCCACTCGCTTGTTCTGATCCTCTAACGTAACCTGATCCACCCAACCGACGTGATCCACCCGCATGTTCTGATCCACTAGATAACCTGATCCACTCAGCTTTTCTGATCCTCTAACGTAACCTGATCCACCCCGACCTGATCCACTCGCTTGTTCTGATCCTCTAGAGTAACCTGATCCACCCGACCGACCTGATCCACCTGCATGTTCCTGATCCACTTAACCTGATCCACCCACTTTTCTGATCCTCTAGGTAACCTGATCCACCCGACCACCTGATCCACCCAGCGTTCTGATTCTCGAGAGTAACCTGATCCACCCGACCGACCTGATCCACCAACCGACCTGATCCACCCATGTTCTGATCCACTAGAGTAACCTGATCCACTCGCTTGTTCTGATTCTAACGTAACCTGATCCACCCAACTGATAAGTCCACGCGTTCTGATTCACAGAGTAGCCTGATCCACCCGACCGTCCTGATCCACCAACCGACCTGATCCACCCGCATGTTCTGATCCACTAGAGTAACCTGATCCACTCGCTGTCTTGATCCTCCTAACGTAACCTGATCCACCCAACTGACCAGTCCACCCAAGCTTCGTTCTGATTCACTAGGTAGCCGATCCACCTGACCGTCTTGATCCTCGCATGTCTCTGATCCACTAGAGAACCTGATCACCCACTTTTCTGGTCCCAGAGTAACCTGATCCACCCGACCGACCTGATCCACCCAAGCGTTCTGATTCTCTAGAGTAACCTGGATCCACCCGACCTGACCCTGATCCACCCAAAAGTTCTGATTCACTAGAATAACCTGATCCACTTGAATAATCTGATCCACTTGACCGACCTGATCCACCCGACCGACCTGATCCACCCGACCGACCTGATCCACCCGACCGACCTGATCCACCCAAGCGTTCTGATTCACTAGAGTAACCTGAACCACCCGAGGTGCCAGGCTCACCTGGGTATCCAGATCCACCCGACTGACTTGATCCACTCGAATAATCTGACCCACCCGACCGACCTGCTCCACCCGACCGACCTGATCCACCCGACCGACCTGATCCGCCCGACCGACCTGACTCACCCGATTGACCTGATCTACCTGAATAATCTGATCCATCTGAGCGTTCTGATCCACTAGAGTAGCCAGTTCTGCCCAAATGATCTGATCTACCCGAATAATCTGATCCACCCGACCGACCTGACCCACCTGAGTAGCCCGAGCCAGAAACAGATCCACCTGACGTAATGACGCCAGAGGAACCGCGTCTATCATGGTCTGAGGAACCTGTTGGCTCGGTTCTCGTCCTTGTGGCTGACAGGTCGTAGGTTGAGGAGGAGGAGGAGGAGACGTCACCATCCAGGTCAGGATGTCTACGTCATCCAGGTCAGGATGTCTACGGCGGATGTCTAGAAGAGGAGGAGGAAGAGACGTCACCATCCAGGTCAGGATGTCTACGGCGGGAAGAGGAGGAGGAGGTCACCATCCAGGTCAGGATGTCTACGGCGGGAAGAGGAGGAGGAGGAGGAGACGTCACCATCCAGGTCAGGATCTCTACGGCGGGAAGAGGAGGAGGAGGAGGAGGAGGAGGAGGGGAGGAGGAGACGTCACCATCAAGGTCAGGATCTCGTGACGTCACCATCCAGGTCAGGATCGGCGGGAGGAGGAGGAGGAGGAGGAGACGTCACCATCCAGTCAGGATCTCTACGGAGGAGGAGGAGGAGACGTCACCATCCAATCAGGATCTCTCGGCGGGAGGAGGAGGAGGAGGAGGGGAGGAGGAGACGTCACCATCCAGGTCAGGATCTCTACGGCGGGAGGAGGAGGAGGAGGAGGAGGAGGAGGTAGAGACGTCACCATCCAGGTCAGGATCTCTACGGCGGGAGGAGGAAGAGGAGGTAGAGACGATCCCGAGATCACCATCCCGGCCAGATCTGGGGGAGGAGGAGGAGACGTCACCATCCGGTCAGGATCTCTACGGCGGGAGGAGGAGGAGGAGGAGGAGGAGGAGATGTCACCATCCAGGTCAGGATCTCTACGGCGGGAGGAGGAGGAGGAGGAGACGTCACCATCCAGGTCAGGATCTCTACGGCAGGAGGAGGAGGAGGAGACGTCACCATCCCGGCAGGACGGCGGGAGGAGGAGGAGGAGGACGTCACCATCCCGGTCAGGATCACGGCGGGAAGAGGAGGAGGAGGAGGAGGAGGAGGAGATGTCACCATCCAGGTCAGGATCTCTACGGCGGGAGGAGGAGGAGGAGGAGGAGGAGGAGGAGGACGATCAGGTCAGGATCTCTACGGCGGGAAGAGGAGGAGGAGGAGAGATCACCATCCAGGTCAGGATCTCTACGGCGGGAAGAGGAGGAGGAGGAGGAGACGTCACCATCCAGGTCAGGATCTCTACAGCGGAGGAGGAGGAGGAGAGAGTCACCATCCAGGTCAGGATCTCTACGGCGGGAAGAGGAGGAGGAGGAGGAGGAGACGTCACCATCAGGTCAGGATCTCTACGGCGGGAAGAGGAGGAGGAGGAGGAGGAGACGTCACCATCCAGGTCAGGATTCTACGGCGGGGAAGAGGAGGAGGAGGAGGAGGAGGAGACGTCACCATCCAGGTCAGGATCTCTACGGCGGGAGGAGGAGGAGGAGGAAAAGGAAGCATCACCGCGACGAGGTCCTTGAACATCGTCCTCCTCACCGCGGGTCATTTGGGTGTCGGACGTGAAGGAATCCGACACCGACACGGGCGACGAGGCAGTGGAAGGTTTATAAGAAGCAGAGGAATATGATCCTTGACGGACAGTATAGGAACCCTCAGCATTCCTGTTGGTTTGAGGGTCGTAAGTGTTGACAGAGTTGGAAGCGTAAGTGTCCCTTAAACCGGGTTCACTGGTGGTGGTAGTAGTGGTAGTAGTGGTGGACGCAGGGTAGTTATTGAGACCTGAGCCACTTCCTGTAGAGGGTCTGAGAGAGTTGACTGAGGCCTCGGATTCACGTGCAGAGAAACCGGAGCCCTGGAGGTGTGTCTCTTCAAGGGCGGTGGTGCCGGCATAGGAGGAGGCAGGGTTACTCCTCACGTCGTCTGAAGAGGAGGTCGTGCTACTAGTGGTTACTCTTGGAGAGTAGGAGGAGGGGGAGGAGGAGGAAGAGGAGGAAGAAGAGGAGGAGGAGGAAGAAGAAGGAGATGGTTTCCTCCTCCTCGACTTCCTTCTTGAAGTCTTCCTCCTGGTGGCACTAGCGGAGGACACACTACCTTGAGGGAAGGCCGGCAGCTGATTCGGGTTGGCTTCTCCACCGTCGTAAGTCTCAGCAAACGTCACCTTCTTGTAGGACCTGCGTGAAGACGTCCGGGAAGAGACCGACGAGGATGACCTCCCACCACCTCCTACTCCTCCTCCCTCCTTGTGGCTGGTGATGACTTTCTTGACGGAGGAATACGTGTAGGTGTTCTCCGGCAAGAACACCTCCTCGATTACGTGGATGACGCCGTTTGCACTCATGTGACTGCTGATAACCTCTTGGCCGTTCACCTGCAAAAACCCCAATATTCATTAGTGATAATTACTCCCTCAGGTAACTCATATTCTAAAGATACGTTGATGACAATACAGTAGTACCCAGTCTCCTGTGTCCCTAGTGAATGGTATTTCTTTGATTATCTCCTCTGAGATTACTCAAGTCATACATAAATTTACTGGAAGAGGTACATGAAGCCTCACCAGGAGCTAGATTGAGTCATTTATTTTCACATTTGATTATTATTTCATATAAACCCATAACAAATTCCTTTCTTCAACACCATAGGAGGACGCCATGTGTTCTCTCGCCACTTTACCAGATACTTAAGTGCCATATAATATATTGGTGTCCCAGAACTACACAGCTGAGTCACTGAGCCAAAGCTGAACGTTTAACAGAAAGCTTAAAACACGGCTGAATATTTACAACTGAGGCTACATGTTTTACTAATGTTCAGTAGAGAAAAAGAAAACGTTGACTGACCATCAAAACGTTGTTAATGTTCTTCTTGACGTCAAAAGGTCCTGCCATGCCATTGATGGTGTAAATGAGGTTACTCTCAAAGGACGTCTCTGGGAACATGTTGATGGCGACATGGTTCTTCACCACCTGCTTCAGATACTCTCCGTCAGTCCTGATCCTCCTCAGCGTCTCCTGGAAGAAGGGGCGAGGGGGTAAAGATGTTAGGCTTGTTGATAGTTCCCGAAGGAAGAGTTGACTGGGGTAATAATAATGGAAGGACCTCAGGCTACATAACAACATCTTCCTGGGACACACAGTGAGTTCAAGACAACAGATAACCCAACAGTCTCCAGATGACGACAGATGTTAGTGTTCATGACAGAGGTTGAGATAAGTGATCATAAGGGCATCTGAGCAGCTCGGAGGACAGGCGGTTCATACAATCTCCAGAAGAGGCTTGAAGGTCATGTGAAAAGTCTCCCGTTTAAGGTTAGAGTTGAGGGCAATAGAATCTACTGAAGAAGACAGACGCATAAAGTTAAACTGAGACGAAAATTACAGACTGATTCTCGAAGGATTTCCCAGAGTTAACAAAAAACGGAATGAGAAAAAAAAGACGACTCTATGAAACACAGAGAAGTGAGTTATAATTTAGAAATGTAGTTTAAATCTGACAATTCATTACTTTATCGAACACCTTCCCCTGTTACCTTCTCTTAAGACCCTTCCGTTTTACCTGCCATAACAAATTCCTCTTTAATTAGTACCAAGATCGTCTTTATTTACCTATGTCCATGGTTTCTTTATTTACCTGACTAAGAGCCTCTCATCTCACCTGGCTGAGGAACCTGAAGGCTTGGTCAGTAGGCACGAAGAAGGTGTAGAAGACTTCGTCGCCAGGACCCAGACTGAGCATGGTTCTGCCCTCTACGTTGACGGACTCTATCGCCTCCAGGAAGGTGCTGCAACACACACAATTTTAGACGATTACTTGAGGACATTTGTGTTTATATTTTCTTTATCTGGCTGTCAGGAAGAGATAGCTTTTGGTGACAGTGGTGGATAAATGATCGACGTGTTTTACTGAGTAGAGTGACGTAGTTGATAACAATGAGCACAGAGAGAGAGAGAGAGAGAGAGAGAGAGAGAGAGAGAGATTGTATTACAATGTATTAGCCATAGATTGTATTCGCCGTTGTCAAATCTATAGGATGCTGATCTGACTTTCTGCCTCATTTACTTTGACAACACAACACATACTGCATGTCATTTCTACCCTGATCTTTATTTTAAGTTTCTATGGTTTGATCTTCTTCTTATTATTATTACATTTTCTTCCCCCAGGCTCCGATGTGGGTCAGAGACCTGTGCCCGGTGATAATCCCGGAAAAAAAAAAAATTATATATATATATATATATATATATATATATATATATATATATATATATATATATATATATATATATATATATATATATATATATAAATGTATATACATATACATCTGATCTGGTCTCCAGAGAGTGCGAGTCACTTGGTTTCCTTCTTTCAACTGCGAAAACAAAAGCCATGTGGCACGGTCGTGTTGTACCTCCACCCCTTTTCTTATCAGGAACGCCCTTGGACTGGGTTAATGAGACAAAATACCTGGGTGTGTATGTAACTCGCACACGTTGTCAGATCCCTGAAGTCCGCTATCTTCGAGACATATGCTTTCGGCGTCTCGCTCCCCTCTCTACCATGTGCAGGGGTTCCCTTGGTGCCACCATCCCTGTACTTCTCACCATGTACAAGTCCTTTGTCCGTTCCTGTGTCGACTACGCCGCCCCTGCCCTCGTCAACATTAGTCGGACTGCTGTCAACCGTCTCGAAGTTATCCAGAGGAAAGCTGCTCGTATCATCCTTGGGGCTCCTCAGTGGACACGCTCTACTTCTCTATATACCGAATTTGGTCTTTCCCCCTTATAGGATCGTGTCCAGGAGTTTTTCTTAAAAACTGCCGTTTCCATTCTACGGGATCCTCGGGGCAACTATGTCCAAACCAACTTGACTCCTGCTGTCCGAGACCGACCTCCATCTAGAAGACAGTGGCGAGCCCTTCAGGAACACGACCTCCTGCCTGATATTGTTGTCACCCCTGCTGTTGGTTCGTCTCCTTCTCCCTGGCTGGATTTTCAACCTGAAGTGGCTGCCCTCGGTGGACCGCTCCCGAAATCCCAGGTGAACCCTGTTATTCTCTGCAAATACCACCTCTCCAGGATCGCCCACTGGTCCCCAGGTAGGGTCGTCCTCTACACTGATGGTTCTGTTGACCCCGCTACAGGTAGGGCCGGGGCTGGTGTCTACATCTCCCGTCCTGATGCCCCTGAGCCTATCAAACTGTCTCTCAGAGTTTCTGACGGGGCATCCTCCACTCAGGCTGAACTAATAGCCCTCCTTGCTGCCCTTCTCGCTGAGGAAGAAGCAGATGGTTTCTGCCCCTTGCTTGTCTGCTGCGATTCCAGGTCTGCTCTCGACGGGATCGCATTTGGATCAGGGGAAAATAAGGACCTCATCCTCCGAATACGAGGGTTAACATCCACACTTCAGGATGCAGGCCGTCCTGTGACATTCCTATGGATAACCAGTCATGTCGGTATCTTGGGGAATGAGGCAGCAGATGGCCTTGCCAAGATTGGCTGCAACAAGGCCACACCTGACTACGTTGTTCCTCGAACACTTTTACAGATTAGGACCCAAATTTGCCGCAAACAGAGAGAAGCTCGGGAAGCAGCCATCCCCCTGGACTCCCCGCCCACCTGGTACGATGTCCTCCGTAAACTTCCTGACCTCTCGTATGTCTATGGGAAAGGGTCGCGGAAAGTGGACGTGATTGCTGCCCGTATCATCATTGGGTATGACTTTGCTTGGGAGACTATTATCCACGCATCCCCTGAGCAAAGCTCTTGTGCATTATGCAGAAGACCCGACAGCAGCACCCTTATCCACTACCTCCTAAGATGTCCCCACACGCAACGCTTCCGTGACGCCTGCTGGACCACCACTCCACGACCCCCTGACGATGATCCTCCCCATACTGGCCAGATATTATGTAAATAACATTGATTATGTGTTAAAGGAATATCCTTCCTTCCTTAGGCTTTAGTACGCCCCTTTATAATATTTATACTGTATATACTTGTGACACTTGCCAGATGCTTCTGGTGTTATTGTACAGGGGTACCTAGTGAACAGGCTTTGTGTGAAATATAACAGAGTCTAGATCTGCTTTTAGTGTCCTTGTGGCCTAGCCGGTAAGCGTTCCGTAGTCCCACCCAGTAGGTCGAGGGTTCGATTCCTTGCTGGTGATGTCGTTGATTATATAGGACACCAATGACAAAAAGTGCAGATCTAGAATTTTATATTTTCATTAAAGCCTGTTATAGGTACCCCTGCATAATGACACCAGAAGCACTAGGTCACAGTATATATATATATATATATATATATATATATATATATATATATATATATATATGAGTTATCTACAGTACATTATACGACTTGCATCATCCCAGGCATAAGGCAAGTAACTTTCAAATTTTACTAGTTAAGTTCATTTTCATTTTTTCCAGTTAACTTGATTTTTAAACGTTAACTCGTTTAGTTAATATTTGTTAGATTAAGTTACATTAACTAGTCTGTGACCAATTAGCTAAGAGGAATTTTCGTGTGGATTAAATAACGTAATGACCCCAGCAGTGAGGGAGGGAGTGGCTCACTGCTCCTTTCTCAAGTTTGTTATGAGTAAGTCTGTAGAAGAAATAATTCTATATTATTGATTATATTTTTCTACTTAACATTTTTCACGACATGTAAATTATGTTATTATCACAGTATATAAAACACAATTATACTTTCTTACATGAACTATGTTACGATAATAACATTTCTGCCATCAAACATTATCATCACTTCATGTTTAAACTTCATATTCTTTCATTATCTCTTTATTACTCTTTATAAACATAAGAATTTCAAACCACTCACCACTATTCCGTCGGTGTGTTTTAGATTATATAATTGTTATTTTTTCTAAACAGTTAATCGATAATTAATCAGAGATAATCGAATAACTTGATAAAATATTGATTAAGTTAACCAGTATTTTAAAAACTAACTAGTCAAGTCAACTTAACCTGATCGTCAACTAGTTAAGTAAAGAAGATTACGATTTAGTTAATTAATTGCCCCATGCCTGAGTATAATCTTCTATAACAGAACAGACAAATTACAACATAGATAGATAGATAGATAGATAGATAGACTCACTTGAAGGTGTGGTCGGGTAGGGACCTAAGTATGTCACTGACGGACCGGTTGGATGGCATGATGACCTTGTTAATGATGTGGATGACGCCGTTCTGGGCCTCGATGTCCTTGTCGGTGATCTTGGCGTCCTCAACCCCAAGTGCACGACGCCACACCTGCAGACGCACTGGATCCTCCTCGTTCAGGGACATTATCGCCTGCAGGAGGGAAGGAAGGAAGGAAGGGGGGTGGATAAGTGGAGGGTTTCATGTAGTGCTGAAATATACTCATTGGCTTTAATGAATCACTGTAAGAAGTCTATGTGTTAGGTGTTGTGGAGAGACTTACCTGTGTGGTGTGAGTGTGTTGTTGTTATTTAAGTCTCTCTCTCTCTCTCTCTCTCTCTCTCTCTCTCTCTCTCTCTCTCTCTCTCACCTGGTTATCAGTGATAGCGTTAGTCAGGTGGCGACCGTAGGCCCCATGGAAGCGAACCAGCTGACCTGCCAGATCTAAGTCCCGACGGGCGTCGTTTAACACATTCGAGTCCAAAGCTGAGGACATAAAAATGTTGATTCCAGGGCTGAGTACAAATTCAGGGCTGAGTTCAAATTCAGGGATGTGTTCAAGTTCAGGGCTTAGTGTAACTCCAGATATGAGAACATGAATTAGCGAGTACAAGTCGAGAGTTGAGTACACGTTCAGAGCTGAATACAAGTTAAAGCTGAGTACAAGTCCAGAGAACAAGAAGTAATGAGAACAAATTCAGGGCTGATTACAAGTCCATCAGGTCATAGGTCTTGTAAATAGAACAAGAGGATAGACTTAAGTTACTTTCAGGATGAGGATGATCTCGCATACCAATAAGAGAGGATAATTATACCTTAAATGGGGTGATTATACCTTAAATAGGGTGATTATACCTTAAATAGGGTGATTATACTTTAAATATGGTGATTATACCTTAAATAGGGTAATTATACCTTAAATAGGGTGATTATACCTTAAATTGGGTGATTATACCTTAAATAGGGTGATTATACCTTAAATAGGGTGATTATACTTTAAATATGGTGATTATACCTTAAATAGGGTAATTATACCTTAAATAGGGTGATTATACCTTAAATAGGGTGATTATACTTTAAATATGGTGATTATACCTTAAATAGGGTGATTATACCTTAAATAGGGTGATTATACCTTAAATAGGGTGATTATACCTTAAATAGGGTGATTATACCTTAAATAGAATGATTACACCCTAAATAGAATGATTCATGAGGTACCGTCCCTATTCTTTGCACCCCCCCATTGTACCTCACACTACGTACCATACCAGGCAGCCTCGTCAGGTACAAAGAAGGTGTAGTCGCCCGTGTGGCTAAGAGTTTCCTCCAGACCCGCCTTCTTCACTAGCTCGACGAAGGTAACCAAGTGACGGCTCTCTGCTAGTTCGATCAGGTTTTTGGCTGACGAAGAGAGATAGATAGAGAGGTAATAGAAGGGGAGGGAATGAAGGGTTAAAGAAAGAAAGAGTGGGAAGAGGGAAGGACGGAAAGAGGGAAGGAGAAACGAAGGGAGGGTGGAGAGGAAGGAGGGAGGGAAGGAAGGAAAGGGGGAGGGAGTTAAGAGGGGAAGGAGATATGAAGGGAGGAGGTTGTGTGAGGTTTCTAGGTGGGGTGATTTTAATTTTTTGTCCCCCAGTAATTTATAAATTTTTAAGACAGTTCCAACATTAACCCATAATTTTTAAGACACTGTCAACATTAACCCATAATTTTTAAGACACTGTCAACATTAACCCCTGATTTTTAAGACACTGTCAACATTAACCCCTGATTTTTAAGACAGTTCCAACATTAACCCATAATTTTTAAGACAGTTCCAACAATAACCCATAATTTTTAAGACACTGTCAACCCCTAATTTTTAAGACAGTTCCAACATTAACCCCTAATTTTTAAGACAGTTCCAACATTAACCCCTAATTTACAATCCATAATTAACACGATCTGATAATTTCTCAAAACAATCAAGATGGCGACCGTCTTTACTTACCTCTATCGGGAAGAAGAACATCATCAATCATATGTATAATGCCGTTCTTGCCAAGGTTATAATTCCCTCTTAGCTTGGAGGTCTCGACGGATGCTCCCTCTATGTCACAGTTGAAGGTGAGTTTGTTATCAGATACAGTCTTCACCCGATGTTCTCCCGTGATGGCGGATTCACATATGACGTGGGGAATGACGTGGTTTTGGAAGAGAGCTGTGTGGCAGAGAGAGAGAGAGAGAGACAGATATTAAGAAACTGCTCACTCAATTACACGCAACAAAAGTAACAATTATAACCCTATCAATAATACTAAAATTAATAAGTAGAATAAAATAATAGTAAGGATTGATACTGTTAATAATAATAGTAATAGTAATAATAGACCTGCGTTACACACCCAATCTTGCTTCTCTGTCATTAATAATTTTTTCTCTCCTGGACTCTGGCAGTTTCTGGAAGGCTTCGTCAGAGGGCGCTAGAATGGTTATGGATTCCTGCATGGTGCGAAGGACGTTGATATAACCACTCTTTTCAAGGATCTCTGCCAGCACTGTGAACCTCCCATCCTATAGGTGGAATAGTGGGAGGTTAGGTGAGTCAAGGTAGGTGGATAGGTTTATTGGATAGACTAAACCAGGTGGGGATAGTGACAAGGGAATTAAATTATCAAGGAACTCCCTCTTGGGTATATGACAGAATGCTATTACAGGATGCTATGACAGGATGCTATGATAGGATGCTATGATAAGATGCTATGACAGGATGCTATGATAGGATGTTATGATAGGATGTTATAATAGGATACTATGGTCCGATATAGGAGTCCAACGAATAAACATTTCAGAAGTAAATAAGGAAGAAAACGTTTGAGAAATAAAAAAAAATGGGAAACGTTTGAGAAATAAATAAAGGCCAAACGTTAGATGAGACTCACATTCAGAATCATATCAGCCACGTTCTGCAAGATGCCTACAGAGGGGTCGAGAATGTTGTTGATTAAATGAACAACTCCATTAGTGGCGTGTTGGTCCTTACGAATCAAGAGAGCACAGTTGATAGTCGTCATCTGGGGAGAAATAGAAAATTACGATTTAATTGAATAAAGATGAGATAGATTATGAAAGAATATAAGACGAATACAAAAGTGATTAAAATTGAATAAAAAAAAAAAATGGGTATTTATGTATTAGTAATTATATCATTATTAACATGATAGATATTTTTTTTTCCTGTTAGTTAATGAATCAGTTACTCATTCGTTTAGCCAATCAATGTAACTTACCCCATTTGAATACTTGTTGATTCTAATGTTATGACCTTGATATCTCGTCTCAGCCATGGTATTTGCTTGGAACTCTTCACTGAGCAGCTTGGTAGGCAGGATATGATACAGCAGGATAGGATTGTTGGGGTTACCGCGATACGACTCCATCTGGCTCCTTAGTGATCTTCTGAGATTCTGTTTAGGGGAGGAGGTTGGTTGGTGATGAGTGAGTGGAGGTGGAGAGGTTGGTTGGTGGTGAGTGAGTGGAGGTGGAGAGGTTGGTTGGTGATGAGTGAGTGGAGGAGGAGAGGTTGGTTGGTGATGAGTGAGTGGTGGTGGAGAGGTTGGTTGGTGATGAGTGAGTGGAGGTGGAGAGGTTGGCGGTGTGTTGGTGGAGGGAGAGGTTGGTTGGTGATGAGTGAGTGGAGGAGGAGAGGTTGGTTGGTGATGAGTGAGTGGTGGTGGAGAGGTTGGTTGGTGATGAGTGAGTGGAGGTGGAGAGGTTGGCGGTGTGTTGGTGGAGGTTTAAGGAATTATCTATCTATCTATCTATCTATATATCTATCTATCTATCAATCTATCTATCTATCTATCTATCCCTGAAGTACCTACGTCGAAGGCTTCATTGGTAGGAGCAAAGAGCGTGTAAGCTGCAGCACCCTCTAGCTCCCCGGCCAGACCAGACTCACGGATGTACTGCGCCCATTTGGTCGCCCCAAGACTCTCTGCCGTTTCCAGCAAGTTCATCAGAGGCTTAACTGTAACGAGGAAGGAATGGGTGGGACATATTACAGCATTTACAGTATTACAGGGATGAATTAGACTGTATTTTCGTGTTATTTAATTCTATTTTGAGTGTTGGTTCGTATACCTGGGGTGTAATTTTTTTTCTGAAATCTTTGACTCGTAGAATAGTTATAAATTTTTTTTTACTGTATCTGTATTATTAATTTGGTGTTGTATTATTTTACTTTATGTATTTATATGATTTTTTTGTATTTTATTTAATTTTTGTAACCTCTTAATGTGTTTTTTTTTATATATATACGAATTTATCACGATATTTCATTGTGTCTAATTCTTCAAGTCGACAAAATATTTAGTAAGAGTGACTCGTTGATGTGACTCACCTCTTGTGCATCCATCCTCACCAGTAATTCGCTCAAATCCCTCACAACACTCGAACCGAATCCTCCTGTTGAGATTAGGGATTAGGGATAAGGTATAAGGTATAAGGTGAGATGTTGATTTACATGTATTTTACAATCATATATACACACACACACACACAGAGAGACACAGACACAGACGTTCATCAAATTAGCACATTAAACGCATCATCAATTCATCAACTCATTAATTCTTCAGTTAGCAAAACAATTCATCAATCAAACTCATCGATGTATCAGACTTCATCACTCAACTCATCAATCCATCACAGACTTCATCACTCAATTCATCACTCAATTCATCATTCAACTCATCAATCCATCACAGACTTCATCACTCAATTCATCACTCAATTCATCATTCAACTCATCAATCCATCACAGACTTCATCACTCAATTCATCATTCAACTCATCAATCCATCACAGACTTCATCACTCAATTCATCATTCAACTCATCAATCCATCACAGACTTCATCACTCAATTCATCATTCAACTCATCAATCCATCATCAATCCATCACAGACTTCATCACTCAATTCATCACTCAATTCATCATTCAACTCATCAATCCATCACAGACTTCATCACTCAATTCATCACTCAATTCATCATTCAACTCATCAATCCATCACAGACTTCATCACTCAATTCATCATTCAACTCATCAATCCATCACAGACTTCATCACTCAATTCATCATTCAACTCATCAATCCATCACAGACTTCATCACTCAATTCATCATTCAACTCATCAATCCATCAACTGTGGGCTAACTCACGTCTTGCGGCCACATATCTTGCGGTTGAGCCAGTAGCGACACTCCGTCCAAAACTCCAGTCCTGAGTTGGGGATTTCCTCTACCACACACGCGTTGGGCCTGTAAGGGAGAAGAGAAGGTGGAGGTCAGTGTTGGTGTGGTAGTGGTGGTCGTAGAGGAGCTGGTGGGGTGGTTGTAGTGGTCGTGGGAGGAGTGGTGGTTTAGTAGTAGTAGTGGTGGTGGTAGTAGTTGCAGTGGTGGTCGTAGAGGGGTTGGTAGTGGTTGGCATTGTGGTAGAGGTGGTGAGGGGGGAGAAGTGGGGGGTGGTTTGGGATGATGATGATGATGATGATGATGAAAATGATGATGATTGTGCTTAATATAAAATAATGTTTTACATAATAATATTTGATGATGAAAAAAAACTAAATAATTATTGACAGTAAAGAACAAATTAGATTTTAGTTGAAATTAATCAAAATAAAAGATGGAAAAAATTCTACGAGTTACGAATCAAAATATTTATCAACAATAAGAGAATTGGCGTATGTGATTAAGCGTCCAATCTGACAGACTCTCTCTCAGGACACAGCTGTTCACCGACGACTTGATGTCTGTTAGAGCACTTAGGATCTGACCGCCTACATCCATCCCCCTTCCTCCCTCTCCTCCCTTCCCCTCCTCCCCTCCCCTCCTTCCTCTTCCCCCCTCCTCCCTCCCCTTCCTTCCTCCCTCTCCCCTTCCTCTCCTTCACCCTCCCTTCCCTTCCTCCTCTCCCCTTCCTTCCTCCTCTCCTTCCCTTCCTCTCTTCCCCTCCCTTCCTCTCCCTTCCCTTCCTCCCCTTCCCTCCATGTCTCTCCATCTATCTTCTCCCTTCTTTCTCACCTTCCCCTTCTGTTTCTCACCTCCCTCTCTCTCCCTCCTTCTTTATCCCCACCTTCCTTCTTTCCCATCCCTTCTCTGTCTTTCCTTCCTTTCTCTTCTCTACCTTTCATCTCCTCCTCTCCCTCTCTCTCCTCTTACCCCTCCTTCCCCTCCCTCTCCTCTTTTCTCTCTCCTCCCTCCTCCTCCCCTTGAGAAAGAGAGGAAAAAAATAATGATGAAGAAGGAAGTGGCGAGAATGATAAAAAAAAAAAGAACCTAAAATATAAAAAAAAGAACTAAAGACGAGGAAAGGAAGAAGATGAGAAAGAAATGTGAGAGATACGGAGAAGGCGTGAGAGCCTAATGAGGAAAAGTGAAAGAAAGAGATAAGAGAATATAAATAATGAAAACCAAACCAAACACGACCAATGACTTTGTTGACATCTACACCACACCACCCAGTACAATGTAGACATGTCCCTACCTCAATGTATGTTACCGATACCCTCTGTCCACACACACACACACACACACACACGTCTTTGCTTCTACGTTTAGATCTGTAGTCAAATAATTTTATATACCCAAAAGACTACTAATGGTCCCTTATGAGATGGTGTTTGTATTGACATAGTTGATGTGTATGGAGAATGATTAGGTTAGGTTGAATTTGGTTAGGTGCATATAAGTGGTATAATCAGGTTAGGTTGAATTTGGTTAGGTGCATATGAAGTGGTATGATCAGGTTAGGTTGAATTAGGTTAGGTGCATACGGTGGTATGATTAGGTTAGGTTGAATTAGGTTAGGTACATATGAAGTGTAACAAGTCAGGAATACATAGCATCTATAGCGAATGATTTGCAAGATCGTTTCAAATAGTTGTACGGTTGGTAATTTTTTTTTTTAACTGAGCAAAATATAGGACTGCATGAAGGAAGCAACGTAAGAAACGACTATTTTTTCAATAATATTTTCTTAATATATTTAGATAAAGGAGGAGACCGAGGCATCACTGAAAAGCACACATAATAAGTGGGAGCAGTGAAGAAAATCAACTGTACTCTGGGAATCATAAATATTTTTCCTTTGATTATAATGCTGCTGAAATGTTCACTCAGATGTAGAAATCTCTCGTCCGTCCCCACCACTGTGAAATATACACCACAGGACTTAATTTGACTGAAAACAAACGAAAATCCAGACAAGATATGATGGAAGGACCTCCTACAGAACAAAAATCCTGAAAGAGGTGGAAAACGTGAACCCAGTCTTACCACTGCAAACTCAACAGGTTACCAGCTTCAAGCTCCCAAGATTTAATTGCCTGTGAATCTGTACTGATATTTATTCAACCCAAAGATCTTTCTCGATAACTATGAAGAAGCTGCCAGGGGTGTGATAGCTGTGTTGGGGAAGACTTCTTTTTCACACAGAAGTTATTAGACCTATGGAACAGTCTACCAGCTGAAATAATGGTGATAGACCCTATGAACAGCTACCAGCTGAAGCCGTCATGTTGATAGACCTAAGGAACAGTCTACTAGCTGAAGCCGTGGTGATAGATATGGAACAGTCTACCAGCTGAAGCCGTCATGTTGATAGACCTATGGAACAGTCTACCAGCTGAAACCATCGTGGTGGTAGACCTATGGAACAGTCTACCAGCTGAAGCAATGTGTTGATAGACCTATGGAACAGTCTACTAGCTGAAGCCGTCGTGGCATGATAGACCTATGGAACAGTCTACTAGAGCTGAAACCATCGTGGTGGTAGACCTATGGAACAGATCTACCAGCTAAAACCGTCATGTTGATAGACCTATGGAACAGTCTACTAGCTGAACAGTCATGTTGATAGACCTGTGAACGTCTCCAGCCAAGCCGTCATGTTGATAGACCTATGGAACAGTCTCTGGCTGAAGCCGTCGTGATGGGCATACCATGAACGATCCTCCACCAGCTAATCATGTTGATAGACCTATGGAGACGATCACTGGCAAACCGTCGTGGTGGTAGAACTACTGGAACAGATCTACCAGCTGAAGCCGTCATGTTGATAGACCTATGGAACGATCAACAGCTGACCATCTATGATAGACTGTGAGACAGTCTACTAGCTGCAATCGCGGTGATGAACCTGGAACAGTCTACTATCTGAACCCGTGGAAACAAGAACAGTGCTGGTCTTCAGAACTGTGTAGAACAAGAATATCAAGAACAATGGAGTTATTCTACCCAGACCACAGACCACAGACCTCCACCATCACGTGTAATTACGGTGAATTAGGTAGATATCGGTAGATAAATCAGACAGGTAAATAAGGTAGATAACTCAGGTAGATAAATCAAAAGGTAAATAAGATAGATAAATAAGGTAAATTAATTAGACAGGTAGATAAATTCGACTAATTAGACAGCGCTTCACAAAATTCCTATCATAACGACTCCTGAATTGTGTGGGCAGGAGGTCCACTGGCACTTGGGTACTCATTTGTGAATCTCCATGATGAGAGAGGAGAGAGACGGAGCGAAGAGAGAGAGAGAGAGAGAGAGAGGTAATGAAAGTGGTAGCCAAAAGTATGGGCAAGAAGAAGAAAGGACAGAATGAAAGAAAATGAAAAAGAAGTGGGCAAATAACTTCACAAAATAATGAAGAAAGAAAGGAATAAAGAAATAAGAAGAAATGAAGGAAGGAATGACTGATTAATAAACTGATAAATTAACGAATGAATAAATGAGTCGATGGAATGAAAAGAGAAAAAGTGTAAAAAAAGAATAAACGAAAGATAACAACCCACCCTCTCCCTGTCTTCCCCCTCCTCCTCCACCATGCCTCCTCCTGCCTTCCCCTCCTCCTGCCCTCCTCTCCCCTGCCTTCCCCCTCCTCCTGTCTCCCCCGTCCCTCCCCCCCGTCCCTCCCTGTCTTCCCCCTCCTCCCCTGCCTCCCCCCGTCCCCTCCTGTCTCCCCTCCTCCCCTGCCTCCCTCCCCTTCCATCTCATCTCTCAATTTACCAATTTCAAACTTCAAACAAACACAAACAAGAAGAAAAGACAGGACCAACAACTAAACCTCTGGTCAACTTCAACAACACACAAACTCACACAAGGGCGGATCCATGGTGGGGTCCTGGGGTCAGTTCCTTTCACCCAGAAAATTCAATACTATTTCTTTAATGCAGTATTGTACTCAGGTATTTTAGTATAAGCAAAAAGTAACTACTATTGACCTCAGAGTATCTCCTATGATATTGGTCAGATTAAAAATAATAATTCTGGAGGGTTACAGCTCCCCACCCTCAACCCACCAGCCACCACCCAATCCCCAGCTGGGTGGGTTCATCTATCTCTCCATATTCCCACCCACATCTTCTTGGACCCTCCTTTTTGATATCCCTGGATCCGCATATACAAGAACCTTACACACAGACACACACACACAGAGACGAATAGAGGAGACTCTTAACAAGTAGAGTCTGGGGTCATCTCTTAGGTCATATTTACATCCTCTTTGTCTTAATCTCGATTCAACTTCGGGTGTGAGAAAGGTTGCCGCCCCTAGGAGTCTCCAGGTATGTAAACATTGGCTCTCATGCCCTTTGTTTTGCTTCCTGTACCGACACACACACACACACCAGTGGCCTAGGTCTCAGTGTTTTATATCTTGAGGTTAAATAAAGAATAATAAAACAGTTTATGGAAAATCAGCTTACGGACCTCTGAGTATCCGACCACACGCAGTGATGGTGAAATTAAAACAGGTTATGTTAAGGTTGTAAAAGTGAGTTGGTTTATAAAGTGAGGGAGTGGGGAGGGAGAGGGGAGAGGGAGGGAGGGAGGGAGGAGGTGAGGAGGGAGGAGGAGGGATGGAGGGAGGGAGGAGGGAGTGAGAGGAGGGGGAAGGAGGGATGGAGGACGGAGGAGGAGTGAGGGTGAGGGAGGATGGAGGGAGGAGGGAGGGAGGGAGGGTGGGGGGAGGGAGGGGGAGGGAGGAGGGAGGAGGAGGGAGGAAGGGAGGGAGGAGGGATCTGAAGAGTGAGGAGGGAGGGAGGGAGGGAGGGAAGGATTAAAGGCAGCTGTTGAGGGATTGGGAAGGGTTGATGGAGGGGGAGTTGGGGAGGAAGGTTGGATGAAGGAAGGAGAGTGTGGAGATGTTGTAGAGTTTGGAAAAAGTCCTTATCCTCTCTCTCTCTCTCTCTCTCTCTCTCTCTCTCTCTCTCTCTCTCTCTCTCTCCTCAAACAATTCCTCTTTACATAAACAGTAACTAAATCCTCTTAACTCATCCCGACTACAGCGTTTATTGTTATCTTTTCTTGTATTCTCTGTACTATGTTTCTGTACCTGTAACCATAACTACCTGTACTATTCTTTCTTAATTAATGTATTTGGTTATCTCTAAAATGTATTATTGATGATGTACTATAAATAAAAGTCAAATTAATGTACTTGTATTGTATTTGTAGTGTTGCTCCTGAAGTAATTTGTTTTCGTACACATACAGTAATGACCTTCCCCTTCCCCCCTTCCCTTCCCCTTCCTCCCTCCATCCATCTGCGTTACCCCTCTCTCTCTTCTTTTCTCCCCCCTTCCCTCACCCCCTTCTTCCTCCTGTTCTCCTTCATTTCTTTCATCTCCTCTTTCTGTCATTCATATTCCTCCCCTCTTTCTCCACTCTCTCCCTCTTCTCGTCCTCCTCCTTACACCTCTTCTCTCCCCCTCCTCTTCCTCCTCCTCCTCCTCCCATTCTTCATCTCTCCTCTTCCTCGTCCCTACCCCCATTCCCTTCCTTCATATCTCGCTAACCTTCTTTGGGGCATGGCTTCATAAAAGTGTTGCAGATCTCTTGAGAATGTCTCCCAATCACAGACTGAGCCATTAATGCCATTCTCCTTGGCTGGATATATCAGTTCCTATTAATTACCTCCTGTTGGTAGTAAGCAAATGTTAAACACCTATGTGGTGAGATGTGTCACACTAGAAACTATTAGACACATAGAAAGTATTAAATCAAGTGATTGTTATACTTTTACTGATGATTTGTGCAGACAAACACAGGTAGAACAGGTTGTGCATTTGTATATATATAAAGAAAAGAGATGATAGTGTCAAACAAGCAAAGGCTGAACAACTGGGCCAGCACAACACAAACTGAACTAACTGGAATCTACTTAGCCACAGACTACCTTAAAGAACATGGAGGTGGGGTGATAACTCAGTGCGTCAGGTTCTATGTCTAAAGTTGTATGTGATATTAAAAGAAATGTGATAACTGCCAATAAGAACAACTCTCGTATCGAATTTGTGTGGATTCCGTCCCTTCACACCCCCCCCTTTCTCCCCTTTGTCATGTTTCTTCCCCTCCCCTTCACACCCCCCCTCTCCCCTTTGTCATGTTTCTCTTCCGTCCCTTCACACCCCCCCCTTTCTCCCCTTTGTCATGTTTCTTCCCCTCCCCTTCACACCCCCCCTCTCCCCTTTGTCATGACCCTTCAAGATAGTGACGATGGTGAAGGGGATTGTGGTGGAGGTTGTTGTGGCAGTGAGAGGAACACGTTGCTCGCTCACCATCCTCACTATCACTTGAAGGATCACCTCTCACTTGACGAGGAGGACCACCGTCTAGCGTGAACGTGTGAGCCGCCCCGCCCGCCCTCATTGACTCTGCTGTAGGTCGATTGGGATTAGTCTTAATAGGCCCTTAGTGTTAATTGGCCCAGTCCTAATAGGGCCCATTTAACCTAACCTAACCTAACCTAATGTAATGGTGGTTGTGAAGGCAGTGAATGAAAGTGATGAATGAAGGTAGTGGTGTTGAAAGAAGGAAGTGGTGTTGTGAAGTCAGTGGTGTTGAAAGAAGGAAGTGGTGTTGTGAAGTCAGTGGTGTTGAAAGAAGGAAGTGGTGTTGAGTGAAGGTAGACTTGATGGGTGAAAGAAGTGGTGATGGGTGAAGGCAGTGGTGATGGGTGAAGGCAGTGGGACTGAATGAAGTCAGTGATGTTGGGTGAAAGAAGTGGTGATAGATGAAGGCAGTGGCAACAAATGAAGGCAATGTTGATGATAAGAGGAGTGAATGAAGAAAATCTTGTAAACCTCCTAATCCATCATCGCCATTATTTACCTGTAGAAAAATCAACTTTAATCAAATCTTCGCATTAATTTGCATACGTAATCTAATACTGTTCAAGTTTCTTCATTACATAAGATCAAATGACTACAGTTTTTTTGTGTGTATTTTGTAATCATTTGTATTAAAGGCAATAGATAGCAATTCGGAGTCGCTAACTACCTTGTCAACAGTCTACCTTAACAAGCATGTCAAGAGATGACACTATGGGAGAGGCAAGGAATATCTAATAAGGAAGTATAACTCGCTGATGTCAATTCAGTCTAATAGTGATACCTGATAACTGTTTTAGTAGTTCGTTATGATGTATGGTGGCGCCACTGTCACCAGCTGTCGTCTGCTTTTTTTTACCTCTTGGAATCTTCAGAATAATAATTTCGCTTTTATTTTGTCAAAGTGTAACGTAATTTTTTGAAATAGCAACATAAATTAATTGATAAATACTAAAAACGTTTTCCATAAGAATTTTGTAAGAAAAAATCGTAAAGTTTTAGTATATTTTCAAACGAAGTAGTAATATGACAACAGATCGCCCAGGGGCATTCAGGAATAATTTAACGACGTAAAATCGGACGTCGAAGTGAATAACTTAAATATTTATCTAAAACAAATATGAATTGAAAGAACATTCGACCTGCCATTATATTATCTCCTTACTGAATATGTAATTTCAATTTCAATTGTTTATTCCTTGATAGAGGAAGCGGGATCCTAGTGCTGTCACTAGGTACCCCTGTACAATGACACCAGAAGCATCTGGCAAGTGTGACAAGTATATACAGTATAAATATTATAAAGGGGCTTACTAAAGCCTAAGGAAGGAAGGATATTCCTTTAACACATAATCAATGTTATTTACATAATATCTGGCCAGTATGGGGAGGATCATCGTGTCTCCGTCAGGGGGTCGTGGAGTGGTGGTCCAGCAGGCGTCACGGAAGCGTTGTGTGTGGGGACATCTTAGGAGGTAGTGGATAAGGGTGCTGCTGTCGGGTCTTCTGCATAATGCACAAGAGTGTTGCTCAGGGGATGCGGGGATACCAATCTCCCAAGCAAAGTCATACCCAATGATGATACGGGCAGCAATCACGTCCCCTTTCCGCGACCCTTTCCCATAGACGTACGAGAGGTCAGGAAGTTTACGGAGGACATCGTACCAGGTGGGCGGGGAGTCCAGGGGGATGGCTGCTTCCCGAGCTTCTTTCTGTTTGCGGCGAATTTGGGTCCTAATCTGTAAAAGTGTTCGAGGAACAACGTAGTCAGGTGTGGCCTTGTTGTAGCCAATCTTGGCAAGGCCATCTGCTGCCTCATTCCCCAAGATACCGACATGACTGGGTATCCACTGAATATATAAACAAATATTTTCCATATTCACCGCCTCGAGTGAACCGCTTAGTCGGTCGATCACGTCTGTTACGCACTGTTGGCAAGTACTGGCTCTTGAATGTACCTGAACCTGCTCCAGTGCTTGTCAAGTCTGGTCTTGAAGCACCTCACACTCGGTGCCGTCACAACACTCTGGCAGATTGATCCAAGAGTTCACAACTGTCACTCCGAAAAAGTTTGCCATCACAGTTTTCTGGACTTGTGGCTTCTTCAACCTTTGGTTGGGATCCCTGTTTTTTCCTAAGTATTTATAAGAAAGTTAATTGTCATTTATACTCTGAGAGTATTGTACTTTTTTGGCACCAACGAATAAATGTAAAAAAATAATAATATTGCCGTTTAATACCTATTCGTTAATTAGAATATAAGTTTCATAAAGAATCTATCAATATCTTCTTTAGTAATCGTTTATACAATTAATTAAGTCCACGCAAACTATTTTATACTGTAGTCTTTATAAAGTTCATGAGCACCTCGTCTAGGAGAGTTAAAAAAATAGTAGCTCAATAAACAGTATAGTTTGCCTCAAATTATAGACGTTTTCTGTGGAAGTTCATCGCGCTGCCATCACGGCAATTTATTAAAAATAATGATTTTGAGGGAAAGTTATACCTCCTTATTAGATATTCGTCAGGAGGTGTTGGACTATGTGTCTGTGTGTGTGATTGTCAGAACTGTGTATGGTGTAGGTGGTGACGCATTGTGTTGTGGAGACGACTTTCTTCCTGACGGAAACGACTCCTTCAGAATAAGACGCTGACAGATTACCCCTTTATCTGACGGAGACGCCGACGAAGAAGAACTAAAGCTGGCGGGAGTCTCATCAGGAGAGACGACGGGAGGAGTGTGTCACTTTCGCCAGGACGATAGACCGTAAGTACGGGAATAACTTGACCTGTTTAATGACCTATTTTCTTTAAGGTTCGTGAGTCCAATTTAAATTTCATTATAAGGTTACTAAGTTTACATTTTACCCTCACACATTGTTACGTTTCATGTTTTGTAAAAAAGAAGAATGTATCAACTTTTGAGAATCATCGCACACGTAATGTTTGGTAAAGGTTCAGTAAAATGTACTGTATAGATACAAATTTTATGGCATAAACTCTTAAGCGTGTACTCAAGAAACTGACTTTGATAAACATTAGAGAAAACGGAACTGTCCAAAGGAGAGTCTAAAGTAATTCTATACTCTGAACAACAAGGATAATTATAAGTACCCACGAGTCATTTTAGACTAGAACAAGAGCTGATTTTTCCGTGTATATATATAAATATATAGAAATATTATAAAATTGAATCAACACGTCGCTTTTATTCTGAATTTTAATCTTGAACGAAGCTTAGTGACGCTGGTAGTGAAGAAAAAAAAACCGCAAAACCATAAATTTCAGTGAACGGGAGACTGGAGATTGAGGGTGAGATGAAAGAAACGGGGAGAACGGCAAAAATAAAGGGAGGGAAAGAAATGCATAGGGGAGAAAGCAAAGGAGGAGGGAGGGAGAAAAGAAGGAAAGAAGGAATGGAAAGAAGGAGGTGAGATTTCCCCGATAGTTTTTCCTTGGGGTGTAGCTGTGGTTTCTTCCCCCAAAATTGCTTGCTTCTTCAGACAAACAGACAGACAGACCTACAGACAGACCCAGACAGACCCAGACAGACACAGACCTACAGACACAGACCTACAGACAGACACAGACCTACAGACAGACACAGACCTACAGACAGACACAGACCTACAGACACAGACCTACAGCTAGACAGACAGACAGACAGACAGACACAGCCAGCCAGACACAGATAATTTTACTACTTACTCAGTGGAATGAATGAAAGAATTGATAATTATAGTTGACTGAAGGAAGGCTGATGAATGGGTGAGCGGAGGAAAGAATAAATGAATGAAATGTTAAAGCAAACGAAAGAAATGAGAGAATTAAGTACATACAGTTTCTTTACCCCAGATTCCACCTCTCCCCTCCCTCCCCCAGTCTCCTACCCTCCCCCCTACCCCAGTCTCCTACCCCCCCCCCTCCCCAGTCTCCTACCTCCCCTACCCTCCC
>NW_024722227.1:25592631-25727631 GCF_018991925.1 Homarus americanus | reverse complement strand
TGATTCTTTCCCCAACTTGAGTAATTTTCCCCCAAACTTAGTAATTTCTCCCTAAACCTAACTAATTTCCCCACAAACCCCAGTAATTTTCCCCCTAGACTTCATTACCCTCTTAATATATCCACGTTACCTCCCACATGTCTCCCAGAATATCCCCACCACTACAAATCACACAACAGCGTTCGTCATGGCTCCTCCAAACACGACAAGTCAATTGGTAAACGGAGTCGACGAGTCTTACATTACGTACTGAAGCCAAGTTAACGCACTGGGACACTGTGTTGTGGAAATGGGTTTGAGTACGATGACTTTGTTTCTTGAGTACGATGACTTTGTTTCTTGAGTACGATGATTTTGTTTCTTGAGTACGATGACTTATCATCTTCAGTACCTTATTTAATTCCTTGAGTACGATAATTTAACCCCAAATGAGTACGTTCAGTCAAGTTAATGTACTCAGCTGGAGTTAACATTGTACTCAAGAGGTAAATATTCCGTACTCAGGGGTTAACACAACGTATATAGGAGTTAAGACATTGTATCCAAGAGGTTAAGTCATCGTATTCAATGGGTAAAGATAATGGTACTCAAGGGGTAAAGATGTTGTACATAAGGGTTAAAATATCGTACTCAAGGGGTCAAATTAACGATAAAGACATAATTGTTGGAGAAATGAATTGAAGTCAGAGAGTAATTAGTTGAGATTAATTATATATGTATGAGAAGAATTAAAGTGGTTAAGTGTAGCGTGAGGGACAGTCTAGTGAGTTGGGTTATGATTACTCTTTAGTCTCCCCCCCCTCTCTCTCTCCCTCTCTCTCCCTCTCTCTGTCTCTCATATAATTAGTCGTCAGTGTTACTTATCAAGAGAACGAAATAGGGAATAGACGTATAGAATAATAGACGAAGGAATAACCAATGACAGATTAATAAACAGATTAGTCGACACCTGGCAATAATCTGTCAAGAAGATAGATAGTTTATAGACATACGTAAAAATATACAGAGATGACATGTTAATTAAGGCATACCGAAGAAAAACGAGACATAAAGACATGAATGAATAAAGAAAACGGGAATTATAAACAAAAACAAAAGAAGGGAGAAAACTACAATAAAATAAACCTGGAACAAAGAACAAAGACGTGAAATTTAGACAAAAACAGATTAAACATTGATAGAAAACTAAAGAAAACGAAACATATGACAAATGAATAGAGTAAAAGTGAGATAAACATCACCCCTCACCCCTCACCCCTCACCCATCTTCCTCAACATGGCTGGTTGGAACAGCTGTCTCTCTGAAGCTGTTGACCTGACAAGAGTTATTTTTCTTCTCATTAACTCGTTCCTGAGGCAATATTTTCTCGCTGCCAAGTTGCTGGTGGTCTGGTGGATGATGGTGTGTTTATATGAGGTGGTGGTGGGTGATGGTGTGTTTATATGAGGTGGTGGTGGGTGATGGTGTGTTTATATGAGGTGGTGATGGATGATGGTGTGTTTATACGAGGTGGTGGTGGGTGATGGTGTGTTTTATACGAGGTGGTGGTGGGTGATGGTGTGTTTTATACGAGGTGGTGGAGGGTGATGGTGTGTTTTATACGAGGTGGTGGTGGGTGATGGTGTGTTTATACGAGGTGGTGGTGATGGTGTGTTTTATACGAGGTGGTGGTGGATGATGGGTGTTAAGAGGTGGTGGTGGATGATGGTGTGTTTTATACAGGTGGTGGTGGGTGATGGTGTGTTTTATACGAGGTGGTGGGTGATGGTGTGTTTATACGAGGTGGTGGTGGGGTGATGGTGTGTTTATACGAGGTGGTGGTGGATGATGGTGTGTTATACAGTGGTGGTGGATGATGGTGTGTTTATATACGAGGTGGGTGGTGGGTGATGGTGTGTGTTTTATGCTCACGAGGTGGTGAGGTGGGTGATGGTGTGTGTTTATACGAGGTGAGGCCAATTGGGTAGTGGTGTGTTTTATACGAGGTGGTGGTGGAGTGATGGTGTGTTTTATACGAGGTGGTGGTGGATGATGGTGTGTTTATACGGTGGTTGTGGGTGATGGTGTGTGTTTATACGAGGTGGTGGTGGATGATGGTGTGTTTTATACGAGGTGGTGGTGGATGATGGTGTGTTTTGCACATACGAATTGGTGGTGCTGGATGATGGTGTGTTTTTGCTCCTGGCATGAGGTGGTGGTGGGTGATGGTGTGTTTTATACGAGGTGGTGGTGGGTGATGAAGATTGTGTTTATGTCACAGGGTGGTGGTGGATGATGGCAGGGTGTGTTTATGCAGGGTGGTGGTGGATGATGGTTATTGTTTTATACGAGGGTGGTGGTGGGTGATGGTGTGTTTTATACGAGGTGGTGAACGGGTATGGTGTGTTTATACGAGGGTGGTGGTGGGTGATGGTGTGTTTTTATACGAGGGTGGTGGTGGGTGATGGTGTGTTTATATACGGTGGTGGTGGATGATGGTGTGTTTTTATACCTTGAGGTGGTTGTGGGTGATGGTGTGTTTTATACGAGGTGGTGGTGGGTGATGGTGTGTTTATATGGTGGTGGTGGGTGATGGTGTGTTTATACTGGGTGGTGAGTGGATGATGGTGTGTTTATACAACAGTGGTGGTGGGTGATGGTGTGTTTTATACGAGGTGGGTGGTGGGTGATGGTGTGTTTTATACGGGTGGTGGTGGGTGGTGTGTTTATACGGTGTTGGTGGGTGATGGTGTGTGTTTTTATACATGAGGGTGGTGGTGGGTGATGGTGTGTTTTTATGCAGGTGGCATTGATGGTGATGATTGTGTTTTATACACAAAGGTGTTGGTGGGTGATAGGTGTGTTTATGGGTGGTGGTGGGTGATGGTGTGTTTATACGGGTGGTTGTGGGTGATGGGGTGTGTTTTATGGTGGTGGTGGGTGATGAATTGTGTTTTTATACAGTGGTTGTGGGTGATGGTGTGTTTATATACTAGGTGGGTGGTGGGTGATGGTGTGTTTTATCGGGTGTTGGTGGGTGATGGTGTGTTTTATACTGAGAATTGGTGATGGGTGATGATTAGTGTTTTATAGTTAGTGGTGGGTGATGAATTATTGTTTATACGGTGGTGGAGTGATTGTGTTTTATCTGAGGTGGTGGTGGGTGATGGTGTGTTTATACGAGGTGGTGGTGGGTGATGGTGTGTTTATCTGGTGGTGGTGGGTGATGGTGTGTTTTATACGAGGTGGTGTTGGGTGATGGTGTGTTGCTCCCAGCAAGGTGGTGGTGGGTGATGGTGTGTTTTTATACGAGGTGGTGGTGGATGATGGGTGTGTTTTATACGGGTGGTGGTGGGTGATGGTGTGTTTATACGAGGGTGATGGAGGGTGATGGTGTGTTTATACAGCGAGGGTGGTGGTGGGTGATGATTAGTGGTGTTTTATACGAAATTGGTGGTGGGTATTAATTGTGTTTATACGAAGGGTGGTGGTGGGTGATGGGTGTGTTTTATACGAGGGTGGTGGTGGGTGATGGGGTGTGTTTATACGAGAATTGGTGAGGTGGGTGATGGTGTGTTTTATGCGAGGTGGTGGTGGGTGATGGTGTGTTTTATACGGGTGGTGGTGGGTGATGGTGTGTTTATACGAGGTGGTGGTGGGTGATGGTGTGTTTATGAGGTGGTTGTGGGTGATGGTGTGTTTTATACGAGGGTGGTGGTGGGTGATGGTGTGTTTATACGGGGTGGTTGTGGGTGATGAATTGTGTTTTATACTAGGTGGTGGTGGGTGATGGTGTGTTTTATACGAGGTGTTGGTGGGTGGTGTGTTTATACGAGGTGGTGGTGGGTGATGGTGTGTTTGCCGGTGTGGTTGTGGGTGATGATTGTGTTTATACGAGGTGGTGGTGGAGTGATGGTGTGTGTTTATACTGAGGGTGGTGGTGGGTGATGGTGTGTTTTATACGAGGGTGGTGGTGGTGGGTGATGGTGTGTTTATACGAGGGTGGTGGGTGATGGTGTGTTGCTCTGGTGGTGGTGGGTGATGGTGTGTTTATACAGGGTGGTGGTGGGTGATGTGGTGTGTTTATACGGGTGGTGGTGGGTGATGGTGTGTTTATGCAGGTGGTGGTGGATGATGGTGTGTTTTATACGGGTGGTGGTGGTGATGGTGTGTGTTTATACAACAGGGTGATGGTGATAATTGTGTTTTATGCAGGTGGTGGTGGGTGATGGTGTGTTTTATGCAGGGTGGTGGTGGGTGATGGTGTGTTTATCTGGTGGTGGTGGTGATGGTGTTGTTTTTATACAGAGGTGGTGGTGGTGTTGTGTTTATACGAGGTGGTGGTGATGGTGTGTTTATACGAGGTGGTGGTGATGATGGTGTGTTGTTTTATGCAAGGGTGGTGGTGGGTGATGGTGTGTTTATGCAGGGGTGGTGGTGGGTGATGGTGTGTTTATACGAGGTGGTTGTGGGTAGTGTTGTGTTTTATACAACGAGGTGGTGGGGGAGTGATGGTGTGTTTTATACGGAGTGGTTGTGCTGGTGATGGTGTGTTTATACTAGGTGGTGGTGGGTGATGGTGTGTTTTATACGGTTGGTGGGTGATGGTGTGTTTATGGGTGGTGGATGATGGTGTGTTTGTACAGGGTGGTTGTGGGTGATGGTGTGTTTTATGAGGGTGTGGTGGTGATGGTGTGTTTATGCAGCGAGGTGTTTAGTGGGTGATGGGTGTGTTTATACGAGGTGGTGGTGGGTGATGGTGTGTTTTATACGAGGAGTGGTGGTGGGTGATAACAATTGTGTTTATACGGTGGTTGTGGGTGATGGTGTGTTTTATACGAGGTGGTGGTGGGTGATGGTGTGTTTTATACGAGGTGGTGTTGGTGGGTGATGTGATTGTGTTTTATACGAGGTGGTGGTGGGTGATGGTGTGTTTATACGAGGTGGTGGTGGATGATGGTGTGTTGTTTTATACGAATTGGTGGTGGGTGATGGTGTGTTTATACGAGGTGAGGTGGTGGGTATTGGTGTGTTTATACTAGGTGGTGGTGGGTGATGGTGTGTTTGCCACGAGGTGGTGGTGGGTAGTGGTGTGTTTTATACAGGTGTTGGTGGGTGATGGTGTGTTTTATACAGCAATTGGTGGTGGGTGATAAGGTGTGTGTGTTTATACAGAATTGGTGGTGGGTGATGGTGTGTTTATGTGAGGTGGTGGTGGGTGATGGTGTGTTTTATATACAGAATTGGTGGTGGGTGATGGTGTGTTTTATACAGAGGTGGTGGTGGTGATGGTGTGTTTTATACATGAGGTGGTGGTGGGTGATGGTGTGTTTTATACGAGGGTGGTGTTGGTGGTGGTGGGTGTGTTTTATGTCTGTGGTGGTGGGTGATGGTGTGTTTATGCAAGGAATTGGTGGTGGTGATGGTGTGTTTTATACAGGTGGTGGTGGGTGATGGTGTGTTTATACAGGGTGGGTGGTGGGTGATGGTGTGTTTATACGAGGTGGTGGTGGGTGATGGTGTGTGTTTTGTCGAGGTGAGGTGGTGGGTGATGGTGTGTTTATACAGGAGTGGTGGTGGGTGATGGTGTGTTTATACAGGAGGTGGTGGTGTTGGGTGATGATTATGTTTTATACAACGAGGTGGTGGTGGTGATGGTGTGTTTTATACGGTGGTGGTGTTGATGGTGTGTTTTATGTGAGGTGGTGGTGGGTGATGGTGTGTTTATACAGGGAATTGGTGGTGGGTGATTGTGTGTTTATAGGGTGGTGGTGGGTGATGGTGTGTTTTATACGAGGTGGGTGGTGGGTGATGGTGTGTTTTATACGAGGTGGTGGTGGGTGATGGTGTGTTTTATACGAGGTGGTGGTGGGTGATGGTGTTTATACGGTGGTGGTGGGTGATGGGTGTGTTTTGAGGGTGGTGGTGGGTGATGGTGTGTTATACGAGGTGGTGGTGGGTGATGGTGTGTTTGGGGTGTTGGTGAATTGATAGTTGATGATTTTATACGGGGTGGTGGTGGGTGATGGTGTGTTTATACGAGGTGGTGGTGGGTGATGGTGTGTTTTATACGAGGGTGGTGGTGGGTGATGGTGTGTTTATACGGGGTGGTGGTGGGTGATGGTGTGTTTATACAGGTGGGTGGTGGGTGATGGTGTGTTTTGCTTGGTGGGTGGTGGGTGATGGTGTGTTTATACGAGGTGGTGGTGGGTGATGGTGTGTTTATACGAGGTGGTGGTGGGTGATGGTGTGTTTTATACAGGTGGTGGTGGAGTGATGGTGTGTTTATACATGAGATTGGTGGTGGGTGATGGTGTGTTTTATACGAGGTGGTGTGGATGATGGTGTGTTTTATACGAGGTGGTGGTGGGTGATGGTGTGTTTATACGAGGTGATGGAGGGTGATGAATTGTGTTTTATACTGTGAGTGAGGTGGTGGGTGATGGTGTGTTTTTATACGAGGTGGTGGTGGGTGATGGGGTGTGTGTTTATACGGGTGGTGGTGGGTGATGGTGTGGTTTTATACGAGGTGGTGGTGGGTGATGGTGTGTTTTATACGAGGTGGTGGTGGGTGATGGTGTGTTTTATACGAGGTGGTGGAGGGTGATGGTGTGTTTATACGAGGTGGTGGTGGGTGGGAGAAAATGGACTTTTCTTTCAAGGGGAAGCTTTAAAAAATACTTGGGTTATGTTTTCCATCTGACACTTGGAAAATATTGGACGTCTGTTTTCAAGGGTCACTGAGGAAATATCATCTGAGGGATATTAGTTTAGACCTCTTCAGCAATAATTAGTAAGACTTCCTTTCTACAGTATCCTTGTAGATCTCTATTGTGTATGAATGAGACACAATGCTTATGGTGTTCTTTGAGACGATACTATTAAAGAACAGATAACTATTATCAATCAAGAGTTTATTCTCAACCTAGCCAGATACCACCCTCAGTGTCAAGACCTGACTGAATTACACAGAATAGGCAAACTGTACTCCAAGCTTTGTCAATAAATTTGTTAAACTAACTAAAAGGATCCGGTTATATAACTACCTCTTCATATATAATACTCGTTAGTCCTCAATATTATATAAGCAATCAATAACAATAACCAATCTGAACTTACAAGAAACATTCACAATTGTTAGAACTGTAAACATAGCCTCCACAGAACTCCTGACCAGCAGACACACACACGCAGTAATCTCTCCGACAGTCGATCTCATCATCACGTCAGGACAATCACTCCCCCTCGGTGCTGACAAGAACATTCAAGTCATGTAACCTATATAACTGTGTTGTTCTACGCCTTCGTCTGGGAACATCAAACGTAATCTTTAAATCACTCTCCCTACACCCCTCTCCCTCACCCCCCTCTCCCTCACCCCTCACCTCCCTCCCTCCCTCACCTCTCCATGCACTCCTGGGACATAAACTGGACACAACAATCACAAACATTAATCGCTGTTGGATCCGTCTTGCCTAATCTTGCACCTGGATTTCTGTTCGTGTCTCTTAGGATAATCGAGACAGATATACTGACCATTCGATTCTCCTTCCTCCACGCTCTCTGTTGTAGTCCTTCGTCAATAGATATGTTATATAATCAATGGCTACTCTCTCTCTCTCTCTCTTTAACACACAGACACCAAGAGTCTCTCAGCCTTGCAATACAAGTCTCTCGGCCCTGCAACACAAGTCTCTCGGCCCTGCAACACAAGACTTCTGTTATTCTCATTCTCTTGGCTGGGGAAGAATATCTCTCCATCATCACATTCTTCTCTCTCCATCTCTCTCACAGCTGGGAGTCTCTCTCTCTCTCTTGGTCCTAGCCGAGCCCAGCAACAGCCCCCAGCACCCTGCGACACACACACACACACACACACATACACCAACTAGCTGTACACGTCATCTTCTCCTCCCACCACCACAGCTATACTACCAATACTACTAACATTCAATTACCACAACACCTCTACCACAACCACCTCTACCCACTTCTACCACCGTCTGGCCCGTAACGTAGACTAATCAACGGTGCAAAAATCCTTCCCCCCCTCCCTTCCTTCCTCTTTCTTCTCACAACCCCCCACCCTCCCCTTTACCCCTTCCCTTAACCCCTTACCCTCTCTACCCACGGTGTACCATTTGCCATTCAATTACGAGATGACCAGAGAGATATAGATGACCCCTGTCCCCACGCACGCACACACACACACACACACACACACACACACACACGCATACTGGAGTGGTTTTTTTGAGTAAGTAGGGGGTCGTATCTTGGTCGTCTTTGGTTAGTTCAGTTGTGGATGTTCTTGCTATTGTTTGAAGAGTCGTCATAAGTGTGTGTGTGTGTGTGTGTGTGTGTGTGTGTGTGTGTGTGTGTGTGTGTGTGTTGCTATTAAGTTCTGGTGGCCTTATTTTGTTATTGTTCTTTCTTTTTGTTCTTGTGTGAGTGATTTGTTTTGCTAGTTTTTTTTATTTTATTTTTTTACTTGTGTTTAAATGTCATGGGACGGAGATGACATTTGTTTGGTGTTAAGGTGTGTGTGGGTGTGTGTGTGTGTGTGTGCGTGCGCCATATCACCCATCACCACTCCTCTCCCTCTCTTCCCTGCCCTCTCCCCCCTTTCCTCCTCCCTCTCACCTCCTCTCTTCCCCTCCATATATCACACAGTAATGTCCTTCTATCTGGTGATATTAATAGTTGCCCAGAATCCCACCATATCCCCACTCACACCCCCACCACACTCCTCCACTCACATTCCCACTTTACACCCTCACATCCACTCAGGCCCATGATCGAATACCTCTCATAGTTTTCCCACGGTGGAGAGACGACCAACCTAACCTAACCCAACCCAACCTGAACCAACCTAACCCAACGTAACATAACCTAACCCAACGCAAAACCAACCTTAACCCAACCTGAACCAACCTAACCCAACGTAACCTAACCTAACCCAACGTAACATAACCTAACCTAACCCAACGTAACCTAACCCAACGTAACCTAACCTAACCTAACCCAACGTAACCTAACCTAACCCAACAACCTAACCTAACCCACCGTAACATAACCTAACCGAACCCAACGTAACCTAACCTAACGTAACCTAACCTAACCAATACCATAGAGTACTGAATGGATGGTCAGGTCTACAGTAGGTAATGAGTTTGAAGATTATTAGATGAGACAACGTTTTGGCCTGTGTGTGCGTGTCCTTTGTGTTAGTGTGTGTTTATAACTTGTGTACGTCTGTGTGTGTCAAGTACGTGTTTACATGTCGTTACTGTCTGCGTGTGTGTGTGTGTTCGGGACGATAGTGAAGCAGGTTCACCCACCCACCAGCGTGTATGTTACTTGGCGGCGTGTCGCTCACCGGGGTTAATTACTCTCGTGCTCACTGAACCAGATGCTTCGAAACAACCTTAGTTATTTCACCTTTATGATTAACCACCCTAACGATAACCTAACTAATCTAACCCCGAGGTAGCGTTAGATTAGGTTAACGTTAGAATGTTTAATTAACCGTAAGGTAATAAAAGGGTTTTATCTTCAGATGATCCAATGCTTCACTCGGTAAGATCAATCCAGGTGTAGATCTTTACATTAACCAAAGTTATACAATCGGTTACTAAAGTCCGTTCACCTATCCCCCGAACCATGAACCCTTAGATCCAGACTCATGAATCCGAAGCCTACTGTTTCGGGTTCACGAATCTGTATCTCCGGGTTCGGTGGTACTTGTTATTGTGTGGTGTTGTGGTGCGTCTGTCTCGATAGTACCGTGTCTGTACTGTTCTAAATTGCTATGGTGCGTCATTATTCCGCTGATTTACAAAACAATTGGTAGCGTTAATTAACATGTGACAAGGACTACATGTTAATTTTTTTGAATACAAATCCCGCTAAAATTGACTAACTTTTGGCCATGGTAATTATGTACACCCACTGATAACACAATAGAGTGTTTTTCGAGTTAAAGAAAACGGTAACATGAGACAACCTTCAGCGATAACTATGATAATTTACATCAACAGCGTCACTAATTTATTATTTACCCTACGATGGTAACGTTCCTCTGCCAAGCTTTGTATTCATCTCGTATGATTATTAATTATTATTATTGTATGTGACAGTCAGCCTTCTCACCCACACGCCAAGGCTTCAGGACAAACTAATCCAGCTTTTATGATTTCTGTTGGCATTCTATTGCTTGGTGTACTGAGCAGTTCATCCCACCACACTAACTCTCGAGAAAGTCCGGGAAATCTATCTGATCGTGAGAACTGTGTGGGATGTGATGCTGGGCGGCCGCTAATATGTATGTGGGTTGTGGGGGAGTGTGTGGGTTGTGCGGGGTGTGTGTGGGTTGTGGGGGGTGTGTGGGTGGTGGGTTTGGGGGGAAGATGGAGGATAGTAGACAGATAGAGAGGGAGACAGACGGAGGGGTGGAAGTGAGAAGAGACAGGAAGGATGGAAGGGAATAAGAAAATGGGAAGGAGAAAATGGTAGTGGGAGAGAGGAAGAAGGAAGGGAGAAAGGAAGACTGGAGGGATAGTGAGGAAGAATGAAGGGGGAGAGGAAGAATGAAGGGCGAGAGGAAAAATGAAGGGCGAGAGGAAGAATGAAGGGATAATGAGGAAGAATGAAGAGAAAAGAAGAAACAGAAGAAAGGAAGAATGAAGGTAGAGGAAGAAAAAGGAGCGAGAAAGAGAGAGAGAGAGAGAGAGAGAGAGAGAGAGAGAGAGAGAGAGAGAGAGAGAGAAAGCAGACAGACAGACAGACAGACGAGTTTACACAAGAGTCTGGTCAGGTCCTGTAAGGCTTTAGATGGGACATTGTTATGGTAATGAGGGCGGCAAATCAACCATAAATTACGATCTTTTCTGAACCACTGTCTTCTGAAATGTGGATGTTTTTGCTTTAATTTTATCATCTTTTTTATATATTTCATTGTTGCTTTTTTTTGCTTTTTTTTCGTGTTTTTTTTGTAGTTCGTTTGTTTGATAATTTTTGTTATTGTCATTAATATAAGTATTTTTTATTTATCGTATGTGTTATTGTATAGGTCTCTCTCTCTCTCTCTCTCTCTCTCTCTCAATGTACCACACTCAAGAGCACATCAGACCAGCCAGCTACCTTCTACCACACCACTACCACCACTCCACACAAACCACTACCACCACTACTACCACCACACCACCACATTTGTACCTTACTGATTAGAAACTCGGTAGGAGAGAGAGAGAGAGAGAGAGAGAGAGAGAGAGAGAGAGAGAGAGAGAGAGAGAGAGAGAGAGAGAGAGAGAGAGAGGATGAAAGGGGTGGAATAGGAACACAGGAAAAGGGTGATCAAATGGAAGAGACGAACAGGAGATGGAAAAGGAAGTAATAACATGGAAATAGGAAGAAAGAAACCTGAAGAATGGATAAGAAATGAATGAAATAAAACGAATGGAGAAGGAAGATAAGAAATAAAGGACTGGATGACGTAGGAGTAGAGAGAAAGTAATGAAATGGAAAAGGTGGAAAAGGGAGAAAGTGGGAAAAGGGAGAAAATGGAAAAGGTGGAAAAGGGAGAAAATGGAAAAGGTGGAAAAGGGGAAAATGGAAAAGGGAGAAAATGGAAAAGGTGGAAAAGGGAGAAAGTGGAAAAAGGAGAAAATGGAAAAGGTGGAAAAGGGAGAAAATGGAAAAGGGAGAAAATGGAAAAGGTGGAAAAGGGAGAAAATGGAAAAGGTGGAAAAGGGAGAAAGTGGAAAAAGGAGGAAATGGAAAAGGTGGAAAAGGGAGAAAATGGAAAAGGGAGAAAATGGAAAAGGTGGAAAAGGGAGAAAATGGAAAAGGGAGAAAATGGAAAAGGGAGAAAATGGAAAAGGGAGAAAATGGAAAAGGTGGAAAAGGGAGAAAATGGAAAAGCAGCTAGTAAATGGAAGGATAAAACAGGTAGAAAGAGAAGGCAGGTAATCTTGAAACAGAACTCATGGGAAAGGGAAAGGAATGGGAAGGAAAGGGGGGGGTATAAAGAATGTGGATAAAGAGCGTGAGAAAGATATAATAAGAATATTCATAACAGACAGAAAAACTTAATATTAGGTTAGCTTGTAGTCAGCCAGTATGGGCGGGAGTGGGCGGCCCCTGTGGGTGGTCAAGTGACGTCATGCTGCCCACACTGAGAGATAAGGAGGGAGAGGGAGGGGTGGGAGGTAGGGGTTAGGTGTGTGGGAATCCTTGACTTAGTGACGTACACACACACTGTACATACATACACACGTATATATACACACAGTCACACGCTCTTCGAACATAATGTTAATCAATTACTCAGACGTGTTGTAAAATCGTATCTGGTTTTATCTGAATCATTATAAAAAACATTCGAATAATATTGACACTTTTTCACTGCGTTTCAGAACCTTGTGGGTTTTAACTGTGCAAAATAAATTATAATTATTTTTCTTAAGTTTTCGTCTGGTGTAGAAATATTTAGTAATTTGTGAACGTTGCTTAATGACCCCCAAGGTGGTAATTAGTTGGTTATATTAAAATTAAGGAAATTGTCTTTGACGTTTGCAGATAAAAGTAATTATTGGATCTTATGGACTTTTTGATAACTATTTCTTATGTTTAAGTTGATAAGAAAGTTTATATAGACTAATTACCTGTTATTATCTCCGGGTCGGTATAAGTTCACGTGAGGATTAAGCACCCCAATTTAATTCACCTGATGATTAAATACATTATCATTAACGTAAACCTTACCTAACCAATAATTTGTTACGTGTTCCAGTTTGTACAGTGTGTTGTGTGTGGGAGGGGGAGAGAGAGAGAGTGTCTGACGGCCCCAGCCACCAGATGTAACACTCAATCATACAGGTTTGTTTACATATGTTCCTCAGTCGTTGTCACTTGTCAGTCCAGACACACGGCTCTCGCTTCAACTTTTTTTTTACTTCATGTAGACCTTCATCCTTCATGTAGGTTGAGAATGTACAGTGGAGGACAAAAGTTGGCAGACACCGACCTGGTGGTTCATTACATATTGGAACTATTGAGTCTGAAGCTTCATGTACACGTTGTTCTGCTTACCAACAGATGGCGCGCTTCTCTGAGTAGTTCTTGGTGCGTGTGTGTGTAATAATAATAATAATAATAATAATTAACGGTCTATTGAAAAAGTTCTGCAGCCCGAAAGCTGAAAATATATATTAGACAAAAATTACTTATTACATACAAAGACATGGGGTGGGTTTAACTAAAGCTTTCATTACTAAAAGGAGAAGGAACATGAATTGAACATACAAATTATTATAGTTTGCAGCTGATGTCCCGGGCTGGTCTCTTGTCATGCTGTATGAGGTCACGTAGGCCACGTGGTTGAGTAACTCGTCCATACTGTAGGTGTTGATATGAAGGACCTCACGTGGTCATGGGGACACGGGGTGGTGTGGTGTTCACGTGGTGTAGTGACTCGTCCTCGGGTGTTGATATGAAGGACCTCACGTGGTCATGGGGACACGAGGTGGTGTGGTGTTCACGTGGTGCAGTGACTCGTCCTCGGGTGTTGATATGAAGGACCTCACGTGGTGTGGGATGGTGTCACAGTACCTCACTCTCTGCAAGGTGGTGTTGTGTTATCTCGTAGTCAGGTGTAAAGCCGACCCACTGTTGTTCCCAGGGTGGACTGATTAACACCTCCTGGTCAGCAGATGGCGGTTAGTTCACTGGGGTGCTTATCTCACTGGTGGGGGTCACTGCTCTCACTGGTACTGTCTAGTGCTGAATTCACTGTAAACACTGTTCATCACTGTTCAACACTGATCCCACTTCTTTCCGAAACAAAATTTTCACTTTTGATTATGTTGATATCCCGGTGGTGAGGAAGGGTCGGGGAGAGGGACTTGGGGAATGGGTCAACATTGGCCAAGGGGGGCCGCTGCTCACAGGAGCAACGCCTGGTAGGTCTTGACCCTACGGTGGTCAAGAATGCGTGTGTGTTTGTGAGCGTGGGCTGCAGCTCTCTAAAGGACTGAAGTCTGTGTAATTCTTAAATTATTGTATACAATTTGTGTTTGTCGATTGTGTAGCTGTATAGATCAGTTGAGGTAATGACTACTTCAGTAACTAGAGGCCTCTAGTGCCCAGCCTCAATGACTGGACGCTGCCGCCAGCGTCTGAAGGAGAAGACAACTATGGTATGAAGCGCGTCATCCCTGACTCACCCCAGCACTCTCCGACCTTGTGACCCGCAGCTGCATCAAGGCAAAGGTATATGATCTCTTATCCTCAGCATCAGTGGTCGAGGAGATGCGTGAAGCTGCCTCCCAGGATGACTCCCATCACCAAGAACAGGAAGCTTGTGCCCGCAGCCCTCGGTGACTACTTAACAATACGGGACAGCCGAGCCATCGTCGACGGCCTGGTACTCAACGGAGCTCCCCTCGTCATCCCTGCCTCAGTTCGCCGCCGCGTCCTGCCCCGAATTCACATCGCGAGTCGCACTACATACTACTTTACAATGGTTGCCCCTCGTGTAACAGGGATGGTCGGCACAAGGGCCACCTAGGCGTGATCTTGTTTAAGGTGTAGAAGCTGTCGCCAACACAACAACCACACCCTAAGTTAACGAGTTGCATGACCCAGTGTCAAGGAATAGTCCGAGAAGACCGGACAACTCGCCAACTGTACTGGCTAACCATTACCCCGGAATACGATCCACAAATCGATTAACATCCAGGTCCCCAATTACTGCTGGGGTGTCTAATCTTCAGGTAATCCGACTTTATACATATAAATTTTTAGATACAAAGGAAATGAAAAATTATCTATACACAAAAATAACATCTACATAATAACACAATAGAGTCGGATATTACATACAAGTCACCATGCAATGTCCCTTCACAACCCATACAAATAAAACTGACCCCTGAGACATAGAACCATAGAGACGATTATTAGTTTTTCACGTATCAACAGGATCTGGTGACGGCCATCTTTGTTTACATCGTGGGGGCGTATAATGAATGGGTCCTGTGGTGACGTCATAGAGGTTTTTTTCTTACGTCACAGTTTTATGGCGTCACGATTTTTGAACTGTATGGTGACGTCATTAAGGTTGTTTCTTACGTCACAGTTTTATGACGTTACGATTATTGAACTGTATTAAAGCCACGATGTTAAATTTGGTTGTTTTAGTGATATGATTCGGGAGTGATTCGTTTTAATTATTTCGTGAGGATTTGATTTTGTTAATTCTTGTTTTCTCTGTTTTTGTTGATTTTAGTTAAAGGTGTGTGTGTGTGTGTGTGTGTGTGTGTGTGTGTCGAAAGAATACACCAGGACTGGTTTGATGAAAATGACTCGACAATCAATGTACAGTCAAAGACAAAAGTCGTGTCGAGGTTTTGACCGAAGATTAAATATAACCCATGAAACATTACAAGAGCAGAGCCCTATACCACAAGGCAGAGCCCTATACCACAAGGCAGAGCCCTATACCACAAGGCAGAGCCCTATACCACAAGGCAGAGTCCTATACCACAAGGCAGAGTCCTATACCACAAGGCAGAGTCCTATACCACAAGGCAGAGTCCTATACCACAAGGCAGAGTCCTATACCACAAGGCAGAGTCCTATACCACAAGGCAAGGCAGAGTCCTATACCACAAGGCAGAGGCCCTATACCACAAGGGCAGAGCCTCTGGCACAAGGCTCAAGGCAGGCCCTATAATGAGGCAAGGCAGAGCCCTATACACACAAGGCAGAGCCCTATACCACAAGGCAGAGCCCATACCACAAGGCAGAGCCCTATACCACAAGGCAGAGCCCTATACACAAGGCAGAGCCCCTATACCACAAGGCAGAGCCCTATACCACAAGGCAGAGCCTATCAAGGCAGGCCCCTACTATGCCTGAGGCAGAGCCCTATGCCACAAGGCAGGCCCTATGCCACAAGGCAGAGCCCTATACCACAAGGCAGCCCTGTGCCAAAGGCCTATGCCACCAGGCAGACCACACTGGGCAGGCAGAGCCCTATACCACAAGGCAGAGCCCGGCAGAGCCCTATACCACAAGGCAGAGCCCTATACCACAAGGCCCTATACCACAAGGCAGAGCCACTAGGCAGAGCCCAGAGCCCTATACCACAAGGCAGAGCCTATTATACCACCACAAGGCAGAGGCCCTATACCACAAGGCAGAGCCCTATACCACAAGGCAGATACCACAAGGCCTATACCCTATACCACAAGGCAGAGCCCCCTGAGCAGGAGGCCCCAACCCACAGAGGCCCTATATGCCTATACCACAAGGCAGAGGCAAGGCAGGCCCTATACCACAAGGCAGAGCCCTATACCACAAGGCAGAGCCCTATACCACAAGGCAGAGCCCTATACCACAAGGCAGAGCCCTATACCATGCTCTCAAGGCAGAGCCCTATGAGGCAGAGCCACCACAAGGCAGAGTCCTATACCACCACAAGGCAGAGTCCTATACCACCACAAGGCAGAGTCCTATACCACCACAAGGCAGAGCCCTATACCACAAGGCAGAGCCCTATACCACAAGGCAGAGCCCTATACCACAAGGCAGAGCCCTATACCACAAGGCAGAGCCCTATACCACAAGGCAGAGCACACCAAAAGTTTAGCCCTTGGCATATATTTTCACGACTTGTCTTTAATTGTACAGTCTCGTTCAAGATTCTTCGAACACTGCTGGAGACAGCTGGCAACTCAAGGCCGTTTGTTTACTGTAGTATGTAGTATAATATAATACGAAACAAAGCCCAACTATTGGTTAAGACACAGGGAACTGAGTAACCAATCACTGATCAATTTTATATTCATTCATAATTTTTGCTACGTACTATAGTAAACAAACGGCCTTGAGTTGCCAGCTGTCTCCAGCAGTGTTTGAAGAATCTTGAACGAGACTGTACTCATCGATGATAAACCTGCTGCTTTTACTGATTGGCAGAACAACCCTCAGTCTCGGACCAAAGCTGATACCTTCTGCAAAAAGAAAGCAGCGGTCCAGCGGGAACTTTGCAATCTAAAGAACAACGGTTTAAAAATAAAGCAAGTGAAACACAAAAAATGCAGCTCGGTACAAGACGTACGAATTTTTCAATTCCACAAAAACATTTTATGGGCCAATCACTCGTGGTGAAGGCTTCGTTCAGCACTGGAAAGAGCACTACCATTCACTGCTCAACCGAAACACCGATTTCGTTGTTCTGACTACCCAGCAGGTCCATCAGCACCCAGAGCTGACCCACCTCAGCTATCCTCCATCCCTGGATGAGGTAGCTACTGCCATCAAACAGTTGAAAAATAACAAAGCCTAAGGGCCTGATGGAATCCCAGTCGAGGTGTATAAAGCAGAAGGACCTCTGCTTACCAGCTATCTCCACTCTCTCCTGGAGAATATATGGGAGGAGGAAATCCCCCAAGCTCTTAAAGACGCCTCCATTGTCAATATTTATAAGAACAAGGGAGACCGGTCAGACTGTGGCAACTACAGCAGGATCTCGCTGCTGTCCATAGCTGGCAAGATTATCGCCCGAGTCCTCCTTAACAGACTTCTTCCTGAGGTGGTAAAAACTTCCTACCAGAATCTCAATGTGACTTTAGACCATCACGTGGCACCACAGACATGATCTTTGCTGTCCGCCAGATACAGGAAAAGTGCAGAGAACAGCGTACATGGCTTTCATCGCCCTAACCAAGGCCTTCGACTTGGTCAACAGGGAAGCCCTCTGGTGGACCCTCAGCCGTTTTGGCTGCCCACCAAAATTCATCGCCATTGTGAGGCAACTCCACGATGGCATGAACGGCAGTGTCCTGCACAACGGCACTCAGTTAGAGTTCTTCCCCATCCAGACAGGGATTAAACAAGGGTGTGTACTGGCACCAATTCTCTTTTCCTTTTTCTTTGCTGCCTTCCTTACTCATGCCAGTGCCAATTTAGCCGGTAGGGTGGACATCCAGTACCAGATGAAGGGTCTTTTCAACATAAGACGACTCCAGGCAAGAACAAAGATGTCGGCAGCTTCCATTACTGAACTTGAGAATGCAGACAACTTCACACTTGTTTCTCACACTGAACGCGACCTACAGGAGATCCTGAACACCTACACAGATGCGTATGCACACTTCGGCCTTGAGGTGAATTTACAAAAGAGTCGGGTTCTCTTTCAGCCTGCCCCTGGTTCAGCCACACCTCCACCACCCATCCAGCTTAACAGTACTACCCTCTCTAATGTTACCCACTTTCAGTGTCTCGGCTCCCAACCTGTCCACCACCGCAGACATCGATGAAGAGATTCAGCATCGGATTAGATGTGCATCTCAAGCTTTTGGCGGACTCCAAAACCGTGTTTTCAGCTGTAGGGAGCTGAAATTATCTACAAAGCTGCACGTACACCGAACAGTGGTCCTCCCCACCCTGCTATATGTTACCCGCATGGACGACAGTAGACTGCCAAAGCAGCTACTTTACAGTCATCTAACGAATAGTAAATGTAACGCTGGCGGGCAATTGAAAAGGTATAAGGATAGTCTTAAGACAAACCTGAAAATGTGCCATATCGACCCCTTCACCTGGGAGACGATTACACCACACCATAATGCTTGGAGGAGCACTACACGAGAAGGTGTCAATACTCTCGAGTTAGCCCGACTGCAAACCGAGGCAGACAAGCGTCAACGCCGGAAAAACGCTGCCACCGTCCCTCCCGCACTAGACACAGCCCTCCACATGTGCAACGAATGTGAACGACGCTGCGGGTCCCGTATTGACCTCTTTAGTCACCCGAAAATTCACCAACGAAGGTGACATCCTTAATAACTCATTGTATCATAGCTGGACGATCGTCATACTCGACTCGTAGTGACAGCAAAGTAGTAGTAGTAGTAGTGCGCGCGCGCGCGTGTGTGTGTGTGTGTGTGTGTGTGTGTGTGTGTGTGTGTTCTGTTTAGTGTTTTTGTGAATGTGTTTTATTGTAGTGTGTTTGCTGATTAGGTGTTTTTTGTTATACTGTAGTTATTATTATTGTTAGTATTATTATTATTTATTTTTGTTGTTGTTGTTGTTATTATTATTCTTTCTCTCTCTCTCTCTCTCTCTCTCTCTCTCTCTGTCGCTTATTTATACAGAAATATCAACTCCAGCTGGTCCGACTATCACACACTGTGACCTAATACTCTTTATCAACAAACATGTGCAGCTGAACTCCCAGGAATTTGCCGGGAGTATAGAGCAAACAACAGCCCGCAGTGTACGAGTCCACATAGTCTGTGACCCCGGAGTGACGTGTGCCTGGGAGCGCGTGTGTGTGTTTGTGTGTGTGTGTGTGTGTGTGTGTTCATGTGTACGTGTTTGTGTTTTATAATGCTAATAATAATATCAACAACAATAACAATAACAACAAACTGTTTACTGAGAGAACATGGCAGGCCAAATATATACAATAAACAGATGATAAGCGTTTGCCTGTGCATTTGTTTTTTATTTCAGTAGAAGGTCTCTCTCTCTCTCTCTCTCTCTCTCTCTCTCTCTCTCTCTCTCTCTCTCTCTCTAACCTACCCTGTCGCCGCCCACCCCCGACTCCAAAAAGGTAACGTGGGCGTAATTTACGTGTGGTGGTGGTGGTGGGGGGAGGAGGGGGTGCTGGGAGGGGTTGGGAGTAGGGAGGGGTTATGGAGTAGGGAGGGGTTATGGAGGGTGGAGCAAGGAGTGTGGAGCAAGGAGTGTGGAGTACGTGCTAGAGACGCCCCGCTACGAATGACCATTAGTAATACTGGTTTGTTAATCCGCGTACCACCACCACCACCAACAAGCGTCTCCTTACCGAAATACTGAACGACCTGACAGTACAGTATACTTCAAGTAATCCCTATATACTGTACTACCCCCCACCCCCCTACCCCATCCCTAAGTTACAGAATACCCTCAAGTACGACATTTAAAGTATGAGGAACACCATCCTTAAGTAGTGCCTTGATCTTCTACAGTATCCGGAAGGAGGAATTAGGAGCTAAGCTAGCCATCTGTATCTAGTAGAAGATAAGGACTCTGTTTAGATATGACTTAAGAGCGTAACGATAATATTTTGTAGACTGTTATTGTGTTTGGATGGCAGATAATATCTTCCAGGTGTAATTATGGTAAAGTTAATGGGAGAAATTGAAGTATCGAGGGTCAAGATTTTTAGGGAACCAGCTGTCCTCATCTTAAAACTGACTGAGCTATATGTCCTCTTGTGAGCTGGTCACGTAGTCAGAGGTTGAGAAAAAGTAACGAGATGATAATTGAGTAAATAAGGAGAGAAAGGAATAATTGAGGAAGTGAGTAATTTTAATAATGAAAATCATGCGTGTTTACAGTGACGTCACGAAAGGCCCATGGACGAAAACTGAAATAAATAATAATAATAATAATAATAATAACAATAATAACAATAATAATAATAATAATAATAATAATAATAATAATAAATTTTTTAATAGACAGTGACATGTAAGAGAAGCGTAAACAAGCTAAAGAAGTGAAGATGATAAAGAAGAAGAAGAAGAAGAAGAAGAAGATAAACGAGGAATTGAAGTGTGTATAAACCAGACTAAACAATGTTGGTCACTGAGTCAAGACCATCAAGGTTATGTGTGTGTCTGTGTCTGTCTGTGTGTGTGTCTGTGTGTGTGTGTTTGTTTTGACTCGACAAGAATTTACTGTGCACACATACACACACACACACACACACACACACATCTAGAGACGTATTCGCCTTACACACACACACACACACACACACTGTATATAGTCAAGATCTCACCTGTGTAATTAAATACTGCCTGTGTGTATGTTGTATCATGCTGTCTGTGTGTATATGGAATGACAGCTGCAGCAAACAGTCTATTGGTATTTGGTGCAACTGTCAGCCTTTACCCAAACGTTCATACTGTGTTTAGATAAAAGTCTGACAGCTTGGCCAAACACCCACTGTCTGGTTGTATACAGACTGACAGTTCTACCAAAATATCCAATGTTATATAACGAACGCACACAACTATCCGACCTGGGACATAAATACACACACACACACACACTGTACACACACACACTTTAAAAATCTCAACCAGACGTTAAGAAACTTTCTTAATAAACTTCAAGAACAATAATGACCAAAACATAAAAGATTTCTAGGAATAAATACCTCCAGAGACTTCAACAGGAACTATGTAAGGGGGAAGAGGGGGAAGGGGAGGAAGGGGAAGAGGAGGAAGGGGAAGAAGAGGAAGGGGAAGAAGGGGACTGAAAAGTGTTACCAATACGTAAAAAAATAAATAAACTCAAATTAATCCGTGTGAATCTGGAGCCGTTCGTGAGACAAATCCGGATCATAAAGTCTCTCACAAACGAGTCGAGTTCGAACATTCGCCTAGATGAGACTGCCAGATACAGTAGGTTAGTTTGTGTTTATCATCTCTCCCGCGACGCTAGACTCTGCTGACGAGGTTGATGGATGGTGGCATCAACGATAAGGTCTCAAGACACTGCAGGAGAAGTGTGCATGATAGATGACGTGATATTCTTATACATCAATCATGTCGAAAAAAAATAAAATACAAAATCTTAAAAAAAAAAATGTTGATATTAACCATTTGTTTTCGTTGAGGACATGTAAAAGCAAATGATGGAAATAATATATATATTGTCTTTTGTTTTAGTGGAGTAATCAGCTGTATATATATGCATCCTCTCACTCAGTCACTCACTTGTTCACTCACTCACTCACTCACTCACTCCCTAGGATAAATATTGACTCGTTCTCTGTTGTCGTTACTCGTTGACCAGTTCTTGAATACTCGTAATTTTTCTTTCACTTAGGACTGTTGTTGGGGATGGCATGTGTCCTCCAGGGTACTAATAAAGACACAGTAGGGATGGCATGTGTCCTCCAGGGTACTAATGACTACACAGTAGGGATGGCATGTGTCCTTCAGGGTACTAATGAAGACACAGCAGGGATGGCATGTGTCCTCCAGGGTACTAATGAAGACACAGCAGGGATGGCATGTGTCCTCCAGGGTACTAATGACTACACAGTAGGGATGGCATGTGTCCTCCAGGGTACTAATAAAGACACAGTAGGGATGGCATGTGTCCTTCAGGGTACTAATGAAGACACAGCAGGATGGCATGTGTCCTCCAGGTACTAATGAAGACACAGCAGGGATGGCATGTGTCCCAGGGTACTAATGAAGACACAGCAGGGATGGCATGTGTCCTCCAGGGTACTAATGAAGACACAGCAGGGATGGCATGCTCCTTCCAGGTACTAATAAAGACACAGTAGGGATGGCATGTGTCCTCCAGGTACTAATGAAGACACAGTAGGGATGGCATGTGTCCTCCAGGGTACTAATGAGACACAGCAGGATGGCATGTGTCCTCCAGGGTACTAATGAGACACAGTAGGGATGGCATGTGTCCTCCAGGGTACTAATGAAGACACAGTAGGGATGGCATGTGTCCTCCAGGGTACTAATGAAGACACAGCAGGGATGGCATGTGTCCTTCAGGGTACTAATGAAGACACAGCAGGGATGGCATGTGTCTCCTCCAGGGTACTAATGAAGACACAGCAGGGGATGGCATGTGTCCTCCAGGGTACTAATGAAGACAGCAGGGATGGCATGTGTCCTCCAGGGTACTAATGAAGACACAGCAGGGATGGCATGTGTCCTTCAGGGTACTAATGAAGACACAGCAGGGATGCATGTGTCCTCCAGGGTACTAATGAAGACACAGCAGGGATGGCATGTGTCCTTCAGGTACTAATAAAGACACAGTAGGGATGGCATGTGTCCTCCAGGGTACTAATGAAGACACAGCAGGGATGGCATGTGTCCTTCAGGGTACTAATGAAGACACAGCAGGGATGGCATGTGTCCTCCAGGGTACTAATGAAGACACAGCAGGGATGGCATGTGTCCTCCAGGGTACTAATGAAGACACAGCAGGGATGGCATGTGTCCTCCAGGGTACTAATGAAGACACAGTAGGGATGGCATGTTCCTCCAGGGTACTAATGAAGACACAGCAGGGATGGCATGTGTCCTTCAGGGTACTAATGAAGACACAGCAGGGATGGCATGTGTCCTCCAGGGTACTAATGAAGACACAGCAGGGATGGCATGTGTCCTCCAGGGTACTAATGAAGACACAGCAGGGATGGCATGTGTCCTCCAGGTACTAATGAAGACACAGCAGGATGGCATGTGTCCTCCAGGGTACTAATGAAGACACAGTAGGGATGGCATGTGTCCTCCAGGTACTAATGAAGACACAGTAGGGATGGCATGTGTCCTTCAGGGTACTAATGAAGACACAGTAGGGATGGCATGTGTCCTCCAGGGTACTAATGAAGATACAGTAGGGAAGGCATGTGTCCTCCAGGGTACTAATGAAGACACAGCAGGGATGGCATGTGTCCTTCAGGGTACTAATGAGGAACACATTCGGTCAAGACACACTCCCTATATGACGCCACAGGTGTCCGAGTAGCTGATATAATTGGTCCACAGGTGAAGAGCAGGTTGATGTTCCTTATACTGGATACTAAGTAATGATAATAGTTGAATACCTTGAAACCTGACCTGACCTAAACTGACCTAAACTGACCTAAACTGACCTAAACTGACCTAACCTAACCCCCCCCCCCCAGGAATCGTTAGGGTAGTTAGTCATTAGGTAAAATAAGTCATGTTGTCATCTTTAAAATAGATAAATATTTTAGATGATAATTTACCTTATCATTGGATGTTCTAGAGTGTAAAGGGAAGGACTGGTGTGTAGGGAAACAGACAGGGTGTAGATGACTAAAAAAGGGTGATGCAGGGTGTAGTTGACTAAAAAAGGGTGACGCAGGGTGTAGATGACTAAAAAAGGGTGACGCAGGGTGTAGATGACTAGAAAAAGGGTGAATCAGGGTGTAGATGACTAAAAAAGGGTGAATCAGGGTGTAGATGACTAGAAAAAGGGTGAATCAGGGGTGTAGATGAATAGAAAAAAGGGTGAATCAGGTGTAGATGGACTAAAAGGTGAATCAGGGTGTAGATGACTAGAAAAAGGTGAATCAGGGTGTAGATGACTAAAAAGGGTGAATCAGGTGTGAAGTTGACTCAAAAAAGGGTGACGCAGGGTGTAGATGACTAAAAAGGGTGACGCAGGGTGTAGATGACTAGAAAAAAGGGTGAATCAGGGTGTAGATGACCAGAAAAAAAGTGGTGAATCAGGGTGTAGATACTCAAAAAGGGTGACGCAGGTGTAGATGACTAGAAAAAGGGTGAATCAGGGTGTAGATGACTAAAAAAGGGTGAATCAGGGTGTAGATGACTAAAAAAGGGTGACGCAGGGTGTAGATGAATAAAAAAGGGTGAATCAGGGTGTAGATGAATTGAAAAAGGGTGATGCAGGGTGTAGATGAATAGAAAAAGGGTGAATTAAGGTGTAAAAATGTAAGGTGGCCACAAGAGACGAGGTGCGGGCAGTACACGTCAACCGCTTCAGCTGGGGGTATCAGCCATCCCCCTCACTCGAGTCACCCACCTCTCATGTCCACCTCTCATCACCACCTCTCATCTCCACCTCTCATCACAACCTCTCCTTTATCCTCTTATTTTCTTTATTATTTTATTTTGTTTATTTAGATGCATACAATGTTAGTTTATTTAATATTTTATAGAAGTTAACTTAATGATGGTGACCGGTGAGGGATTGAATCGATGGTCTTCAAAACTGTGTGTGTAGTGAGTAGTAGTAGTAGTGTCGTGTTGATTCGTCTTGAACTAATGCCAATGTTTATTTAGTTATATTTTATTATTTATCCATATGAATTCCTTTGTTTATTTTGTCATTATTTACGTATTTAAACCCTTTTATTTTGCTTTTATTATCTACCTATTTCGATCATGTGCCTCTACTTACTGTACTATGCTTATTTCAACTCTTATTTTCTACCTATAATACCCCTCTTCCACCTATTTGGATCGTATTATTTACCCATTTACCCATTTCAACCCCTTGTCTGCCCAATCCAAGACCCTCCCCTCCCCCACTTAAGTTTTGTGCTGTATAATCACGTGACGACTGGGAGGCGTTTGTTGACATGCGTGACGACACAAGCCCTTAAACACACCCCCACCCCCCCCTGTGAACTCGACCCCAGGGAGAGCTATTGCGAGAATATTGAGGAAATGGGTGATAAAATAATCCTGTTTGCTTATGTAACTACACAGTCACTGCTTACACAATTATGTAATGAGTTCCATCTAGCAGTAAAACATTGGTAGGCAGAATGTGGACTTGGTTTCGAGCGAATATACACAAACATGTAAACTCTACCTCTTAAAAGATCTAACATCGCTAGAAAAGGTGCGACACAGAGGGACTTTGATGATCCCGGAGTAATATCATCTCAACAATCCCAAGTAGACTGAGGATCTTTGGATTAACAACCCTTCAGACAACGTACAATAGGGCCGGGGACATAACTACAAGCTCGACAAAAGTTATCATGCTAGAGGCTGGTAGAACTATGAACGGTCTACCAGCTCAAGATGTGGGATCAAGAACATAATTATCAGGAACAATGGAAGGATCCTACACAGGGCACTGGTCTCCTTCCCTCGGTATGGCCGCTTCTCGTGGCTGGCCATTAGGTAAATAAGAATAGAAAGATGTTAATAAAGCATTTCTTATCACGGTCTCACTTGGGTGTTTCAAACTGATATGGGTGTCCAGAATAAAAGGCGGTCAGTGAGATAAGCCAGGAATTTGGTTTTGATTTACGGAACTTAAAGAAAGATAATTTATTTTCCTATTCTGCCAATCGATAGAATTGTATAAAAACAGCTATAGCTTGCATCTCCAGCTAGGTTTCACTCTCACATTGCAGCTTGAAACATATCATCATCTTGCAACACATCATCTTGCAACACATCACCATCTACGTGTTTTGTGTTAGTAATTGGGTGTGCAAATTCGCTGGAGTTTGTTATTGTTTTGGAGTCCTGTGAATGTGTGGCAGTCAGCCGACCTCCTCCTGTAGGCAAGCAAGCAAGCAAGCACGCCCATGTCCACCCAACCTCCTATAAGCAGTCACGCCCACCCTCCTCTCTATCTAACCAGGCCGCCCACCACACACCCACACCCTCTTACTCCCTTCGCCACACACCATCCAACCCATCCACCTACCCAACCCACCCACCCACCCACCCACTTTTTTAGCCCACCTCTCCCACCCACTCAATCCACCTCGCCCACTCACTCAGCCCACCTCGCCCACTCACCACACAAACATGCGACGTCTATAACACAGCCACACATGTATACACAGAGGAATCTAGTGACACACACACACACACACACGCACGCACGCACACACACACACACACGAGAAGGAGGAGGATGGGAAGGAGATGAAGGAGGAAGAGATAATGGAGGAGATAAAGGAAGAGGAAGAGAGACAGGAGGAGAAAAATGGAGAGGATGACGAGAAGAGGCAGAAGGAAGAGAGGGAGATGTTGGATGTATTGGAGTAGAAGGATGTGGAGGAGGAGATGGGTTTGGAGGAAGAGGGTGACTACAGATGACCCTCAGTGACCGGCCAGGCTTAGTACTCAATATCCACACAAGTAGAAATAATCGAATCACGTAACCTAACCTAACCAAACCTAACCTAACCAATCTCAATCTTACTTAGCCTAACCTAAACCTAACCTAACCAACCTCAATCTTACTTAACCTAACCTAAACCTAACCTAACCTAAACATAACCTAACCTAACCAAACCTAACCTAAACCTAACCAAACCTAACCTAAACCTAAACCTAACCTAACCTAACCTAACCTAACCTAACCAAACCTAACCTAAACCTAACCTAACCTAACCTAACCTAACCTAGTTGCCTATGTTAAGATATAAAGGTTTATCACAAAAATTATTTAATAATTTTTTAACATTTTGAATATTTTACAAACAAAATTTCAATGACAATAGTAACACTAGGTTGCCATAGTCCCTTCAGTTTAATACAAGGTTGCCATAGTCCCTTCGGTTTAATATAAGGTTGCCATAGTCCCTTCAGTTTAATACAAGGTTGCCATAGTCCCTTCGGTTTAATATAAGGTTGCCATAGTCCCTTCAGTTTAATATAAGGTTGCCATAGTCCCTTCAGTGTAATATAAGGTTGCCATAGTCCTTCAGTGTAATATAAGGTTGCGTGGTCACTTCAGTTTAATATATAAGGTTGCCATAGTTCCTTCAGTGTAATATAAGGTTGCCATAGTCCTTCAGTTGAATATAAGGTTGCCATAGTCCTTCAGTTTAATATAAGGTTATATGGTTCCTTCAGTGTAATATAAGGTTACATAGTCCTTCAGTGTAATATAAGGTTGCCATAGTCCTTCAGTGTAATATAAGGTTGCCTAGTCCCTTCAGTTTAATATAAGGTTGCCATAGTCCCTTCAGTTTAATACAAGGTTGCCATAGTCCCTTCAGTTTAATATAAGATTGCCATAGTCCCTTCAGTTTAATATATGGTTGTCATAGTCCCTTCAGTTTAATATAAGGTTGCCATAGTCCCTTCAGTTTAATATAAGGTTGCCATAGTCCCTTCAGTGTAATATAAGGTAGCCATAGTCCCTTCGGTGTAATATAAGGTTGCCATAGTCCCTTCAGTTTAATATAAGGTTGCCATAGTCCCTTCAGTTTAATACAAGGTTGCCATAGTCCCTTCAGTGTAATATAAGGTAGCCATAGTCCCTTCAGTGTAATATAAGGTTGTCATAGTCCCTTCAGTTTAATATAAGGTTGCCATAGTCCCTTCAGTGTAATATAAGGTTGCCATAGTCCCTTCAGTTTAATACAAGGTTGTCATAGTCCCTTCAGTTTAATATAAGGTTGTCATAGTCCCTTCAGTTTAATATAAGGTTGTCATAGTCCCTTCAGTTTAATATAAGGTTGCCATAGTCCCTTCAGTTTAATATAAGGTTGCATAGTCCTTCAGTGTAATATATAAGGTTGCCATAGTCCTTCAGTTTTATATAAGGTTGCCATAGTCCCTTCAGTGTAATATAAGGTTGCCATAGTCCCTTCAGTGTAATATAGGTTGCCATAGTCCCTTCAGTTCAATATAAGGTTGCCATAGTCCTTCAGTGTAATATAAGGTTGCCATAGTCCCTTCAGTTCATATAAGGTTGCCATAGTCCCTTCAGTGTAATATAAGGTGCATAGTCCTCAGTTAATATAAGGTTGCCATAGTCCCTTCAGTGTAATATAAGGTTGCCATAGTCCCTTCAGTGTAATATAAGGTTGCCATAGTCCTTCAGTTTAATATAAGGTTGCCATAGTCCCTTCAGTGTAATATAAGGTTGCCATAGTCCCTTCAGTTTAATATAAGGTTGCCATAGTCCCTTCAGTATAATATAAGGTTGCCATAGTCCCTTCAGTGTAATATAAGGTTGCCATAGTCCCTTCAGTTTAATATAAGGTTGCTGTCCTTCAGTTAATAAAGGTTGCCATAGCCCTTCAGTGTAATATAAGGTTGCCATAGTCCTTCAGTTTAATATAAGGTTGCCATAGTCCCTTCAGTGTAATATAAGGTTGCCATAGTCCTTCAGTTTAATATAAGGTTGCCATAGTCCCTTCAGTTTAAATATAAGGTTGCCATAGTCCTTCAGTGTAATATAAGGTTGCCATAGTCCTTCAGTGTAATATAAGGTTGCCATAGTCCCTTCAGTGTAATATAAGGTTGCCATAGTCCCTTCAGTGTAATATAAGGTTGCCATAGTCCTTCAGTGTAATATAAGGTTGCCATAGTCCCTTCAGTGTAATATAAGGTTGCCATAGTCCCTTCAGTTTAATATAAGGTTGCCATAGTCCCTTCAGTTTAATATAAGGTTGCCATAGTCCTTCAGTTTAATATAAGGTTGCCATAGTCCCTTCAGTGTAACATAAGGTTGCCATAGTCCTTCAGTTTATATAGGTTGCCATAGTCCTTCAGTGTAATATAAGGTTGCCATAGTCCCTTCAGTGTAATATAAGGTTGCCATGTCCTTCAGTTTAAATATAAGGTTGCCATAGTCCTCCAGTGTAACAAGGTTGCCATAGTCCTTCAGTGTAATATAAGGTTGTCATAGTCCTTCAGTTCAACATAAGGTTGCCATAGTCCCTTCAGTTTAATATAAGGTTGCCATAGTCCCTTCAGTTTAATATAAGGTTGCCATAGTCCCTTCAGTTTAATATAAGGTTGCCATAGTCCCTTCAGTGTAATACATAAGGTTGCCATAGTCCTTCAGTGTAATATAAGGTTGTCATAGTCCTTCAGTTTAATATAAGGTTGCCATAGTCCCTTCAGTTGAATATAAGGTTGCCATAGTCCTTCAGTTTAATATAAGGTTGCCATAGTCCCTTCAGTTTAATATAAGGTTGCCATAGTCCCTTCAGTGTAATATAAGGTTGCCATAGTCCCTTCAGTTTAATATAAGGTTGCCATAGTCCCTTCAGTTTAATATAAGGTTGCCATAGTCCTTCAGTTTAATACAAAGTTGCCATAGTCCCTTTAGTTCAACATAAGGTTGCCATAGTCCCTTCAGTTTAACACAAGGTTGCCATAGTCCCTTCAGTTGAGGTTGTTTTAAGACTCACATGAACATTGTCTGGACTGTAGGTTAGTTACGCTAGAGAGTCTTACACTAGTTCATCCATGTTTGGTTACCACACATATAACCTAAGAGCATATTTGGTTGAGTAATGTAAACACGACTATGATTGGTTAAGCTTACATTTGGATGAGAGTTGTAGCTTGTATACGTGGTGATGATTGGCTCGTGGTTCATTCTAAAGAAGAGCATTCGTATGTAAACGTGATGCTGATTGGCTCATGGTTCATTCTAAAGAAGAGTATTTGTATGTAAACGTGATGCTGATTGGCTCATGGTTCATTCTAAAGAAGAGTATTCGTATGTAAACGTGATGCTGATTGGCTCATGATTCATTCAAAAGAAGAATATTTGTATGTAAACGTGATTTTGATTGGCTTGACTCTTACATTTCATTAGCTCGCACCTGATTGGATACTAACACATCAATCAGCATGTGGTAAAAATTTATCCCGGTGGTGGAAATATATGATCATTGTTACCTGATTAATAAGTGAAGGTAGTTGTGTGTAAGGTGAGTAGGGGTGTACACGTCTGTCTCCACTTATACCCTCCACTTATACCCTCCACTTATACACTCCACTTATATCCTACAGTACATTCATAACCTCCATTTAAGTTGTCATCTTCCACTTATCCCCGTGTGTGTGTGTGTGTGTGTGTGTGTGTGTGTGTGTGTGTCAAGAACTAAGCAGTACTCCTCGACTACCGTCATCCGTCTTGCCTCTGTCTCGCTACTGACAGGACCCGTCCATTACACACACGTTCAGGGTGAGGGAGGAGACGGGGACGTGAGGAGGAGGGAGAGACAGGGACGTGAGGAGGAGGGAGGAGACGGGGACGGGAGGGAGGAGGTGGGGGAGACAGGGGATGAGGGAGGGGAGGGAGGAGACGGGGACGTGAGAGGAGGAGGGAGGAGAAGGGGACGTGAGGAGGGGAGGGGGAGACAGGGACGGGAGGGAGGGGAGGGGGGGAGACAGGGACGGAGGGAGGAGGGAGGAGACAGGGACGTGAGGAGGAGGGAGGAGAGGGGACGTGAGGAGGAGGGAAGAGACGGGGACGTGAGGGAGGAGGGAGGAGACGGGGACGTGAGGAGGAGGGAGGAGACAGAACGTGAGGAGGGAGGGAGGAGACAGAACGTGAGGAGGAGGGAGGAGACAGGGACGTGAGGGAGGAGGGGAGGAGACAGGGGACGTGAGGAGGAGGGAGGAGACAGGGATGGGAGGAGGATGGAGGAGACAGGGACGTGAGGAGGAGGGAGGAGACAGGGACGGAGGGGAGGAGGGGAGGAGACAGGGGACGTGAGGGAGGAGGGAGGACAGGGACGTGAGGGACGAGGGAGGAGACAGGGACGGAGGACGAGAGGGAGGAGACAGGAACGAGGAGGAGGGAGGGAGGAGACAGGGGATGGGAGGAGGAGGAGGGAGAAGGGGACGGAGGGAGACAGGGGACGAGGAGGAGGGAGGAGACAGGGATGAGGACGAGGGAGGAGACGGGGACGTGAGGAGGAGGGGAGAGACAGGGACGGAGGACGAGGGAGGAGGGAGAGACAGGGATGTGGAGGAGGAGGGAGGACAGGGACGAGGAGGAGGGAGGAGACGGGGACGTGAGGAGGAGGGAGGAGACAGGGGACGTGAGGAGGAGGGAGGGGAGACAGGATGAGGAGAGGGGAGACAGGGACGTGAGGAGGGAGGGAGGAGACAGGGACGGGAGGGGAGGAGGGAGGGAGGAGGACAGGGAACGTGAGGAGGGGAGGAGGGAGGAGACAGGAACGTGGAGGAGGAGGAGGGAGGAGACAGGAACGTGAGGAGGAGGGAGGAGACAGGACGTGAGGAGGAGGGAGGAGACAGGGGACGTGAGGAGGAGGGGAGGAGACAGGGGACGAGGAGGAGGGAGGAGACAGGGGACGTGGGGAGGAGGAGGGAGGAGACAGGGACGGGAGGAGGAGGGAGGAGACAGGAACGTGAGGAGGAGGAGGGGAGGAGACAAGGACGAGGAGGAGGAGGGAGGAGACAGGGGATGAGGAGGAGGGAGGAGACAGGGACGTGGAGGGAGGAGGGAGGAGACGGGGACGTGAGGAGGAGGGAGGAGACAGGGACGGAGACGAGGGAGAGGGAGGAGACAGGGACGTGAGGAGGAGGGAGGAGACAGGGACGTGAGGAGGAGGGAGGAGACGGGATGGAGGAGGAGGGAGGATGGACGTGGGGAGGGAGGGAGGAGACAGGAACGTGAGGAGGGAGGAGGGAGGAGACAGGGGACGGGGAGGGGAGAGGGAGGAGCAGGGACGAGGGGAGGAGAGGGAGGAGACGGGGATGGAGGAGGAGGGAGGGAGACAGGAATGGAGAGGGAGGAGACAGGAACGTGAGGGGAGGAGGGGAGGGAGGAGACAGGGACGTGAGGGGAGGAGGGGAGGAGACAGAACGTGAGGAGGAGGAGGGAGGAGACGGGGATGTGAGGAGGGAGGAGACAGGAATGGGAGGAGGAGGAGGGAGGAGACAGGGACGTGAGGAGGAGGGAGGAGACAGGAACGTGAGGAGGAGGAGGGAGGAGACAGGGACGGAGGAGGAGGGAGGAGACAGGGACGTGAGGAGGAGGAGGAGAGGAGGAGACAGGGAACGTGAGGTGGATTTGCTCTATTTGTAAACCAGTTTGCCCACTCGCCTATCTCACCTTTTTTCTCCCTATTTCTTATCTTTAATCCCTCCTCTCCTCTCTGTGTTCTTCCATTTTCCTTTCTGTCTTTTCGTTATCCCTTTCTTTCTTTCTATCCTCCTCCTCCTTCTCCTCCCTCCTCTCACCTTATCTCATCCTTTCTCTCTTTCTCCCTTTTCTTCTCTCTTGTTCTTTCTTTTCTTTCTTTTCTTCTGTCCTCTCTTTCTCCTCTTCATTCTATTCATCTTCCTACTCTTGTCCCTCCTCTTCCTTTCTTCTTTCCCCACCCACCCACACCCCCACCCACCCACCCCCCCACCCACACCCCCCCCCACCCACACCCCCCCACCTACCCCCCCCACCCACACCCCCCACCCACACCCCCACCTACACCCCCCACCTACACCCCCCTCCCCCCACCTAGACCGCCCACATCATAATTTTATCTTCAAGTAAAAACAAGGTCGAGTTTTTATCCCCTGTCCAGCTAGTAGTGTGACATTTACCTGTTGTCTCTTGTGTGTTTGTGTTGGTTTGTTGTGTTTACGATGTACACTTGTTATCTTAATGTACACGTGTTATCATAATGTACACGTGTTATCATAATGTACACGTGTTATCTTAATGTACTCTTCATAGGATAATTTTCTCATAAGTAACGGGAATGTACGGTACACTTTTGTTTAGTTGTAATGGTGTGTACTCTTGTTACGGTGGTGTTACGTGTCTAATGACCTTGTTACGTGTTGTGGTTATAGTTAAGTGTCCAGTTTGTGTATTTATTATTATTATTATTATTATTGTTATTGTTATTATTAACAGCCTGGGATTTTTTTGTAAACACTCGGAAGTTGTTTTCATTGATGGCCAAGAGGGAAAACTTCTTGTAAACACATTGCACTACTTCATCGTGTTCCCCTCCCCTCCCCCCTACCTGCCTTTCCCTCCTAGCTTACCTTCCTAATACCCTACCCTAGCACCCCCTACACACACACACACACACACACACACGTCTACAGTGTTGGTGGTGATGCAGTAAGTGTGTACCACAGCCGTTTAACCGATGTTCCCTGCCTTCTGAAGCATCCTATGTCCCGCCCACTCTAGCAACTATCTCCTCACTCCACGCCCACCACGCCCACACATTACCTGCATCCGTTACAGCCTACGCCTCATCCTCGACGCCCACACTATTGGTTGTCTGTTTTGTCTGATACAGCGTCTCCTCACAACCCGCCCGTAGTGTTAAATCTGACGACCACAACCCACGCCTACCACGCCCACGTGCAGCTTACAACCAGCAGCCTTCGTATCTATCCCACCCATCACAGTAACCAGGTCCAACTTGGCACTTACACACGCGCACACACACACACCACCCAGACCAGTCTACCGCCCACACCAGCACACACACACACCACCCAAAAAAGTCCCCCACGCACCACCACTCCCCACGCCCACATCCGGTAACCCCAGCCAAGCAGTGACCAGTAGCACCCACTCCTCGTCACGCCCTGATTGTAGCAGCTAGGCGAGAAAGTGAAAGAGAAATTGATTATATTTTCTCTCTTATCTACACAATTATCATCATTATCCTTATTATTTTTCTATCCCTTATTATCTTTCACATTTATTTATTTATCTTCATTAATAACAATAAATTACTGTAAAAATAAGAATAAAAATTTTTAACTTTTAATTTTCTTTATTTCTTCTATATTTTCTTTTGTTTTTCGTTTGTTTTCCTTCATATTTCTTCATTATCATCAAGTTACTTTATTATCATCAGTGTGTCTCGTCTGTGTGTGTCAGCCCTGAGCAACGTTTGTGAAGAGTGATTTAAGGTCAACGTTTGTGACGAGTGATTTAAGGTCAACGTTTGTGACGAGTGAGTTAAGGTCAACGTTTGTGACGAGTGAGTTAAGGTCAACGTTTGTGACGAGTGATTTAAGGTCAACGTTTGTGACGAGTGATTTAAGGTCAACGTTTGTGACGAGTGGTTTAAGGTCAACGTTTGTGACGAGTGATTTAAGGTCAACGTTTGTGACGAGTGGTTTAAGGTCAACGTTTGTGACGAGTGGTTTAAGGTCAACGTTTGTGACGAGTGATTTAAGGTCAACGTTTGTGACGAGTGAGTTAAGGTCAACGTTTGTGACGAGTGAGTTAAGGTCAACGTTTGTGACGAGTGATTTAAGGTCAACGTTTGTGACGAGTGAGTTAAGGTCAAAGTTTGTGACGAGTGAGTTAAGGTCAACGTTTGTGACGAGTGAGTTAAGGTCAACGTTTGTGATGCATTACTCAGACCCCCAGTGTTTATGGGTACTAACCTTATGAATATGATGTATTTTCTTCTGTGTATGAACCTCTGTCCTGCATGGCAGTGAACAGTGACATCACCCACATGAATCTGACCTATATATAGTGTCAATGAATATGATGCATCTCTTTGTGTACGAACCTCTGTCCTGCATGGCAGTGAACAGTGACATTACCCACATGAATCTGACCGCTATACATATATAGCTGTGTATGAATATGATGTATTTCTTTGTGGATGAACCTCGTCCTGCGTGGCAGTGAGAAGTGATACCACCCTCAGTGTCAAGACCTGACTGAATTACTCACAATAGGCAAACTGTACTACAAGCTCTGCCAATAAATTTGTTAAACTAAAAACTAAAACCTTATCGTTATCTCCTCCCCTCCCTCCCTCCCTCCCTCCCTCCCTCCTCCCTCCTCCCCTCCCCCTCTCCCTCCCTCCCTCCTTATCTCTCCTACTCCATCATCCTCTCCCCCCCCCCTTTGTCTCTGTCTCCTCTCATCTCTTTCCTCTTATATTTCTCCTCTTCCCTCCTCCTTTTTCCTCCTCCTTTCCTTCCCCATCCTCTTTCCTTTCTCCTCCTCCTCCTCACCTTCCAATCCCTTCCCTCACCCCTCCTCCACTCCATCTCCTCTCAATCTTCCCCCCATAAGGCAATGTAAGGGGAGTGGGTACAGTCTCAAATCCCTTTTATAGATTTGATCAAGTTGCTGTTCAGTGACAAGCGACGAATTTAATGGTAGTTTGAGAAGGTCGATACAAACTTGAGCTCTGGTGTCCTTTTAAAACCCTCAGGTGTATGCTCGTGGTGTGTCGTCCTGAAAGTGGTGTTGAAGGGTCGTATGGCAAAGTGTGGTGTGTCGTGTTGAACTTCTTGAGGCCACGGAAGACACGAGTAGATGTTGTCGTGTAGGTGTTTCGTGTTGGTCAGTTTTAATATGTTTTGTGTTTAATTGGTGTAGTTAGATAGTTCGATCGTTTAAAATTTGTGAAGGAATGTGGTTGTGGGTTAGCTGAGGTGTTGTAGTCGATGCGAATTTGTTTATGCATCTATACGTATCACCACACAGTCCATGCCTCTAGGTTGACATTTTTCATTAATTATCTTTCTCTCTCTTTCGTAAGATTATATTATTCTCGTAAATGGATCATCATAAATAAATAATAATGGTAAGAATCCTCGTAAAATTTTTCAAGAATTTTAGGTTAGATTTTTTTTTTAAATTTTTGTGACGTGATGAAATACGAGACGATATTTTCTAAGATAAAAAAATTAATCGCGTGAATTTTTTTTTTTATTTATTTGTATTTATTTTAATTTTTTTATTGTTTATTATTTTAAGTAATCTGACGTGTGTGTATGAGCTGAAGACTCTTATCTGGTGGTCTGACGAGGGACGAGTCAACACCACATGACACAAACTACAACACCAGACCCCAGAGGAGGTTGTTATCAGTTGTTATCAGTTGTTATCACTCCTATTACCCGCTTGTGTTAAAATGCCACAGTAAATGCGGGTCTTTAACCATTTACTAATCTAGTTTAACCTAACCTTAACCTAACTTAACTTAACTTAACCTAACTTTGACCTAACCTTAATCTAATCTGGCGTTAACTAAACCTGACCTAAATATAATCACTTTAACTTAACCTAACCTAATCTACTGTACCCTAACCTAACCTAAACCTAACCTACCCTTCCCTAACCTTAACCAAACCTAATTTAACATTACCCTAACCCTAATATTAACCTACCCTAACCTACCCTACCCTAACTATAACCCTAACCCAACCTAACTAAACCAACCCCCCCATAGTTTGAGACCAAATTACTCCTAAACTAAGTCGAAAAATTCTGGTATGTTTTGGTGCACATAACCGAGTGTTGACTGACCGTATCTATTACTTTCACGAAGCCGAAACACAACTGGCCATCCCAACACCAAACTCTCTCTCTCCATCTTAAAACCAAATAACCTTCCATATTTTAGCAGAATTTCGTATATTAGGTAGGGTTGAGTGGTCTTGGTAAGGGTTGAGTGGTCTTTGGTAAGGGTTGAGTGGTCTTGGTAAGGTTAGAGTGCTTTAAGAATGGGTCTGAATGGTCATAGGTGGGTTTAAGTGGTCTTGAGAGGGTCTGAGTGGTTTTAGGAAGGGTCTGAGTGGTCTTAAGAAAGCTAGAGAGGTTTTAAGAAGATTTGGGTGGTCTTAGGAAGGGTTTAAATGGTCTTAGGAGGGTCCGAGTGGTCTTGGGAAGGGTTTAAAAGGTCTTACGGGGGTTTGAGTGGTCTTGAGAGAGTCTGAGTGGTCTTGGGAAGGGTTTGAGTGGTCTTGAGAGAGTCCGAGTAGTCTTAGGAGGGTCTGAGTGGTCTAGAGAGGATCTGAGTGGTCTTGGGAAGAGTTTGAGTGGTCTTGAGAGGGTCCGAGTGGTCTTGGGAAGGTTTGAGTGGTCTTGAGAGGGTCTGGGTGGTCTTGAGAGGGTCTGGGTGGTCTTGAGAGGGTCTGGGTGGTCTTGAGAGGGTCTGAGCGGTCTTGGGAAGGGTTTGAGTAGTCTTGGGAAGGGTTTGAATGGTCTTAGGAGGATTTGAGTGGTCTTGAGAGGGTTTGAGATGTCTTGAAAGGGTCTTAGTAGTCTTAGGAGGGTTTGAGCGATCTTGAGTGTTTGAGTGGTTGAATTGGCTGCTTGTCCAATTAACCAGTCCGTTCACATATATTTATATTTGGGTTTTACGATATGAGTTGAGGTGAGCTACTGAAGCTTAAGGGCATCACAGTGCGTGCTTACAGAAATGCTGAGCTATGGGTCTCGCCCTCTTGGGAGAGTTGCCCGCTCACGTGTCCATATCATGTCTTACTCATAGACAGTGGAGAGTTACAGGGTGGTGAATCTGAATATAATATCAGATGTATTGACCCATTTATATAATACGTTCTGTTGATGAGACAGGGGCCTATTACATGGTCTTGAGAGGGTCTGAGTAGTCTTTGGAGGGTCTGAGTGGTCTAGAGAGGATCTGAGTGGTCTTGGGAAGAGTTTGAGTGGTCTTGAGAGGGTCTGAGTGGTCTTGAGAGGGTCTGAGTGGTCTTGAGAGGGTCTGGGTGGTCTTGAGAGGGTCTGAGTGGTCTTCGGAAGGGTTTGAGTAGTTTTGGGAAGGGTTTGAATGGTCTTAGGAGGATTTGAGTGGTCTTGGGAGGGTTTGAGTGGTCTTGAGAGGGTCTGAGTGGTCTTTGGAAGGGCTTGAGTGGTCTTTGAGAGGGCTTGAGTGGTCTTGAGAGGGTCTTGGTTGTCTTGAGAGGGTCTGAGTGGTCTTGGAGAGGGTTTGAGTGGTCTTGAGAGGGTCTGAGGGTCTTTGGGAAGGGCTTGGAGTGGTCTTGAGGAGGGTTTGAGTGGTCTTTGGAGAGGGTCTGAGTGGTCTTTGGAGAAGGGTTTTGGAGTGGTCTTGGAGAGGGTCTGAGTGGTCTTGGAGAGGATCTGAGTGGTCTTAGAGGCCTGGAGTGGTCTTATAGGCCCGAGTGGTCTAAGAAGGGCTTGGAGTGGTCTTGAGAGGGTCCTGATGGTCTTGAGAGGGTTTGAGTGGTCTTGAGGAGGTCTGAGTGGTCTTGGAGAGGGTCTGAGGGTCTTGCTAGAAGGCTTGAGTGGCTCGAGAGGTCTGAGGGTCTTGAGAGGGTCTTGGTTGTCTTGAGAGGGTCTGAGTGGTCTTGAGAGGGTCTGAGTGGTCTTGAGAGGGTCTGAGTGGTCTTGAGAGGGTCTGAGTGGTCTTGAGAGGGTCTGAGTGGTCTTTATATTACAACGTCAAACAGGTTACTGATACAGAGGTAAACTAGACCTGCTGAGAAGGGTTAATGTTGACGTTAATGGGTGGCCAGGTATGGTGAGCACACCTGTGGGGGAGTAGACTCCTCTGTACCCTAACCTAACCTAACCTAACTCAACCTAACCTAACTTAACCTAACCTAACTTAACCTAACCTAACTTAACCTAACCTAACTTAACCTAACCTGTGACCTATAACCAACACATGAGACAAATTTATGTTTTAACAATGTAAATAATGGTGCTGAATCATTATCATCATCATTATCATCATCATCATCATCATCATCATCATCATCATTCTTCCCTCTTTGTTTACTATACCAAGCCGGGTGTGTGCGTGCGTGCGCGTGCGTGTGTGTGTGTGTGTGTGTGTGTGTGTGTGTCGTAAGGGAACGCCAAGATGAATACAACAGACTAATATTTTTTTTGTGTTCTTGGTCTAGGTAAATGGCGCACCTTAGAACATGTTGTGGCACAGGGATGTACTCTCTCTCACACGCCTTTAACTACACCATTACAATCTTATTCTTCTTTCTAGTATTTATTTTCTTTTTTTTTCCTCTCTTTCTGGATCTTTTCTCTCTCTCTCTCTCTCTCTCTCTCTCTCTCTCTCTTGGCCCGATAATCATTGTTACGAGTTCGCTCCTGGTTGGATAGTTTGAGTACCTTTGTTACATCACCTTTGTTTAGCCCTGACTTCCATTTATACACCTCGATCAGGTCGCCCCTCGCTCTACGTCTCTCGAGGGAGTGCAAATTAAGATGCTTTAACCTGTCTCTATACTCAAGGTTCCTAATGCCCGGGGTTAGTCTTGTCATTCTCCTCTGGATTCTTTCCAAGGATTCTATATCCATTCTGTAATACGGTGACCAGAATTGAACTGCGTAATGCAAGTGAGGTCTCACAAGCGTAAGATATAGGTTTAGGATGACTTCTCTCGTCTTGTAACTAACACGCCTTTGTATGAACCCAAGTACTTTATTAACCTTGTTTCGAGTGATGTGAAGGAGGGAGAGGGAGACAGGAAAGGATTTTTTTTTTGTAGAGAAAGAGATAGTGAAAGAAGAGTAGAGGTGGAGGAAGGAAGTTATAGTTCAGAAATTAAAGAAATTAGGAGGCGGCAAGAGAGGGGTGGGGGCCTGACCGCCTTGTTATGGGTTAGCTAAGCTAGTAGTGTGTTAGGGTTGTGTCATGGGTTAGTTATTATCTGTCGGTACAGGCACTAGACATCCTACCCTATCCCATATATGGGTGTTTTAAGGGCCTTATATCATATTCCGCCGACCCTACTGGCGGATGCTGGTCTAGGGAGGTTGTCTATTGCCTGGCCGTGTAGATCGGGGGTGGTAATGGACCTTTTGAGATTTGGTAACTTTTTGGGAACCATGTTGATAGAGGGGGAGGTAGATAGGGGAAAGGCAGAGATAGAAAGATGAGGCGAAGAAAGGACAAAAAAGAGATAAAGGGGAGAAAGGATGAGAGGAAGGGAGAGAAAATAAGGGAGAAGTAAGGAGAGAGAGAGAGAGAGAGAGAGAGAGAGAGAGAGAGAGAGTGAGTGAGTACCAGATGAAATTTTCAACCAATATCTATAATCTACTTTATATATAACTATTTCTCAGTTGTTGATCTGTGGGTTTTGTCTGGGTTCATTGTGTACATGTAATGCCTTTCACTCCTCTGTAGGTTCGCGTCTCGAGGGGTTTTTGTGGTACTTTCTGTAGCAAGTAAACTACCCCTGTCACTTTCATTACTTGTTCGGTTTTTTTTTTCATTTTGTTACCATTATTAAGACTGCCCCCCCCCCCCCCACAGGCCTTCTCTACTCTCTTTCTTTCTCCCTCCCTCCCTCCTCTCCTCCCCCATTCCTCTCCTCCCCATTCCTCCCTCCCCCATTCCTCTCCCTCTCTTCTTTCCATCACACATTTGGTGTCCAAACAAAGTACTGAGCATACATACAATACATACATACATACATACATACATACACACACATACATACATACATGCCATACATACATACATATTAAAGAAAGTCAGCCCATGTGTGAGCGGGTGTCAGGACCAGGTGTCAGGGGTGTCAGGCCAGGTCAGTGTCAGGACCAGGTGGGTGGGGCAGGGTTGGTCGCCTGAATAGGGTGCAGTGGACAAATGTTTCTAATGACCTCCTCCGGCCTCTTCCCCTCCCTCCTCCCCCTCCTCCTCCCTCCTCCTCCTCCCTCTATCTCATTCTTCATTGTTCTTTATTTATTTTAACCTCTCGTTCCTTTTCTTTTTTGTTTTCCTTACCTTATTCACTCTTCCTTCTCTCTCTCTCTCTCTCTCTCTCTCTCTCAGCTGCCTGTTTATAATGATACTTCTATTTAACGAACTATATGGCGATGAAAGTACGTTATATCGAGTGTCCGTTAAATGTTATGGAGAGTAATCCGTTATGTGGAGGTATCGCATAGTTATGGAAGCTCTTATTAAGGTGGTCCAAAAGGTTAACAGTTCTCAAGTCACCATCTGAAATATGTCCCTTAGCTTACGATTTTGTGTTTTTGTTTGTTTGTTTGTTTGTTTGTTTGTGTTTGTTTGTGTTTCTTTGTGTTTTGTTTGATTTTGTTTTGTTGTTGTTGGTGGTGTTGATAGAAATTTGAGTATTGGAATAAGCTAGTATTTTTCTGTGTGTGTGTGTGTGTGTGTGTGTGTGTGTGTGTGATGGCTGAACAAAAAGGAAAAACAACTAGAAGGAAGGTAGGCAGGCAGGGAGGTGGTAGGCAGGCAGGGAGGTAAGCAGACAAACGGGTAAACAGGCAAGCAGGAAGGCAGGGAGGTAAGCAGACAACGGTAAAACAGGCAAGCAGGAAGGCAGGGAGGTAAGCAGACAAACGGGTAAACAGGGAAGCAGGAAGACAGGGAGGTAAGCAGACAAACGGGTAAACAGGCAAGCAAGAAGGCAGGGAGGTAAGCAGACAAACGGGTAAACAGGCAAGCAGGAAGGCAGGTGGGCGTTGCAACATGGTCCATCAGTCACACGCACACACAGGTAGGAACTTGGGAGATGACATTTATTGATAACACTGTGGGATGAGACCCTAGGCTGTGTTGGGGGAGAGAGAGAGAGAGAGAGAGAGAGAGAGAGAGAGAGAGAGAGAGGTGGAAGAAATGAGTCTCACCTTCCCAAGACGATGTTCCAATAATTTGCAAAGTCTTATAAAAAAAAATGTAGTTGCCAGTTAATCCCTCGAGTATGATGATTTAATCCCTCGGGTATGATGACTTAATCCCTCGGGTATGATGACTTAAAAGACATTATGCGTCCAAATTTCTGCTTTTTTACATACTGTGTACTCTAGAGACTCTCAGCTGGTAGAGACTATTGATAAACAAACTACAGTTAACTGGTGCTTCCACTCTTAACACCTCACTTACCACCACTGACTGGAATTTTCACATATGTCACGTCTGTATTTTATAAGACCAAGAGAGGCATTAGAGAGGCATTAGAGAGGCATTAAGTATACACCTACTTCAATGGGCATTACAGGGTCAAATTATACACTTCTGGGATTAATTGAATGTCGTGTCGCTAGAGATGTCACTTGACTAACTTATCTCAGGCTAAAGATGCTACCGATGAAGATAGCTTGCCAGTGCTAAGTTATTCTGGGGGGGTAGAGCAGTGGCCGGGTGGAATATTGTCCCGGGTAATGTTGGGATGGTACTAACTGTAAGGTATTTTTTGTTTTTTAAGTCCTGGTAGATTGTTTTGGTTAGAATTTTATTAGCCTAGGATAGATTTGATTAAGTTAGCCCATATTAGGTTAGGTTTAGTTAAGTTAATATTACTGTTTAATCAGGTAGAATAAAATCAGAGGGCTAATCTTCAAGTGTTCCATCCAGTCTAAACCAAACATTACTGTAACATGTTCACATATATTCATGAGAGTTTGGAGAGTAAACACCTAACGTAGACTAAAATATAAACACGACACCTCAATCCCAGCAATTTCTCGCGTCCAACCCTCCAGCGTGATCCAACACCCTGACTAACCTTCAACCTATTAATTACCGTAATGAGCTAATGTACCAAATTGGTTAAATATGTTAATGATATATTTACCAAGCGGCAGTTAAGCGGATAATTAGATTGTAGAATAAATAAATCCTGATTTTACGCGTTTAGTCGGCGTGGGGAGGTGGTGGGGAGTGAAATTTGCCTCGTGTGTTTAGAAATTAATGGTGATGATGATGTCGGCAGTTCAGGTTGATGGAGGTGAGGTGGTGGATATGTGTGAAGCTCTCTCTCTCTCTCTCTCTCTCTCTCTCTCTCTCTCTCTCTTTAAAATACAGTTCATCCCACCTTCCACATTACCACCAAACAAACCTCTACTCATATTACGCAATTCACCAATGATAATAACATCTTCCATGGACCAACTCTGTCAAGGTAAGGTCATGTAGGGTCATGTAAGGTTACGTAAGGTTAGGCTAGTTAAGTTAGTTTAGGTTCGGTAATGGAGTAAGTAAGTCAAGGATGGCTTGGCTTGCTAAGGGTTCGAATCCGGGTCCGAAGATTCGAAGCGTCAGCTGCGTCTTGTCTCGCCATCACAAGAACAACAAGGACTATTGATATGAAACTTGAAGTCATTATTCTACGTCACCCCCTGAACCCTGAGCCATACGTCACTCCCTGTACCCTGAGCCATACGTCACTCCCTGAACCCTGAGCCATACGTCACTCCCCTGAACCCTGAGCCATACGTCACTCCCCTGAGCCATACGTCACCCCTGAACCCTGAGCCATACGTCACCCTGAACCCTGGCCATACGTCACCCCTGAACCCTGAGCCATACGTCACTCCCCCGAACCCTGAGCCATACGTCACTCCCTGAACCCTGAGCCATACGTCACCCCCTGAACCCTGAGCCATACGTCACTCCCCGAACCCTGAGCCATACGTCACCCCGAACCCTGAGCCATACGTCACCCCTGAACCCTGAGCCATACGTCACTCCCGAACCCTGAGCCATACGTCACCCTGAACCCTGAGCCATACGTCACCCCCTGAACCCTGAGCCATACGTCATTCCCTGAACCCTGAGCCATACGTCACTCCCTGAACCCTGAGCCATACGTCACCCTGAACCCTGAGCCATACGTCACCCCCCTGAACCCTGAGTATACGTCACCCCAACCCTGAGCCATACGTCACTCCCTGAACCCTGAGCCATACGTCACCCCGAACCCGATACACGTCACTCCCCGGAACCCTGAGCCATACGTCACTCCCCTGAACCTGAGCCATACGTCACCCCGAACCCTGAGCCATACGTCACCCCGAACCCTGAGCCATACGTCACCCCTGAACCCTGAGCCATACGTCACTCCCTGAACCCTGAGCCATACGTCACCCCTGAACCCTGAGCCATACGTCACCCCGAACCCTGAGCCATACGTCACTCCCCGAACCCTGAGCCAGTCACCCCGAACCTGACATACGTCACTCCCTGAACCTGAGCCATACATCACCCCAACGTCACTCCCTGAACCCTGAGCTATACGTCACTCCCCGAACCCTGAGCTATACAGTCACCCCTGAACCCTGAGCCATACGTCACTCCCCTGAACCCTGAGCTAATACGTCACCCTGAAACTGAGCTATACGTCACCCCAGAATGTAAACAAATACAAACATCATATAGTGCAAACAACATATAAACATCACCCCAGAGGTAACAAACGTATAAACATCACCCCAGAGTGTAAACAAACGTATAAACATCACCCCCAGTAAACAAACGTATAAACATCACCCAGAGTGTAAACAAACGTATAAACATCACCCCAGAGTGTAAACAAACGTATAAACATCACCCCAGAGTGTAAAACAAACATAAACATCACCCCAGAGTGTAAACAAACGTATAAATACCCAGAGGCAAACAATCATATAAACATCACCCCAGAGTGTAAACAAATGTATAAACATCACCCCAGAGTGTAAACAAACGTATAAACATCACCCCAGAGTGTAAACAAACCTATAACAAAGGCTCAGGTTTCAAACAAAAAATATTGTTTTACTATATATTATTCAGTGCTTAGTCCCTATTCCGCAAGATATAACCTCACTCACCATCACCACCTCACTCACCTCACCTCACCTCACCTCAGGCAGGGGAGGTAGTGAGGAGGTTTGAAGGGGGGCAGAGAGGTGTGGGAGGGGGTGGGAGGGGATGGGAGGGAGGTAGAGGAGGGGGGAGGGGGTGTGAGGGAGATACAGGAGGGGTGGAGGGGTGTGAGGGAGATACAGGAGGGGTGGAGGGGTGTGGGGAGGGGAGACAGGAGGGGTGGAGGGGGTGGGGGAACAGGAGGGTGGGAGGGGTGTGAGGGGAAGCAGGAGGGGTGGAGGGGTGGGGAGATACAGAGGGGTGGAGGGGGTGGAGGAGACACAGAGGGGTGGAGGGGGTGTGGGGAGATACAGGAGGGGGTGGAGGGGGTGAGGGAGATACAGGAGGGGTGGAGGGGTGTGGGGGAGACAGAAGGGGTGGAGGGGTGAGGGAGACAGGGAGGGGTGGGAGGGGGGTGGGGAGACACAGAGGGGTGGGAGAGGGGTGTGGGGAGGGGAGAGGAAGGAGGGGTGGGAGGGGGGTGGGAGGGAGACACAGGAGGGGTGGGAGGGGGTGTGAGGGGAGATACAGGAGGGGGTGGGAGGGGGTGTGAGGAGGTACAGGGAGGGGTGGGAGGGGTGTGGAGGGAGCACAGGAGGGGTGGAGGGGTGGGAGGGAGATACAGGAGGGGTGGGAGGGGTGTGGGGGGAGGCACAGGAGGGGTGGGAGGGAGGTGTGAGGGAGATACAGGAGGGGTGGAGGGGTGTGGAGGGAGATACAGAGGGGTGGAGGGGTGGAGGGAGGTATAGGAGGGGGAGGGGGTGGAGAGATACTGGGAGGATGGGAGGGGGTGGGAGGGAGATACAGGAGGGGTGGAGGGGGTGAGGGGAGATACTGGAGGGATGGAGGGGTGTGAGGGGAGATACAGGAGGGGTGGAGGGGGTGGTGAGGGAGATACTGAGGGATGGAGGGGTGTGAGGAGATACAGGAGGGGTGGAGGGGTGGAGGGAGATACAGGAGGGGATGAGGGGGTGTGAGGGAGGTACAGGAGGGGATGGAGGGGGTGTGAGGGGAGACACAGGAGGGGTGGAGGGGGGGGGGAGGGGAGATACAGGAGGGATGGGAGGGGGGGGAGGGAGAGACAGGAGGGATGGAGGGGTGTGGGAGGGAGATACAGGAGGGGTGGGAGGGGGTGTGAGGGGAGATGCAGGAGGGGATGGAGGGGGGTGTGGGAGGGGAGATACAGGAGGGGTGGGAGGGGGGGGGAGATACAGGAGGGGTGGGAGGGGGGTGGGGGGGAGACAGGAGGGGGGAGGGGGTGGGAGGGGAGATACAGGAGGGATGGAGGGGGGTGGGAGAGGCACAGAGGGTGGAGGGGGTGTGAGGGGAGGTACAGGAGGGGTGGGAGGGGGTGGGAGGGAGATACAGGAGGGGTGGAGGGGGGGAGGAGATACAGGAGGGGTGGAGGGTGTGAGGGAGATACAGGAGGGGTGGAGGGGGTGGGGGGAGATACAGGAGGGGTGGGAGGGGTGTGAGGGAGATACTGAGGGGATGAGGGGGTGTGGGAGGGGAGAGACAGGGAGGGGTGGGAGGGGGTGTGGGGGGAGATAAGAGAGGGGTGGAGGGTGGGAGGGGAGACACAGGAGGGGTGGGAGGTGTGAGGGATACAGGGAGGGGATGAGGGGGGTGTGAGGGAGATACAGGAGGGGTGGGAGGGGGGTGTGAGGGGACACAGGGAGGGGTGGGAGGGGTGTGTGGGGGAGATGCAGGGAGGGGTGGGAGGGGGGTGTGAGGGGAGACAGGAGGGGTGGGAGGGGTGTGTGAGGGAGAACAGGAGGGGTGGAGGGGTGGGAGGGGAGATACAGGGAGGGATGAGGGGTGGAGGGGAGATACAGGAGGGGTGGAGGGGGGTGAGGGAGACAGCAGGAGGGGTGGAGGGGTGTGGAGGGAGGTACAGAGGGGTGGGGAGGGGGTGGGAGGGAGAGGACAGGAGGGGTGGAGGGGGTGGGGAGATACAGGAGGGATGGAGGGGTGGAGGGAGAACGAGGGGTGGGAGGGGGGGTGTGAGGGGAGGATACAGGAGGGGTGGGAGGGGGTGGGGAGGGATACAGGAGGGGTGGGAGGGGGGTGGGGAGATACAGGAGGGGGGGGGGGGAGGGGTGGGGGGAGATAAGAGAGGGGGGGAGGGGTGGGGAGGGGAGATACAGGAGGGATGGGAGGGGGTGGGGAGATACAGGAGGGATGGAGGGGGTGTGAGGGAGATACAGGAGGGGATGGAGGGGGTGGGGGGAGATACAGGAGGGGTGGGAGGGGGAGAGAGGTACAGGGAGGGGTGGGAGGGGGTGTGTGGGAGGGGATACAGGAGGGGTGGGGAGGGGGGTGTGAGGGGGAGACACAGGGAGGTGGAGGGGTGGGGAGATACAGGAGGGGGTGGAGGTGTGAGGGAGACAGGAGGGTGGGAGGTGGGGGAGATACAGGAGGGGTGGAGGGGGTGAGGGAGTTGCAGAGGGTGGGAGGGGGGTGGGGAGATACAGAGGGGTGGAGGTGGAGGGAGATGCAGGAGGGGTGGAGGGGGTGGGAGGGGAGACAGGAGGGGTGGGAGGGGGGGGTGGGAGGGGAGATACAGGAGGGGTGGGGAGGGGGTGGGGGAGACAGGAGGGGTGGAGGGGGTGAGGGGAGACAGGAGGGGGAGGGGGTGAGGAGATACAGGAGGGGTGGGAGGGGTGGGGAGGGGAGATACAGAGGGGTGGGAGGGGGTGTGAGGGAGATACAGGAGGGGTGGAGGGGGGTGTGAGGGAGACACAGGAGGGGTGGGAGGGGTGGGGGGAGATACAGGAGGGGTGGGAGGGGGGTGGGAGGGAGATACAGGAGGGGATGGAGGGGGTGTGAGGGAGGTACAGGGAGGGGTGGAGGGGGTGTGGAGAGGTACAGAGGGGTGGAGGGGTGTGAGGGGAGATACAGGAGGGGTGGAGGGGGTGAGGGGAGATACAGGAGGGGTGGAGGGGGGTGAGGGAGATACAGGAGGGGTGGAGGGGGGGAGGAGATACAGGAGGGGTGGAGGGGGTGGAGGAGATACAGGAGGGGTGAGGGGTGTGAGGGGAGATACAGGAGGGGTAGGGGTGTGAGGGAGATAAGGGAGGGGTGGAGGGGGTGGAGGGAGATACAGGAGGGGTGGGAGGGGGTGGGAGGGAGATACAGGAGGGGTGGGAGGGGGTGTGAGGGGAGATACAGGAGGGGTGGAGGGGTGTGGGGAGGGGAGATACAGGAGGGGTGGAGGGGTGTGAGGGGAGACAGGAGGGGTGGGAGGGGTGTGGGAGGGGACACTGAGGGATGGAGGGGGGGAGGGGAGATACAGGAGGGGTGAGGGGTGTGAGGGAGATACAGGAGGGGTGGGAGGTGTGGGAGGGAGGTAAGCAGGAGGGATGAGGGGTGTGAGGGGAGATACAGGAGGGGGGAGGGGGGTGAGGGGAGATACAGGAGGGGTGGGAGGGGTGAGGGAGACACAGGAGGGGTGGAGGGGGTGTGAGGGAGATGGGCAGGAGGGGGTGGAGGTGGAGGGAGGTACAGGAGGTGTGGAGGGGGGGGTGTGGAGGGAGATACAGGAGGGTGAGGGGGTGGGAGGGGAGATACAGAGGGGGTGAGGGGTGTGAGGGAGAGGGAGGGGTGGGAGGGGGGAGGGAGATACAGGAGGGGTGGAGGGGTGAGGGAAGGGGGAGGGGTGAGGGAGGTGAGAGAGATAGCAGGGAGGGGTGGGAGGGGTGAGGGAGGCAGGGAGGGGTGGGAGGGGGGGAGGGGAGATAGGGAGGGGTGGGAGGGGGTGTGAGGGGAGACAAGCAGGAGGGGATGAGGGGGTGTGGGAGGGGAGATACAGGAGGGGTGGGAGGGGGGGTGGGGAGGGGAGACACAGGGAGGGATGGAGGGGGGTGAGGGAGATACAGGGAGGGGATGGAGGGGTGGGGAGGGAGACACAGGAGGGGGTGGGAGGGGGGTGTGGGAGGGAGATACAGGAGGGATGGAGGTGGGGGTGAGGGGAGATACTGGAGGGATGGGAGGGGTGTGAGGGGAGACAGGAGGGGTGGAGGGGGTGGGAGGGGAGATACAGGAGGGATGGAGGGGGGGTGGGAGGGGAGACACAGGGAGGATGGAGGGGTGGAGGAGATACAGGGGAGGGGTGGAGGGGGTGTGGGAGGGAGATACAGGAGGGGGTGGAGGGGGTGGGAGGGGAGATACAGGAGGGGTGGGAGGGGGGAGGGAGATACAGGAGGGGTGGAGGGGGTGGAGGGAGACACAGGAGGGGTGGGAGGGGGGTGAGGGAGATACAGGAGGGTGGGAGGGGTGAGGGGAGATACAGGAGGGGTGGAGGGTGTGAGGGAGATACAGGAGGGGTGGAGGGGGGAGGGAGATACAGGAGGGGTGAGGGGTGTGAGGAGGTAGACGAGAGGGAGGGTGTGAAAGCGCAGTTCTCCCAGAACATGGGCGGGGTTAAGTGGAGGTGTGTGTGTGTGTGTGTGTGTGTGTGTGTGTGTGTGTGTGTGTGTGTCTTATTGTCAGAACACACTGTCCTTCTCAAATCATCAGTCTCCTACCCGCCCTGCCTCTGTCTCCTGCCTTGCCCTGCCCTGCCCCAGCCCTGCCTGCCCTGCCCTGCCCTGCCCCTCCCCGTCACTGTCCCGCCCCTGTCCCATATTTTTATAGTTTCTGCTGTGAGTTTTGGCATGGCATTCCCGGACTGTGGAGAGCTTATGACACAACAAACTCTTTAAAAATATGTCATTTAGCAATATAAGTTATAGGAGTTATCTCTGTTGACATAACCTCGAGCCACGACGAGAAGTGTAAATGACTATTATCTAAACGCACAAACATGACTGTCTGTAACACGACATAAGAAATATGACACTACTAGGACTTGATGTATAGTTGCTGATAAAACTCTTTGAACACTTAGCATTATTCGGCATTTACTTCGGGTCATAAGATTAGTTAACGCTGCTTCTTCATCACATTATGCCGGAACCACAAAATTCAAACAGTTATACATTCCATTAATAGAAAGAACAATATAATAAGATACATAAATAATCCAATCCCTCAACACGTCAGATACCATGATGAGATGTATCAAGTGAAACATGTATATTGAGCAAGTAACAAGATCACTAGATAACATGATTACCACTAGACTAAGGTTAGGATATAAGTACCTCTGGCAGTATGTTCCTCAAGCAGATGAGAATAAGACTAAATGTAAAGTGTGTACAGACATACTGCCTCACACTCCTGTACTCACGCAGTTGTGAATAAGTCACCCTACAGAAACATTCAATGCCATAATATCCTGACTACGGAGTAGGTTAAACAGGCCCTTTTCAACCCCTACTTGTAATCCTTGCACTACCGCTCACAGGATAAGTACGGGCACACTAAACTAGTCGCTGTAAGTGGCAGAGGATGTCCACAACTGGGCCACCACTGCTGGGGATCCTGTTAGCAGGCCGTTGTTTTCGTGGTGATAATCGTCCTCACTTCACTCTAAACCTGATACAGCACACAACACACTTCACCAAAACCCTGATACACACATACACTTCACTTAACCTGATACAGTACACATACACTTCACCCAAACCTGATAGCACACACAACATGATCACTAAACCTGATACAGTACACAATACACTTCACTTAAAATTGACACAGTACACAATTACACCAAACCTGATACAGTACAATACACTACCTAAACCTGATACACACACACACTTACCTAAAACTGATACAGTACACACACACTTACCTAAACTGAAATACAGTACACAATACACTTACTTAAAACTTGACAGTACAATACACTTACTTAAAACCTGATACAGTACACACATTCACCTAAACCTGATATACAACACATCACCTAAACCAGATACAGTACACAATACACTTACTCCAAACCTGATACAGTACACACACAATACATTTCACCTAAAACCTGATACACACACACACACTTCACCTAAACCTGATACAGTACACAATACACTTCACCCTAAACCTGATACAGTACACACACACTTCACCTAAACCTGATATAGCACACAACACACACTTCACCTAAAACCATACAGCACACACTTACACTTACTTAAACCTGATACAGTACACAAAACACATTCACCTAAACCTGACACAGTACACAACACACTTTCACTTAAAACCTGATAGCACACACACACTTACCTAAAACCCGATACAGTACATACACTTCACTTAAACCTACACATAACAATACTTACCTAAACCATACAGTACACAATACACTTCACCTAAACCTGATACAGTACAAACACACTTACTAAACCTGATACAGTAAATACACTTTACCTAAACCTGATACAGTACACAATACACTTCACCCAAACCCATACAGCACACACACACTTCACCTAAACCTGATACAGTACACATACACTTCACTTAAACCTGATACAGCACACACACACTTCACTTAACCTGATACAGTACACATACACTACCTAAACGATACAGCACACAATACACTTACCTAACCTGATACAGCACACACATCACCAACCTGATACATACAGTACACACACACTTCTACTAAAACTGATATAGACACACACACTTCAAACCTGAATACAGTACACAATACACTTCACTTAAACCTGATACATTACACAATACACTTCACCTAAACCTGATACAGTACACAATACACTTCACCTAAACCTGATACAGTACACAATACACTTCACTTAAACCTGATACAGTACACAATACACTTCACCTAAACCTGATACAGTACACAATACACTTCACCTAAACCTGATACAGTACACAACACACTTCACCAAAACCTATACAGTACACACACATACTTACCTAAACCTGATACAGTACACACACACATTTCACCTAAAACCTGATACAATACACAACACACTTACCTAAACCTGATACAGCATATACACTTCACCTAAAACCTGATACAATACACAATACACTTCACCTAAAACCTGATATATAACACAATACACTTCACTTAAACCTGATACAGACAACACATTCACCTAAACTTTTGTTTTTTCACTGCATCTACTTGTTTACCTTTATGTGTCATTATATTGCATATAATGACAACATATTGCTTGCCTTGGTGAGGGTGGAATCTACGCCCATTAGCATACAGTTGTTATATTTATGTATTTTTTATATATCATTACATGTATTTGCATATTGTTTCGTGTTTGTTTTTATTAATAGCGTTTCTTGTGTACCTATTAGAGAGGGGAGGGGGAGGCTCGACACTGTGTCATGATATATTAATGACATTACTGGTATTTATCTTCTAGACCCATTTTGATGAGTGGGTCTCTTCCGTTCTCTCCTTCCTTCTCCCTCCCTCCTCCTTTCCTTCTTTCCTCTCTCTCTCTCTCTCTCTGGTGACCACAAACTGCCTCTTGGCTCAATCTTAACAAGGTCATTAGGCTGTTGTGAGGAAGGTGGAATGGGAGGAAGGAGGGGTGTCAGTGAGTAAAGGAGAGGTAGAGAGACAGGCGGGGTGAGAGAGAGACAGGCGGGGTGAGAGAGAGACAGGCGGGGTGAGAGGGAGAGACAGGCGGGATGACAGGAGAGAGAGAGAGACAGGGGATGAGGAGAGAGACAGGCGGGGTGAGAGAGAGAGAGAGAGAGAGAGAGACAGGGCATGAGAGAGAGAGAGAGAGAGACAGGCGGGGATGAGAGAGAGAGAGAGAGAGACAGGCGGGGATGAGAGAGAGAGAGAGAGACAGGTGGGGATGAGAGAGAGAGAGAGAGACAGGGTGGGGATGAGAGAGAGAGAGAGACAGTCGGGGATGAGAGAGAGACAGGGGGGATGAGAGAGAGACAGGCGGGGATGAGAGAGAGAGAGACAGGTGGGGATGAGAGAGAGACAGGCGGGGATGAGAGAGAGAGAGAGAGACAGGCGGGGATGAGAGAGAGAGAGAGACAGGCGGGGATGAGAGAGAGAGACACGGGGATGAGAGAGAGAGACAGCAGGGGATGAGAGAGAGACAGGCGGGGTGAGAGAGAGACAGGCGGGGGGTGAGAGGAGACAGGCGGGGTGAGAGAGAGACAGGCGACGGGAGAGAGAGAGGCGGGGTGAGAGGAGAGACAGGCGGGATGAGAGAGACAGACGGGGTGAGAGAACAGACGGGGTGAGAGACAAATAAAGAGACAGAGAGAAGGACCAAACGTAACAGAGCCATAAACGAAAGAGAGAGAGAGAGAGAGAGAGAGAGAGAGAGAGAGAGAGAGAGAGAGAGCAAATGGTAAAATCGACTCGTCAGGTTCTCTCTAGCTCACTTCACTCAATCCCTTCACACACACACACACCAGAGTTAAGGCACTTGAAGAGAGGTGACCATATGCACCAATTGTAAAGTATTCCTCGTGTTACTACTGACAACTCACGGACTTATATATAAACACAGTGGCAGGGTCAAAGGTCAAGGGGTGTGGTGATCATAGAGGCATCTGTAAAACCTAACCTAACCTCGAGAGCCATTCTAGGATAACTAAGAATGGATATCTCAATGAGGTCAGGTGATTCCAGGTAGATGAAACTTGGTACCCTTAGGAGTAACGCTATGGGCCCTTGAGACGCCCAGGTAAAGGGTAAATGCTCATTATAATCCAACCTGGTAATTGATCCGTAGGAGGAGGAGGAGGAGGAGGAGGAGGATGAAGAGGAGGAGGATGAAGAGAAGCAAGAGGAGGAGGAGGAGGAGGAGGAGGAGAGGCGGAGTAGGAGGAGAAGCAAAAAGTGAGAGAGAAAGAGGAGGAAAAAGAGGAAGGGGAAAAGAAAAGGAAGGGGAGGTGGAAGGCCATTTAACTACGCCAGTTGTTAAGGATTGACTTGTTAACTAAAATCTTTTTGCGTTCGTGTCGTGTGTGTGTGTGTGTGTGTGTGTTTGTCTGTCACTGTTGGCGTGTACATGTGGGGAAGTGTGTGTGTGGGAGAGGGAGTGTGTGAGGGGGGAGTGTGTGTGTGTGGGGGGGAGTGTGTGTGTTTGTCTATCTGTCTGTCTGCAGCTTTGGTTATAAATTATTTGTTAACCTCATTTTACACACACACACACACACACACACACACAGTGCCGGATTAACCATGAGGCACTTGAGGCACTGGCCTCAGGCCCCCCCGACTCTAAAGGGCCCCCAAATCCAAACATTCTCGAAGTTAATCATATAAAACATGAACTTCGGTCAACGATGTCCTAGCAACGTCTCAATTTTTGGGTATATTTTGTTCTTGTTATTTATATATACCTTGAGGGTAGGGGGCCCCAAGTTGATCTGTGCCTCAGGCCCCTATTAAGCTTAATCCGGCCCTGCTCACACAGTATCTCATTACCATGGCGTCTGAAATTCTGAACCACGAACAGTGGCGGACAAAAGTTGGCAGACACCGACCTGGTGGTATTTGGTACATTACATATTGGAACTATTGAGTCTGAAGCTTCATGTACAAGTTGTTCTGTTTAGCAACAGATGGCGCGCTTCTCTGAGTAGTTCTTGGTGTGCGTGTGCGCGCGCGCGTGAGAGCGTGTGTGAGTGTGTGTGTGTATGCGTGAGAGCGTGTGCGTGTATGCGTGAGAGCGTGTGTGTGTGTGTGTATGCGTGAGAGCGTGTGTGTGTGTATGTGTAACAACATACTTGTTCAAAATAATGTTCTCTCCATGTGAGCGTGGGCTGCAGCTCTCCAAAGGACTGAAGTCTGTGTAATTCTTAAATTATTGTATACAATTTGTGTTTGTTGATTGTGTAGCTGTATAGATCAGTTGAGGTAATGACTACTTCAGTAACTAGAGGCCTCTAGTGCCCAGCCTCAATGACTGGACGCTGCCGCCAGCGTCTGAAGGAGAAAACAACTATGGTATGAAGCGCGTCATCCCTGACTCACCCCAGCACTCTCCGACCTTGTGACCCGCAGCTGCATCAAGGCAAAGGTATATGATCTCTTATCCTCAGCATCAGTGGTCGAGGAGATGCGTGAAGCTGCCTCCCAGGATGACTCCCATCACCAAGAACAGGAAGCTTGTGCCCGCAGCCCTCGGTGACTACTTAACAATACGGGACAGCCGAGCCATCGTCGACGGCCTGGTACTCAACGGAGCTCCCCTCGTCATCCCTGCCTCAGTTCGCCGCCGCGTCCTGCCCCGACTTCACGACGAGAGTCGTACTACATACTACTAATAACTATCCTCACACACACACACACCAAGAACGACTCGGAGAAGCGCGCCATCTGTTGGTAAATAAAACAACTTGTATATGAAGCTTCAGACTCAAAAGTTCAAAGATTTATTGTCCATATCCCAACTTTTGTCCGCGACTAAATAAAATCATCCCAACAAAAACAATAACCGACAACACGACCCTTATAAAAGACGGGCGTGTTGAGGCGGGTCAGGTATCTGCCCATCTCACCTCAGACTGCTGGGACTTGTTTTCACCTTACCCGGGACCGGTTCTTTTATCTCAGACGCTCAACTGAATAAAGGAACTTAAGCAAATCCGGAGATATAACGAGACTTCGGATTTTTCCCCTAATAAATCTAGATGCGTTATATAGTTTGGAAAGGACTTTTTTTTACTATAATTATTCTTGTATGTTTAGTTAAATCAGGTTTGTTGACTAAACTCATTTCATATGTAAATTATTTAATACCTTATGAGAATTTATGGATCCATATATTTTCACACTATAAACTTATTTGTATAAAGAGTTAGTGTGTGTGTCTCCTAACCTGGCCCTTACTCGTATCATCATCGGTCATTCGATAATTTGTATATCCTGTCGCTGGTCATCAACTCGTTTGCATAATGCAGGTATTTTTTTCATTGATAATTATAGTCTAATTAATATCTCTGGAGGTATAAATTAATATATCTCCTTCCTTCCTTCCTTCCTTCCTTTCTTGTTTTTATTTTTTTAAACAGGTTCTAGGTAAATCACATGATAAATGGTTTAAAGGACAATTTTGCTAAAACTATCCTACCTGAAAAACTTTCCCCAGGATTGTTACAGTAAATTATCACACACTACATAGATAAGGACATTGGGTTATTTAAAGCCACTAATAATATAATACTATAGACATAGTAGATGATATTGTAGAAAAAATGCATAATAATACCCAGTAAAAATTATAGACCTCAATTGACATGCTGTGGGCAGACGGGTAAGTCAGGTTAGTGGAAGAATCAGTGGAGTTGGGAGTGTCGCTCGCCATCTATGAGCGGCCATCTTGACCTGTTGGGTAGTCATCTTCCAGACATCCGGTATGGCCACAGTGAAGCTGATCCACAGTCATGAAACTTTGGCTATGAAGGTCATCTGATGCTGACTAGCTCGTGACCTCGGCACCTCCATCTCTCCGGAGGGTGTGAGGCAGAACCCATCAGTCGCAGGGCTCGCCTCTGTATGTTTTACAGTTTTCCAATGTGGGAAGGAGCGCTGGGCATCCACAACAGGGATGAGTATTCTAAATATGGCCTTATAGAGCGTCAGGATCCCACTGTGGTCAAGGTATCTAGTCAACCTTCTCAGGGCAGATACCCCGAGTGAGGCCTTGCGGGGGCAGTTGTTGAGGTGTTTGTCGAACCTCAAATGTTTGTCCAGGTCCACTCCGAGGATTGTAGTGTAATCCAGGAGTGGCAGAGGCCCCCCCCCCCACCAAGAGGATTCTATCCTTCACGGCGTGGGCGGCCGCCGGGGAGTGGAATATCACCATCTCCTGTGTTTTCTGAGGGGCAAAATTTACCTGCCAACGTGCGTGTACCCCATCCACGGATCAGCTCCAGCTGCTGGTTTACTCTCTGGACTGCTCGTTGGGTATCCTGACGGGGATAAGAGCACGATAGGGTGCAATCATCAGCATAGACTGATACCATTGGCATATGTTGTAGGAGGCCCCAAAACAGATCCCTGAGGGACCGACGCCTCTATTGGAAAGTCTCGGGAGGTCTGACCGTTGACGACAACTCTGAGGGTCCTCCCTCGCAGCTTCTCCAGGAGGCCCCTGTGCCACACCCCCGCTATGTTAAGGGCGATCACGAGGGTGTCCAGACCATTGTCTAGTGCATCCTGCCAGTCTCTGGAGAGGAGCAGCAGCAGGTCTGGGGTGGATCGGGATGATCCGAAGCCAAACTGACAGTTAGACAGCAGATTGTGGTGGTCAATTCAATTTCAATTGTTTATTACTTGATAGAGGAAGCGGGATCCTATTGCTGTCACTAGGCACCCCTGTATTGTGGTGGTCAAAGTGGCGACACACTTCCTCCGCGACTAGCTTCTCAAATATCTTGCTGACCACAGATAACAGTGATATATGATGGTAGTTTCCTGGGTCCGACTTCGACCGCTTTTTATGGACAGATACCACTCTGGCCTGCTACCACACGGTGGGCCACATGTTTTCCACCAGGCAGGTGTTGAAGACAATCGAGCCAGCTAGCTCGTTGACACAATGTCGTAAGACACACAGGCTGATGTCGTCAGGGCCAACTGCTTTATAATATTAACTTTTCGACGTAGACATTTGACTCTTTCCTGGGTTAACGCGACTGTGGTCAGTTGTTCTTCACACTCTATTTGTAGAAGTAGCGGGGTTCTATTGGGTTCCGGGACACTCATTTAGGACTGAAGAGCTCTCCCAGCAGCTCCACCTTGTCCCTGCTGCTGGTAGCTAAAGTTCCATCCGGTGTGGTGAGAGGAGGAATTGACTCCTGTTGGTCAATCCCCTGCTTCTCCTTCACCAGCGCCCACCACATCTTGGAGCCCACCCCCGCACCAGTCGGCTTGCGACGCATATCGGCCTCCCACCTCGTTATGGCCCACCTACCTGGTGGCAGTCCCTGCAGGCCGCTCGGTGCGTGTATTTGTTGTGTTGGGTCGGGTTCCTTTTGCACCTCACCCACGCCCTATACTTGGCCCATGCAGCAAGTCGACAACGGTAACCAAACCAGAGCTGGTCCGTGGGTTTGGTGACGTACTGGCTATATGGTACGTAAAGCTGCTGTAGATCCGAGAGTCGAGCAGTGAGGGTCTCAGGCTTGTGATCTACACCACCAAGAAGAAGATTGTCCCTGTCGTGCAGATCACGGAGGGCCAGTCAGCACTGTCCCAGAGCCAGCTGGTACGAGTGGAGGCCTCATCAGGCGCCACACCCAACATCACCTGGGACAGAACAGCATCCCTCTGTATATATGGGTGGGAAAATTTACGTGATCCACCAGACCCTGAACCGCCAGGAGATTGTCATTGGAGTCTTGGACGAGATAATAATTCAAGTCCTCCGCGATCATGACGTGCCGGGTAAGGAGGTCACCCAGGTGCTCCGTTAGAAAGTCGAGGGGTGCGAGTCCTTGCCATTGGGGGCGGTAAAGACCACAGAGCAGAAGAGCAGCGCCACCGGCGAGGACAACGCGAAAGAAAAGTGCTTCCATCCACGCTGGGATGTCAACTTGAAGGACCTGCTCCTGAAGTGCTTCCTTGAAACACAGCCACACCTTAACCTGCCATCCCTTGACGATCTCTCCAAACCCACTGCCTTTTTCCGAAAGTGGGTTCCACGCTGCTGTTCAGCAGCGTCTCCGTAACTACAGTGAAGTGTTCTCTCCTCATGGGGTTTCCTGCGGCAGATGTCCCTCGCGTAACCTTTGCGGGAGCAGATGTCACACCAGGGTATCCCTTCACACCTGTCAGCTGTGTGTCCTGTGCGACCACAGTAGGTACAGCGGGTCTGGTCTTCGTTTTTGGCCGCCCTGCCGTTTCCATTCTTCTTTTCTCTGGGTTGTTGGCGAGAAGAATGTGGGGAAGGGACGTGGACAGACTGGTGGAAGGGGAGCCCTCGGTTGGGGAGGGGGCGTGTTGGCAGACTGACGGCGATGAGTGGTAAACTGCCTGCTGGAAGTGGAGGGAACTTGTCTTTGCGTCGAAGTCGTGGGAGCAGACTAACCCTGGAGTGGTCTGGGGCGAGTGGCTGGCAGGCCACGCGTAGGTTGTGGTTTCTAGGGGAGGGTGTGCTACACAGTCTCTCTGACAGCGTATCTTCTGTCCACCATCGCTCCAAGCTTCGAGGTGTTCCACCAAGTCTTTACTGTATGGGACAGTTGAGTCGTCTCCTCGTAGCTTGCGTCTATTGAGTTAGGAACAGCTGAGACACTGATAGACTTGCAGTTAGACACATCCTCTGCCAGGGTTTCATTGGCCTCAGCAATAGCTATTTGGAGCTGCTTTAGAGAATTTTTTCATCAGTAATTGCGAGGATGTGGTGTTGGAGTGTGTTGTTCCTGGCCTTTAGGGATGTCAGTTCATTAGTTGTCTGGGAGAGAGCCCACTCAAGGTCCCTTATTCTAGCCAGGAGGTCCTCTGTGTTTTCAGAGAGATGAATGCCCTTGTGACAGGAGAGCAGGGAGGCTGTGGTCCTGTGCCTCGGTCTGGTTTGTTGCTATTTCGTACTCCACTGGATGAGTGAGGCCACCTAGAGTCTTTAAAACCTTCATCTGAGAGCAACAAAACTCCTGGTCAGAATCTTTACAACATATGTGGCAGAGGTTAGAACAATTTCCCTCGGTACAGTTTGTGTAGGAACTTTTCTGAGTTGTTAGTCCACACACTGTAGTGGGAGTAGGATGTTGTGGCCACCAATATCCTCTTAACCTTATGGTGCTCACGGGAGGATATTACACTGTTACTATCACTGGTAGCTTGAGTTTGCGTAGCTCCACCGTATAGTTAATCCATTTGTTACCGTTTATCTCAATTATCTTACACATGCATTCTCCCCTCTCTCTCTCTCTCTCTCTCTCTCTCCCTCGTCACACACCCCTTCCACCACTTTCCCATCTCGCCACTAGCCCCTTCCTGCCTCTCATCATCCACTCAGCTGGGAGCATTATAATAACTCAGCAAGGATTTCAATAGAGTCTTATATAATAATCCCACACGTGTTAAATCTTCTTCAAGGGATTACAAGAAGGTAAGCTTATCCCCTAAGCTTATTTTACCTGATGATTAAAACACCCTCACGCTACATGTGGGGTTAGGTTAGGGTCGTTTAAGCTTCAGGGGAAAATAAGCTGGGGTGGGTAATTTTCATGTGATCTTAATTTGTTTTAGAGTATTGACGTTGTTATTGTTGGTGGTATTTGTGTAGTTATTAATGTTGTTATTTTTGGTATTGTTATCATTGTGTTTTTGTTATTGTTTTTACTATTATTATTATTATTATTGTTGTTGTTGGAGGTGAGGGCTCTTATTCATGGACACGTTGGTGAATAAACATAAATTTTATGTTTGTTTTTTTCCATACTGATCGATAATTTTCCCTTCACATCATCACCATCACCATCATCACCATCACCATCATCATCATCATCATCATCATCATCATCATCATCATCACACGCGCGCGCGCTTCGTATTCGTCGCAGCGTTCTTGTTAAGGATTCGCGTTGGATTTGTTTATACTTGTCACGAACGCTTATAATAGGTATTCACTTGGTCGTGTTATATATTTTGTAACCTTGACTGATACTTTGTTTGGCTTGTGTGACTCACCAACCTGAATTGTGGGTCTGTTAAGGTGACGGGGGGGTGGGTGAGTGACCAGGCGGTGAGTGAGTGAGTTACCAGGCTGTGAGTGAGTGTAACTAGGCTATGCGAGAGAGAGGTAGAGAGTACAACACATCCAGGAAAGGTCAACAACATACCCCCCTCACTCCTAAAACTACACTACTATTTCTTAATGAGATTTAGCTTTATATGCAGCCGAGTGGACACAGTTCCCATGTAGGGTATTCTTAACGACCGATAGTGTTGCCAAGTATGGTATTCTTAAATGGAATATCTAATGTACAGTATATTATGACTTCTATATACAGTAGGTTCGGTTATAAGTATCTACCTACCCATAAACCGAATCGACTCCAGTTTAAAAGGAATTGTATTTATTCAACAGATTTATTATATCTGAAGTTCGGTTAAGTATGAATTTCGGTTACTCGGATATTCGGTTGCTGGAAAAGACTAAATATTTTTTTTTTAATCTATTCAGTGAAATCGAGTATTTTTTTTTATACATACAACCACTCCGCTTCCCTATTCACGCCCCCCTTTCTCCTCTCACCCCCCTTCCCCCTCTCCCACTCCCCTTCCCTCTCCCTCTTCTCCTCCTCTCACCCCCCTTCCCCCTCTCCCACTCCCCTTCCCTCTCCCTCTCTCCCTCTTCTCCCCTTCCCCCTCTCCCACTCCCCTTCCTCTCCCTCTTCTCCTCCTCTCACCCCCCCTCCCATCCCGTCTCCAGTCACAACAACATAAACAATATTAACTGAATGAGGATCTAGACACGCTGGCCTGACACCCTCGTTCATAATAGACAAAAGGAATTTAACACGGGGGATGGTGAGGAAGGGGTGAGGGTGGGGAAGGGGTGAAAAGAGGGGAAAAGTGGGAAGTGAGGATGAGAAGGGGTGATAGAGGGGGAGGGGTAGGGTGGGGGATATCTGATCTCCATAACAATGTCAACAGAGATGACGTCACTTTAGTCAACACTGTGTCACCCGGATCTGTCTGACTCACCCTGGCACTGTCTGACTCACCCTGGCACTGTCTGACTCACCCTGGCACTGTCTGACTCACCCTGGCACTTTCTGACTCACCCTGGCACTTTCTGACTCATCCTGGCACTGTCTGACTCATCCTGGCACTGTCTGACTCATCCTGGCACTGTCTGACTGCACTCCTGGCACGTCTGACTCACTCCTGGCACTTTCTGACTCAATTCTGGCACTTTCTTTCTGACTCATCCTGGCACTGTCTGACTCATCCTGGCACTTTGTCTGACTCAGCATCCTGGCACTGGGCCCGACCCCATCCTGGCACTGTTCACCACCCTGGCACTGTCTGACTTACCCTGCACTGTTCGGATCTCTACTCCTGGCACTGTCTGACTTACCCCTGGCATCAGTCTGACTCACCCTGGTACTGCTCGATTCACCTGGTACTGTCTGACTCACCTGGTACTGTCTGACTCAATTCTGGCACGATCTGATCTCACCTCAAGTACTGTCTGACTCCAACTCCCAGCACCGTCTGACTCCACCCTGGCACCAGTTCGACTCACCCTGGTACTGTCTGACTCACCCTGGCACTGTCTGACTCCACTCCTGGCACTGTCTGGATCTCACACTTGGCACTGTCTGATCAATTCTGCTAATTGTCTGATTCCTGGCCCTGGCACTGTCTGACTCCACCCTGCACTGTCTGGGATTCACCCTGGCACTGTCTGACTCACCCCTGGCACTGTCTGACTCACCTGGCACTGCCTGACTCACTCCTGGCACTGCCTGACTCCACCCTGGCACTGCCTGACTCACTCCCGGGTACTGCCTGACCTTGCCCCCTGGCACTGCCTGACTCCACTGGCACTGTCTGACTCACCCTGCACGATCTGACTCCACTCCTGGCACGATCTGACTCACCCTGGCACTGTCTGATTCTACCTCTGGCACTGCCTGACTCACCCTGGCACTGCCTGACCTCACTTGGCACTGTCTGTTTCCACCCTGGCACTGTCTGATCACCTGGCACTTAGTCACCCTGACACTTAGTCACCTTGACACTAAGTCACCCTGACACTAAGTCACCCTGACACTTAGTCACCCTGATACTGATTCACCCTGATACTGAGTCACCCTGGTGTGTACAGGTAAATGCAATTACGTACAGGTAGATAAAGATGTGTACAGGTAGACAGGTGGTGGTGGTGGTAGTTGAGTCCTCTACAGTATAAGTGTGGTTGAGGACTGCTGTTGACGCTCCCACACACCCTTCCAACTCCCCAACCTCCCCCACACACCCCCACATGCTCACACCCCCACCACTACCCACACACCCCCCCCACTACCAACACCCCCCTACACCCACAACCCTACTCCCACACTTTCAGCAAGCCATGACAGGCGGGCCAAGATCTCTCACTAACACGAGGGCCTTAAAGAAAATCTCAGATGAATTTATGTATTATGACCATCTGTAGACAGGATGTGTGTGTGTGTGTGTGTGTGTGTGTGTGTGTGTGTGTGTGTGTGTGTGCGACGTGTGTGTGTGTGTGTGTGTGTGTGTGTGTGTGTGTGTGTGTGTGTGTGTGTGTGTCCGATGGGATTTTAGTTCGATGGTGTTTTGTGTGCTGGGAGTTTTGTTGTTCAGGGAGTTTTTTTCGTTTTTTTATGTGGAGGTTTTGTGGGATTTTTTTAATGGGTCATGGAGAGTCTGTGAGGAGGGAGAGAGGTAGATGAGGAGTAGCAGGAGACGAGGAAGAGAAGGAGGAGAAGAGAAGAGGAGGAGGAGAGTTAGAGAGGAAAGGAGGTAGCAGGAGAAAGATGAGGAGGAAAAGAGGAGAAGGAGGAGCAACAGCAGAGGAAGATGAGAATGAAGAGAGGAAGAGAAGGATTAACAGTAGAGAAAGAGGAGAAGGTGGGGAAGTGAGAGGGGTAACAGGGGGAAGAAAAGAAGAGGAAGAATAAGAGAAAACAGAAGAGAAAGGATAGGAAGAATAAGAGACCCATTTAAAAACATCTTGAAGCGTGGACGGGCATTTCTATGACACCAGAGGCACACTCCTGTTGAATTCATGTAAGTTCATTAATTCAGGCGGCTTACGGGTCTGTGGTAGTCGGGAGGTAGGGAACATCATGTGTGACTCTGCATTTAAGGATGTCTAACCAGGGGACTTCTATATCACGTAATAGGGAAGGAGGTTCGGTTCCTAGTCATATGGTTCAGTTAACTTATTTGATGTTTCATTTATAGAGGAGAGAGGGATTTGAGTTATAGTGGTACTGGATTTTAATATATGATGGTTTGTTGTATTAAAGTTTAGTGGTAAAATCTTAGTAAGAGGTCGTAGTCTCGCTCGTAGGTTCACAGCTGTTCATATCCAAGGTTTTGAAGCATCTTGCGTTTTATTTCTATTTCAAGCGTATGACTCATTAAATTTCGAGACAACGAATTATTTATTCAACAATAACAGCTCTTTAAGCTCATCTAAAGCGAGAGAGAATTGAGATAAACTGACGAAAACTGAGACAGACAGACAGACAGATAGACAGACATATACAGAGAGAAGCTGAGAGAGAGAGTCAGAGAGAGACACGGAGGCATTACTCGCCTGTCAGATGAATCTTGCTCACGACTGTGGTTCATTTGATTCACGCCACATCAAATATAATGACTCGAGGATTCAGAGACAATGAACCTCTTTTGTGGTTCATGATCCCATCAGTTACCTGTCTCATGAACCCTTATAAGCGAGCAAGGTATATTATCACAGATGGTCCTCAGTGGTCTTAATGGTCTTGAATCACCCTGAACGGTCCTCAGTGGTCTTCGGTAGTCCTCAATGGTCCTCATCGCGGGGAATCACACACATTCATACCACCAAAGACCTCACCGTCTCCAGGTTTTGGATACACATTCTATAATAGTTCATGGTAACACTAAGTAACCCTCCTTACTACATGAAGTCAGGTCAGGGTCGTTCTGTGTACGTTATTCACTATCTATAATTCAACTAAGCTGCTCATCCTTCTTGTTTACTTTTTACCAGTATCTAAGCTGAAGGCGGCCATTTTGAATATTTGTTTACTTTTTATCAGTATCTAAGCTGAAGGCGGCCATTTTGAATATTTGTTTACTTTTTACCAGTATCTAAGCTGAAGGCGGCCATTTTGAATATATATTGTTTACTTTTTTGCCAGTATCCAAGCTGAGGCAGCCATTTTGAATATTTATTGTTTGCTTTTACTTGATATGTATATCTAAGCTGAAGGCGGCCATTTGAATATATATTGTTTACTTTTTGCAATGTATCTAAGCTTAAGAGCGTATTTGAATATTTATTGTTTACTTTTTTAGTATCTAAGTTGAAGACAGCCATTTTGAATATTTGTTTACTTTTTACCAGTGTATCTAAGCTGAAGGCGGCCATTTTGAATATTTGTTTTACTTTTTGCAGTATATCTAAGCTGAAGGCGGCCATTTTATGTTGTTTTACTTTTTTACCAGTATATCTAAGCTGAAGGCGGCCATTTGAATATTATTGTTTACTTTTTTGCCAGTATCCAAGCTGGGCAATGTTGAATATTTGTTTTACTTTTGCAGTGTATATCCAAGCTGAAGGCGGCCATTTTGAATATATTTTGTTTACTTTTTGCCAGTATCCAAGCTGAAGGCGGCCATTTTGAATATTTATTGTTAACTAAACTAGACATTTCTACCAAGACTATATTTTGATTATAGGTAAATCACTCTTCAACATAAAATACCCCGAGTTACTTCACCTTCCAGAATCAGACTCATTGTTTCTAGAATATTTTTGACTGGTAATAAAATTTTTGACCCCATAAATAAACTCTTTGAGATATTGAAATTGTCATGGTACATCTTTGCATTTCCATTTTCATTTACACGCCTCAAAAAATAGAATCTGTCATTTACATTTACAGTTTATTTACGTTATGTTTACTAAATGGATAAAATAATTAGTTAGTTTTTAGATTTTTTTTAAATTAATGTATCAAACGTTGTCTCAGAGCAGTTATAAACGTTTTTAGAGTAACATATATATATATATCCTTATGAAACGTTTGCCTAATGAAGCGCTGTGGTCAATGAGTATTCTTGTAGTCTAATGGAGCCATAGCTAACGCCTTTAAATTCTCTGTGTGTGTGTGTGTGTGTGTGTGTGTTTTAGTGGTGTTTTAGTGGTGTTTAGAGACTTATTTACTTCTTTATCGTCTTCATTCTTCCTGTTCTCTCTTCTCCTCTCTTGATTACTTCCTCTTCTTCCCCTTCCTTCTATTTCTTCTTATTCCTCCCTCGTTTCCATCTTCCTCCTCCTCTCCTTCATCCTCTTCGTGTATTTCCATTCAGCTGTCAGGAATCTCTCTCTCTCTCTCTCTCTCAAGTATCAGGTGTGTGTTAAATTATACACCTGGCGCCAGACTGACGTATATGTGTAACAATGTGAAAGTCAGGTGTGGTAAGGTTCAGCGGGGTCTTGTTTGGTTTCACAATGGTTAGTGGGCAAGGTCTCTTTTGGTCTGGGTGTGGTCTCTACTACTACGGGTCTCTACATGGTGGAGAAGACATTGGTGTGCTTTTTATATGTTGATGATCATTTATATTCCTTGAGGTGTTGTTTATATCTATATGCTGATAGCCATAGCACTGTTGCCCTTCCTTCTTCCTTCATTCTTTCTTATTTCCTTCCTTCCTTCCTTCATTTCTTCCTTCCGTGAAACCCCAATTAAATCCCAGATTCTAACCAAATTTGCTATAAGTAATATAGATTTAAATCCTCAGAATACCAAACGTTTTAAGGGATCTTGATACTATTAGCCGGGACATGACAACCAAAGAAACAAAAGAACATCAAAAGAGTTTAATCCTTTATACATCGTTATTTCAGCCCCGAAGAAACAAAAGAACATCAGAGAGTTTAATCCTTTATACATCGTTATTTCAACCGAAGAAACAAAAGAACATCAGAGAGTTTAATCCTTTATACATCGTTATTTCTATTTTTCTACACCTTCTTTTGTTTTTATTTTCATATCCTTATTATCACTCGTTATCTTGTATCTGAACTGGTACAACGAGATGCTCTACCCTCCCTCCTCCTCCTCGTATTGATACTCCGGTAAACACACTATCACACACCAAGCGAGAGAGGTATAGGGACACATCTCCCTCTCTCTCTCTCCCGCCCTCCCACCCAGTTGACCAGGGATGCAAGCTCTGGGCCGAGTACCAGACAGCTGCAGCCATTTTTCATAGATGATGAGAGAGAGAGAGAGAGAGAGAGAGAGTAAATTGCAAGAGATGAAATATATCAATAAAAACAGTATTTCTTTTTATCATTAAACAAGTAACAATTTTAATTCCTTATAAAAAAAATCCAACACATACCTGGATAATTTGTTCTGTACCCAATTAAGAACAGATAAAATACCTGTATAAGAATTTTTTTTTAGAATATACGTCAAATCCGAGATGCTCATTTGACTACCATACATACCAACAATGCTCATTTGACTGCCATACATACCAAAAATGCTCATTTGACTGCCATACATACCAACAATGCTCATTTGACTGCCATACCTTACCAACAATGCTCATTTTGACTAACATATACCAACAATGCTCATTTGACTACCATACATACCAACAATGCTCATTTGACTGCCATACATACCAAAAATGCTCATTTGACTGCCATACATACCAACAATGCTCATTTGACTACCATACATACCAACAATGCTCATTTGACTACCATACATACCAAAAATGCTCATTTGACTGCCATACATACCAAAAATGCTCATTTGACTACCATACATACCAACAATGCTCATTTGACTACCATACATACCAACAATGCTCATTTGACTAACATACATACCAACAATGCTCATTTGACTACCATACATACCAACAATGCTCATTTGGCTGCCATACATACCAACAATGCTCATTTGACTACCATACATACCAACAACAACAACATCCCGTACATAAGAGTTAAATCTGATGACGCAAGATTAGTTTCCACCGTAAAACTGATCTAACTCCCAACAATAAACACGATCATTATAAATTAGAAGTTATGACTGGATTTTAATTAGACTCCAGTAACATAAGATGCTAATGGTGGTAATCAACAGCTGTCACCTGTAATCACTTGATGTGTGTGTATGTGTGAAGGTCGAGTTACGCTCTTGAGATACTGTTGCTTACTTGGTCTTCTCGTCTCCCTTCTCCCTCATCTCCCTTCTCCCTCATCTCCCTTCTCCCTCATCTCTCTTCTCCCTCATCTCTCTTCTCCTTCATCTCTCTTCTCCTTCATCTCCCTTCTCCCTCATCTCTCTTCCTCCCTCATCTCCTGCTACCTCATCTCCCCTGCTCCCTCATCTCCCTTCTCCTCATCTCTCCCTTCTCCCTCATCTCCTTCTCATCTCCACTTCTCCCTCATCTCCTTCTCCCTCATCTCCTTCTCCCTCATCTCCCTTCTCCCCTCATCTCCCTTCTCCCTCATCGCCATTCTCCCTCTCTCCTTCCTTCTCCCCTCATCGCCCTTCTCCCTCATCTCCCTTCTCCCTCTGTCTCCCTTCTCCCTCATCTCCCTTCTCCCTCATCTCTCTTCTCCCTCATCCCTTCTCCCTCATCTCCCTTCTCCCTCATCTCCCTTCTCCTCATCTCCCTTCTCCTTCATCTCTCCTTCTCATGTCTCCCTTCTCCCTCATCTCTCTTCTCCCTCATCTGTCCCTGCTACCTCATCTCCCTGCTCCCTCATCTCCCCTGCTCCCTCCCCTGCCACCTCCCTCATCTCCCTGCTCCCTCATCTCCCTTCTCCTCATCTCCTTCTCCTCATCTCCCTTCTCCCTCATCTCCCTTCTCCCTCATCTCCTGCTGCCTCATCTCCCACCATCTCATCTCTGCTCCCTCCTCTCCCTGCCCTCATCTCCCTTCTCCCCTCATCTCCCCTTCTCCCTCCATCTCCTTCTCCCTCATCTCCCTTCTCCCTCATCTCCCTTCTCCCCTCATCGCCCTTCTCCCTCATCGCCCTTCTCCCTCATCTCCCTTCTCCCTCATCTCCCCTTCTCCCTCATCTCCCTTCTCCCTCATCTCCCTTCTCCCCTCATCTCCCTTCTCCCTCATCTCCCTTCTCCCTCATCTCCCCTCTCCCTCATCTCCCTTCTCCCTCATCTCCCTTCTCCCTCATCTCCCTTCTCCCTCATCTCCCTTACCACCCACCAACAGGTGTTCTCTCCCTTCCAGTTTTGGCCTCACCTGATAATTAACCTTTCTTACCTGCATCATTAACACGGTGACGCAGCTTCAGGTACACGGCCTCACAGTCAAGGAATCCTAACCTAACCTAACCTAACCTAACGTATCCTAACCTAACCTAACCTAACGTATCCTAACCTAACCTAACGTATCCTAACCTAACCTAACCTAACGTATCCTAACCTAACCTAACGTATCCTAACCTAACCTAACCTAACCTAGCGTATCCTAACCTAACCTAACGTGTGATGGGAAAGAACCCGAATATAACTAACTAACTCACTTAATGGTATGGTTGAATAAGACATTGTGAAGTTATTGTTTTTTTTTTGTTTTTTTTTAAGGATTTTGTTAGTAAATAGATGCGGGTTTTGTTTTATATAAAGGTAATAGGAGTCGGGTTTGTTGTTGTTGTTTTTTTGTTTTATTTTTTTGCTTTTCTTGGAAGGTCTGGAGCTTAGTTACTACCAAGGCTAAGTACCACATCAGTCGCTAGGTACATGAGGTTTGAATCGTGTGAGGAGTGAAAAGTTATCATTAGTGTGTGTGTGTGTGTGGAGTGTTAGTTACAAGACGAGCGAGGTCATCCTAAACCTATATCTTACGCTTGTGAGACCTCACTTGCATTACGCAGTTCAGTTCTGGTCACCGTATTACAGAATGGATATAGAATCCTTGGAAAGAATTCAGAGGAGAATGACAAGACTAATCCCGGGCATTAGGAACCTTGAGTATAGAGACAGGTTAAAGCATCTTAATTTGCACTCCCTCGAGAGATGCAGAGTGAGGGGCGATATGATAGAGGTGTATAAGTGGAAGGCAGGGCTAAACAAAGGGGACATTACAAAGGTACTCAAACTATCCAACCAGGAGCGAACTCGTAACAATGGTTTTAAATTAGACAAATTTAGATTTCGGCGCGAAATAGGTAAACATTGGTTTGGAAACAGAGTAGTGGATGAATGGAACAAGTTACCAAATATCATCATTAACTCGAATACGCTGGATAGCTTCAAACATAGATTGGATGCTTATATGAGCAATAGGGGTTGGGTGTAAACGGGACTGCCCAGTATGGGTCAATAGGCCCGCTGCAGTTTCCTCCATTCTTATGTTCTTAAGTGTTACGCCTCATCCCTCTCTTATAGTCTCCCGTTGTCAGATTTTCCGCTACATTTAAGCATAAGTGTTACGCCTCAACCCTCTCTTATAGTCTCCCGTTCTCAGGTTTTCCGCTACATTTAAGCATAAGTGTTACGCCTCAACCCTCTCTTATAGTCTCCCGTTCTCAGGTTTTCCGCTACATTTAAGCATAAGTGTTACGCCTCAACCCTCTCTTATAGTCTCCCGTTCTCAGGTTTTCCGCTACATTTAAGCATAAGTGTTACGCCTCAACCCTCTCTTATAGTCTCCCGTTCTCAGGTTTTCCGCTACATTTAAGCATAAGTGTTACGCCTCAACCCTCTCTTATAGTCTCCCGTTGTCAGATTTTCCGCTACATTTAAGCATAAGTGTTACGCCTCAACCCTCTCTTATAGTCTCCCGTTGTCAGATTTTCCGCTACATTTCAGCATAAGTGTTACGCCTCAACCCTCTCTTATAGTCTCCCGTTGTCAGATTTTCCCGCTACATTTAGCATAACAACAAGACGATCTTACCTGCCCGAGTCCATCATTATTATAACGTGTTCCAAATTTAGACATAAATACCTATACTTAAAAAACAACTTAACGTCACATTACCGTCACAGGTGTGGTAAGTTACGTCACATTGCCGTCACATTACCGTCACAGGTGTTGATTAAGAAACACATACCTGTAAAATAAAGAAAAACAAATACAATTAGTCTGGCGTCTCATTAAAGTGTTATTGAACAAATTGACCCCGAAAAGTGGATAATACAAGCAAGTAAACAAGTCAAACAAGTGAATAATGCAAACAGGTGAATGATGCAAACAATACAAACAAATAAACAAGTCAAACAAGTGATTAATACAAACAGGTGAATATGCAAACAATACAAACAATGGAATCAAAAGTCCAAACACGTGGATAATGTAAAAAATAACTAACATCAACAAGTTAATAAACAAAGAGTAGGAAGGTGGTAGTTAGTAGTAAACACCTCAGACACGCAACGAGGCAATTACACATTATATAAACAGCTGGTGTATGTAGGGAGGGGAGGGGAGGGGAGGGGTACAGCTGTCCTTCCTTCCCTCCCACCTACCCTCACATACTTTCCTCCCAACCTTTCATTTTCTCTCACCTCTCATTCACTCTCACCTCTCACCCCTTCTCCTCCCACGTTTCACCCCCTTCTCCTCCTCCCACGTTTCACCCCCTTCTCCTCCTCCCACGTTTCACCCCTTCTCCTCCTCCCACGTTTCACCCCTTCTCCTCCTCCCACGTTTCACCTCTTCTCCTCCTCCCACGTTTTTCACGCCTCTCCTCCCGTTTCACCTCTTCTCCTCCTCCACATTTCACCCCTTCTTCTCCTCCCACATTTCACCCTCTTCTCCCTCCTCCCCTTCATCACCCCCCTTCTCCTCCTCCCACATTTCACCTCTTCTCCTCCTCCCATTTCACCTTCTCCTCACCTACATTTTACCCCTTCTCTTTTCTCCCATTTTCACCCCTTCTCTCACTCCTCCCCACGTTTCACCTCTTCTCTCCTCCTTCCCACATTTTACCCTTCTCCTCCACATTTCACCCCTTCTCCTCCTCCCATTTCACCCCCTTCTCTCCTCCTCCCCATTTCACCCCTTCCTCACTCCCATTTCACCCCTTCTCCTCCTCCCACGTTTCCACCCCCCTTCTCCTCCTCCCATTTCACCCCCTTCTCCCTCCTCCCATTTCACCCCCTTCTCCCTCCTCCCCATTTCCCCTTCCTCCTCCCACGTTTCATCCCTTCTCCTCCTCCCACGCCATTCCTCCCCCATCTCTTTCCTCCCCACTTAGGCAGTACTGCCTCACCTTCTCTCCTCTTCTGCTTTCCTTACTCTCCTTCCTCCTCCTCCTCTTCTTTACTTTCTTGTTATTTTACCTACTCTTTTCTCCTCCCTCTATCTCTCCTTCCTCTCCTTCTTCGCCCTCCTCTTTTTCCCTTCTTTTGCCTCTCTCTCTCTCTCTCTCTCTCTCTCTCTCTCTCTCTTTCTTCCCATTTCCCCCTTTCCTCCCTCCCTCTCCCTCCCTCCCCTCCCACTTCCCCTCCCTCCTTCCCCCCCTCCCCTCCCTCCCCTCCCCTCCCTTCCTCCCCTTCCTCCCTCCCTTCCCCCCTTCCTCCCTCCCCTTCCCCCCCTCCCTCCCTTCCTTCCCTTCCCCTCCCGTCAAGAGAGTCGTTCAAGGCCATGACCTCTAGACCCAGATTCCCAGACTAATACGTCAGTTTTTCCCCCTTACGGCGTTGGTGTGAGAGCTTTATAAGTAACCCTCTCTTACTTAAATTACTTATATGATGAGCTAGACGAAGGTTCTATTTATTTAAGTGACTTTTTATGTAATATGGACGAAGAATACTTATCTATGTTACTTATATGTGACCTGGAACTAGGCTCTACTTATGCTACGTTGACTTATCATATTTACAATCTGATTTAAGTCTCTATTTATTTACGGTTCTTGTAAGTGATATGGACGAAGGTTGTACTTACTTATTTACTTATGCTACTTATATGGACGAGATCACTTAAGTGGGTACCAGAATGGGCGGGGGGTGGGGGGAGGAGGGGATGGGCGGGGAGGGGATGGGCGGGGAGGAGCAGGGCGGGAGGGGGAAGGGGCGGGGGTTGGAGGCATTACAACACAAACGCTTCGTGTCATAGTATACATGACATCTTGATCTACCCAATGTTGGTTCAGTCGTGTCTCAAGGATCATCACACACTGGCGCGCACACACACACCCACACGGGATAATTACCTGGACACCAAAGCCTACCACCACCTCTTTCCAGCCAAAACACTGAGGATCCACCCCGATGATGTCCCGTGGATTACACCCAGCATAAAAAGACTTATTGAGCAGCGCAACAAGGCAAACTACACCAACAACCGCCTGTACTAAAGTCTACGTAACCAGGTCATCAGGGAAATCAAGTCTGCCAAGAAGACTTATTATCCCAGGAAAGTGCACGGCCCCAAGGAGGTCGGGATTGGTCAGTGGTACTCCAAGGTAAAAGATCTCTGTGGTCTCAACCGTCAGTCTCTCACACTTCCTTTCATCTCACATTTACCTAGTGAGGAGGCAGCTGAGATAATTAATAACCATTTTGCTACCATATGTCATACCTTACCCAGTCTTGACCTCACTCTCCTCCCAGCTTACTTACCTTCCCCCTCCCCCCCCTCCCAGTGTTCAACCATATGAAATCGCCAACAAACTCCTGAAATTTAAATCCAAACGCTCCACGACCCCAATTGACCTCCCAATCAAAATATACAAGGAGTTTGCAGTCGAACTTGCCACCCCCCTCTGTTCTATTATTAATGCATCCCTCAGACAAAGCAAATGCCCTAATGAATGGAAAACCGCATTTGTCACCCCCATCCCCAAGGTCACCACCCCACAGTCCCCTAACGACCTCAGGCCAGTTGCCATTACCCCCATACCCAGTCTACTTTGTGAGGACTTTGTTTTTGAGTGGGCATTTGCCAGTATCTATCAGTCAATTGATCCACAGCAATTTGGCAATATGAGGACCTCCTCTACATCACACTGCTTGGTGAGCTTTCTGGATTTTCTGCACAAAAACTTGCAGAAACGTAAGACATCACTGGCCGTTGCCCTTGTGGACTTCAGGAAGGCCTTTGACCTTGTTGATCACTGCACTGTTATCAACAAGGCTATTGCACTAGGGCTGCCCACCAACCTGGTCTCATGGCTCACTGATTTCTTGAGTGGACGTCGCCAGGCAGTGAGGTATCAGGGCTTGGTCTCCACATTCCAACACCTCACCTGCGGTGTTCCCCAGGGGACCAAGATGGGACCACTGTGCTTCCTCATCCTGATCAACGACGCTCTATCGGACACTCCTCACAGGTGGAAGTACGTGGATGACTGCACTGTGGGGGTTTCAGTGGACAACACCGCACCAGACTACTCATCGCTCCAAGGCACCCTGGACAGGCTACAGGCATGGACTACGGAGAACAAGGTCACCATCAACCACACCAAAACCGTAGTCATGCACATCAATACCGCCACCACTCCAGTGCAAGCCCCAGCAGTCACAGTGGGTGCCCATCCTCTCCAGCTGGTGCAGTCTGCCAAACTCCTGGGTGTAACTATAGACAACAAACTTGACTGGAAGGCCCATGTAAATAACACAGTCAAGGCAGCCTCGTACCGTCTCTACATGCTACGAAGACTTAGGTCACTTGGGACACCCACGCCAGAGCTGAGGACATCTACAACGCCTTTATTCTCCCCAAACTAACGTATGCGTCACCAGCCTGGTCGTCTTCTCTCAACTCCACCCAACAACGTCAGCTAGAGAAGGTACAGAAAAGGGCCTGCAGAATCATGCTCGGCGCAGAATACTCCGGCTACACCAACGCTCTCTCCACCCTGGAAATGCCATCCCTCAGTGACCTCCACCACCAAGCACTGGAAAGGTTTGGCAGTGGACTACTGCACCACCCTCGCCATCGCCACCTCCTGCCACCTGCAGCCCCCCACCCAACTCGCGCAGTCCGCCACTACAACAAAATTCAGCCCATAAGAGCCCGCACCGATAGATATAAGAACAGCACCATCCCATCTATTGTTAAAATAATAAACAACTCCTGATTTATGTACTGTACAGCCCTGTAAATGTATTCAATGCATATTATATCATTATGTCTAAATCAAATGTAAGTCTGTATATTTTCAGCCACCCGCTGCAACTCTATTAATAAACCGTTTATTATTATTATTATTATTATTATTATTATACACACACACACGCACACACCCCTACCTTTCGGCATGTCTAATCTTCGGGTGAAATAAGCTGGGGTGTCTAATCTTCGGGTGAAATAAGCTGGGGTGTCTAATCTTCAGGTGAAATAAGCTGGGGTGTCTAATCTTCAGGTGAAATAAGCTGGGGTGTCTAATCTTCGGGTGAAATAAGCTGGGGTGTCTAATCTTCGGGTGAAATAAGCTGGGGTGTCTAATCTTCGGGTGAAATAAGCTGGGGTGTCTAATCTTCGGGTGAAATAAGCTGGGGTGTCTAATCTTCGGGTGATCTTTCATTTCTAGTTCGGAAAATAAGAAAAAATATAATTGAAGACACTGTGAAACTCGTCAGCCAGTACAAGACATCACTGACCTCCTCCACACAGGTAAACAGAGCTATAGACAACAACAGGTGTGTATTTGCTCGTAACAAGGCTAATAAAGTACTTGGGTTCATACAAAGGAGTGTTAGTTACAAGACTAGCGAGGTCATCCTAAAACTGTATCTTGCTCTTGCGAGACCACACCTGGATTACGCAGTTCAGTTCTGGTCACCGTATTACAGAATGGATATAGAATCCTTGGAAAGAATCCAGAGGAGAATGACAAGACTAATCCCGAGCATTAGGAACCTTGAGTATAGAGACAGGTTAAAGCATCTTAATTTGCACTCCCTCGAGAGACGTAGAGCGAGGGGCGACCTGATAGAGGTGTATAAATGGAGGTCAGGGCTAAACAAAGGTGATATAACAAAGGTACTCAAACTATCCAACCAGGAGCGAACTCGTAACAATGGTTTTAAATTAGACAAATTTAGATTTAGGCGCGAAATAGGTAAACATTGGTTTGGAAATAAGAGTAGTGGATGAGTGGAACAAGTTACCAAATATCATCATTAACTCGAATACGCTGGATAGCTTCAAACATAGGTTGGATGGATATAAGAGCAATAGGGGTTGGGTATAAACGGGACTGCCCAGTATGGGCCAATAGGCCCGCTGCAGTTTCCTCCATTCTTATGTTCTTATAACACCTAGTGGATACACTTGTGTGTTTATCTCTTAAGCAGCTAGCAAGGTCAGGACGTGGGTAGACGAGTGAGGGAGGGGGGCGGAGAGAGAGAGAGGAACTAGCCAACAGATGCCTGAAGATTTGTCATTTTTCTCCTAATCTATACCATAGTCACGTTACTCTCCATGCCACTCTTCCCCCTTCCACCTCCCCTCATCCCTTCCACCCACTTCCTCCTCCGCCCCCTCCCCCCCTCTCTCCCGGGGATGCTAGGGACCTGCTATTCTCATCGGCTGTTCGTGGGATATTTGTAAACAAGATCGTGTGGGCTGGACGGTCAGGCTGGACAACACGATACAGGTTACGTCAGTGATGAAGGTCAGAACTATGGGCTGACTTATACTGAAGAGAGAGAGAGAGAGAGAGAGATCATCAGATACAGTGCACATACACAATCACCAAGATACAATACCTTAATTTTGTTTGGCAATTAGTACTAAATGAAGGTATAAAGGTAAGAGTAACTCTTTCTGTTAGTGATGATTAGTTTTATTCTTTAGTTTGTCACTCAGACTTGTTACCAGGAGAATATTTAATCAACACCTCAACCCGCCAGGATTCGAACCCACGGCCCACAAGCCTATGACTGTGACCGGGGAACGCTAACCGCTGGACCACCAGGATACAAAAGTAGTCCTAGACTTTGTTATATTTCACACAAAGCCTGTTCAACGAGCTTATGGCGCCGTGAACCTTTTTAAAGGTTCACGGCGCCATAAGCTCTCCTGTCTATTGTATATGTGTCATCAGTTCTCTGGTACGGAAGCTTTGGTCTTGGCGGGAGGTGTAATGATTGTTTATCAGACCACAGCACATATAACAGTAACTAGTTGCACAGGTGTACACCCAGGTAAGTTGACCCACCCTACAGTAACTAAGGTGAGATTAAGACCTGACCCAACAGGGGTGACAGTCAGAAATGGAAGAGTTCTTGCCACCAGCCGGCGTTAAGACCGTGTTAATTCAAGAAACTACCCTCCAGCCAGCACCACGCACCTAATCCTACACAGCTGTCTAGACACACCCAGATTAGTGTTAATTAAGAAAGGTCATCTGCCGGCCTGACACCTCCAATATCAGGGGCCTACAGCTTCTTCCCAAGGACAGACAAGGAGAGACAGAACTCAGAGGCAGACGGAGTCACAGTCACCACGAGTCGAGGTCAGGAGGGGGACTTCCCTTACCTCCTCACCCCCCCCCCTACTTCTCACCCTTTAAACTATCTCCCTTCTCCACACCACCCTGACCCTCCTCACCCACCCTTCCCTTCCACTACCCTCCTCTTCCTCCCCAGCCTCTACTCCCCACCTCCCCATCCCTATCAGATGACTAACCACAACACAGAAACAACTATTCTTAGGTGTTTACACTCTTAAAGGTCACGAGCTCTACCAAGAACGTCTTAATAGTGTGTTATTGATCTTAACGTGTTTAGCTTTAGTCTAGGCTGAGGAAACATGACACCAATTTGGGGCAGTTTAGTCGTCTTGGTGATGTCTTAGTGATGTCATAGTAATGTCTTGGTGATGTTGGTGATGTCATTGTGATGTCATAGTGATGTCATAGTGATGTCATAGTAATGTCAGTGATGTCATTGTGATGCCACAGTGATGTCTTGGTGATGTAAAGTACTTAGCCTAGATTCCTAGAAGGTGTAAACAGAGAAACCAGATATCAGATGAAAAATGTTGTTATAGAGAAATGCAACTGAAAAAGACTTAGGCGTAATGATAAGTAGAAATCTTAAACCAAGATAACAATGTGTATTTGCTCGAAACAAGGCTAATAAAGTACAAGAGTTCATACATAAAAACATAGTAATGGAGGAAACTGCAGCGGGCCTATTGGTCCATACTGGGCAGTCCCATTTGCTCATACAGTATATCCATCCAACCTATGTTTGAAGCTATCCAGCGTATTCGAGTTAATGATGGTATTTGGTAACTTGTTCCAGTCGTCCACTACTCTATTTCCAAACCAATGTTTATCTGTTTCGCGCCTAAATCTAAATTTGTCTAATTTAAAACCACTGTTACGAGTTCGCTCCTGGTGGGATAGTTTGAGTACCTTTGTAATGTCCCCTTTGTTTAACCCTGACTTCCATTTATACACCTCGATCATATCGCCCCTCACTCTACGTCTCTCAAGGGAGTGGAAATTAAGATGCTTTAACCTGTCTCTGTACTCAAGGTTCCTAATGCCCGGGATTAGTCTTGTCATCCTCCTCTGAATTCTTTCCAAGGATTCTATATCCATTCTATAATACGGTGACCAGAATTGAGCTGCGTAATGCAAGCGAGGTCTCACAAGCCCAAGATATAGTTTTAAGATGACCTCGCTAGTCTTAAGAACATAAGAAAATAAGGAGTCTGCAATAGGCCGGTTGGCCTGTGCATGGCAGCTCCTGTCGAGAGTTACTACCACTCTCTATCATCCATGAATCTATCTAGCCTCCTTTTGAAACATTCCAGAGTTCCAGCACTTACTACAAAGTTGCTAAGCTTGTTCCACTCGTCCACCACCCTATTTGTGAACCAGTTTCTTCCTCTCTCCCTCCTAAACCTAAACTTATCCAACTTAAATCCGTTGCTACGAGTCCTATCCTGCTCGGATATTATAAGAACTTTATCTATATCCCGTTTATTGATTCCTTTCACCCACTTGAAAACTTTTATCATATCTCCCCGCACTCTTCGTCTTTCTAGGGAATGCAAGTTAAGTTTCTTTAGCCTATCCTGATATGGAAGGTTTCTAAGTCCCGGAATCATTTTCGTCATTCTTCGCTGCACCGACTCTAGTGAATTGATATCCATTCTATAATAAGGGCACCAGAACTGAACTGTATAATCGAGGTGCGGCCTTACTAGCGCAAGATATAGTTGCAATAAGACCTCTGCACTCTTATTACTTACACTTCTAGATATAAAACCCAATATTCTGTTTGCCTTATTTCGAACATTAACGCACTGTTTTCTAGGCCGTAGGTCCGGGCTTACAAGTACCCCTAGGTCTCTTTCACAAGTCGACTTCTCTAGGTTGATGTTGTTAAGGCTGTACACATTGTCAGTATTTTTTCTTCCAATATTAAGTACGCTGCACTTGCTGATGTTGAATTTCATTTGCCATTTTTCAGACCACCCCTGCAGTTTATTTAGATCCTCCTGTAATGCATTTGCATCCTGCCCTGAATTAATCTTCCGCCCTATTTTGGTGTCATCCGCAAACTTGCTTATGTCACTGCTGATTCCAGTATCTAGATCGTTTATGTAGATTATGAAGAGTGGGCCTAGTACTGACCCCTGGGGAACCCCACTAGTTACACGGCCCCACAGATTTAACACCATCTACGCTGACCCTCTGCGTTCTATCGGTGAGCCATGATTTTATCCAATTTAAAACTTCCTTCTCGATACCATGAGCCTTAACTTTTCTGAGAAGCCTCTGATGCGGTACTCTGTCAAACGCTTTGCTAAAGTCTAAGTAAATAACATGGTAATTTTCGTCATTATCTACTACCTCGAAGACTTTCCTAAAAAACGTCAGCAGATTTGTTAGACAAGATTTTCCCTTTGTAAACCCATGTTGAGAGTCGTAACTAACTAACACTCCTTTGTATGAACCCAAGTACTTTATTAGCTTTGTTTCGGGCAAATACTCATTGTTTACTTGGCTTAAGATTCCTACTTATCATTACTCCTAAATCTCTCTCGCAGTCGGATTTCTCTATGGCATCGTTGTCCATCTGGTATCTGGTTTCCCTGTTTACATCTCCTATACTGAGTACTTTACATTTGTCCACATTGAATTTCATCTGCCATTTTTCAGACCATTCGAAAATTTTTTTTAGATCTTCCTGTGGTTTTGTGGAGTCCTCGTCAGATTTAATAACACGCCCTATTTTAGTGTCATCAGCAAATTTACTTATGTTGCTGTCTACGCCGATATCTATGTCGTTTATGTATATAATAAATAGTAATGGTCAAAGTACTGAGCCTAATGGTCCAAGTTCTGGTCACCATATTACAGAATGGATATAGAATCCTTGGAAAGAATTCAGAGGAGAATGACAAGACTAATCCCGGGCATTAGGAACCTTGAGTATAGAGACAGGTTAAAGCATCTTGTTTTTCTTGATTTATTTTGGTTTATATGTAAATCGGCTCAAACCGTCCCTTCAACTTCCCTTTCAATCCCCTTAACCCCCTCAACCCCCCCTTAACCCCCCCTACCCTACACCAGTTTTATTTTACCTGATGATTAAAACACCTTAACACTATCTGAATGGGTTAGGTTAGGTTAGGTTAGGTTAGGTTATCCTTATCTCGGATACGATTTTGTAGTTTTGGTAGTTCATACAACCTTCCTTTACTGATTTGACTGATGATGTTTTGTTGGGTGTTTGAGGGAGGAAGTTTTTTATTTTTATTTTATTTTATTTTTTTTTTTTAGGGGGTTTCTTTTTATCTTTGGAATTTTCTCTTGGATTTTCTATCTATCCCCTTTCCCACCCATCTCTTCTTTCATCTCCTCCCTATTCCAATCTCCCATTTCTTTTCTATATTACTCCCCACCCTTCTTCCCCTCCCCACTTCCTTTCCGTCCTCCCTCTCCCTCTCTCTCTCTCTCTCTCTCTCTCTCTCTCTGGGGATGGTATCGCGGGGTAACTAAAACGCTGGCTCTTGTATGACACCCGGATCTAGATACCTCAAGAGGACTAACAAAACTTACGACACAAATTATGATACTCAAATAAATCCTGAACGAACATAAAGAAATAAGAAGGTTGTCATGTTTATTGGATTCACTTACGAAGAATTCTTATTTCTTACATAATGATTCGTTTTTGTTTTTTGTTGTTTTTTTTTTTTATAAGCTCCACAGCAATAAAACAGCTAAGATCAGACATCACTTAGCTTTTGCATACTACCCTGACAAATACACACAGCTAAGTAAAATACAACCATGACCAGAAATCCCGTAGCTTTACATGGTGACTTAAACAAGATCTTATACTGAACACACAAAAAACACCCACATGCCCTTAATATTCTTATAAGAGCCTAACCAATATACGTAAGTGGCGCCTCTCTAGACTCTGGAGATGGTTAGGTTAGTGTCTGAAATAAACTAAAGGAACGCCATTATAAGTGAAGAAACCCCTTCCCCCCACACAAAAAAAATAGCAACAAAAAACAAAAAAGCATCACTCATACAGAATCAGAACCTATAAACCAAAGCAATTCAATCCTCTTCACAATTTACCAACACGATCCTCCTCCATCTAGCGTAAGAGAGAGAGAGAGGATTGGAATGTACGCACAAGGGTTTAAGTTGTCTATAGCACGAGGCGGTGACAGTCATAGGAGGATCACAGACTGTCCACAGCTCCTCGTAAATTTAAGGTTAAGCATTCCGACCATGACTTGTGGAGGAGTGTGTAGCCTTCTGACTGTCATTGCTCGGTGGAAAAACAAAATGAGTGGAGGAGGTTTATAGAAATTTGAGTGTGCGTGTGCGTGTGTGCATGTGCGTGCTTGATATGTGTGTTTGGTTTAAGTTTAATGTGAGTATATTGTGTTTATTTTACGTTTTCTGTTTAGGTGTTTTAGATGTTTATCACCGATTTTTTTCTGCTTAAAGAAGAGAAAATAAAAGGATAATTGTTAAAGAAAACAAAGCAAGGAGAAGAAAAAATAATAGGAAGAATTAATTAACGAAGAGGAGGAGGAGGAGGAAGGAAAAATAAAAAGAATTCATTAAGGAGGAGGAAAATCCATGAAAAGAAAGAAGGAAGAAAGAAAGGAAGAAGGAAAGAAGGAAGAAGGAAATACCAATGATAATGAGAAGGAAAACTCGGGTCATGTCCTGGATTGAGTTTCAGTACAGAAGTTGTTTGTTGTGGAGCGTTGTGGTGCGTTGTGGAGCGTTGTGGAGCTGGTGTTCTTGTTGTAGTGGTATCATAAGGTGTGGTAGTGTTGTGGTTTTAAGTTCCCACAGCTTCATACGTCAAACCTTTCATCATATGTGTGTGTGTGTGTGTGTGTGTGTGTGTGTGTGTGGGGGGTAGAAAATATTACGGTCTCTCATCCCTAGTGACTGTCCTGCTGCTAGTGACTGTCCTGCTGCTAGGGAGAGAAGAGAGGGAGGAAGAGAGGTAAGGAGAGGAGAGTGAGGGGAGTAATGACGAGAGAGAGGGAAAAGAGAGTGAGGACAGGGGTTGAGGGGAGAAAGAGGAGCTGGAGAGGAGAGGAGGCGGTGAGAGGGAGAGGCGGTGAGAGGGAGAGGAGGCGGTGAGAGGGAGAGGAGGCGGTGAGAGGGGGAGGAGATGACCAGTAAGTCCACGTCCCTCTCAACACCTCAGGGTTCTCTTAGCCGGATCAGACATGTGAAAATCTACCCCTCTTTCCACCTCCCCTTACCCCCTTACCCCCTTACCCCTTTCTTCTTTGGGAGGGAAAGAGTTTTTTGGGTAGAGAAAGAAAGGGTGAAAAAAGAGAAGGGGTGAAGTAATTAAGTAATAGTTCGGAATCTGAAGAAATTTAGAAGGCGGTACAGGAGAGGGGGGGGGGCTGACCGCCTTGTTATGGGTTAGCTAAGCTAGTAGTGTGTTAGGGTTGTGTCCTGGGTTAGTTATTGTCTGTCGGTACAGGCACTAGACATCCTACCCTGTCCCATATATGGGTGTTTTAAGGGCCTTATTTCATATTCCGCCGACCCTACTGGCGGATGCTGGTCTAGGGAGGTTATCTATTGCCTGGCCTTATAGATCGGGGGTGGTAATGGACCTTTTGGGATTTAGTAGCTTTTTGGGAACCATGTATGGTTGTTGACGTTATCTGGTGGGAGTCTTTGAAGGAGTTCTTGCTCTGATCGTTCTATCTTTTGCCAGACTCTGCTGGCCAGGGTGTGCAGCTGCTGGTTGATGGGTTTTATTCTCAGGTCTCTATGTATCTCGGCTGTGGTTCTGGTGAAGGGGTATCTTTAACCTGTGATGAATTTCAGGGCTTCATTTTGGACCACCTGTAATTTTAATATTTGTGTGGTGCTCATAGTATGAAGAGGTACTGCTGGGTAAGTTAATATCGGTATGATAAATGATGTAACCAGGCGGAGTTTTGTTTTCTCAGGAAGCGCTTTAAAGCGGTATAGTTTTCTCAGCTCTCTTCTTGCCTTTTCTTAAGAGGAGTGACGAGCTTTTATCCTGCAGGTGCTGGGGAGTGGGGTGTTGCTGGGGGAGGTAGGGTCGATGGGGAGGAAAGGGTGGGGATGTGCTTGGAAGGTGTGGGGAGGGGAGGTGCTGGGAAGAGTGAGGTGAGGGGGGGGAAATGACCTTGGTGTTGGGGAGGTTAAACCCTCCTCCCCTTCCCTCCCTTCACCTCACCTCCCATCCCTTCACCTCACCTCCCCTCCCTTCACCTCACCTCCCATCCCTTCACCTCACCTCCCCACCATTACTACTACTTACCATTAATCCTACTATCATCTCACCAGCACTACTTTCACCACTACCCCCACCACCACTACCACCACCACCACTACACCACCACCACCCCCACCACCACTACCACCCCCACCACCACTACCACCCCCAACCACCACTACCACCCCACCACTACTACCCCCACTACTACCACCACCACCACACCACCACCCCTACCACCACCACCACCACTACCCCCACCACCACCCATCTCATCGTCCAGTTACAAGACGCAATATATCACCAGATTCTTCTTTATATGACGAGAGAGAGAGAGAGAGAGAGAGATCACATGAACCCCACTAGGCTTTACTGGTAGACAAACAGAAGATAGGTAGACGAAGTGAGGAGGAGGAGATAAGTGGGGAGAAGGGGAGGAGGAGGAGAAGGGGGAAGGGGAGAGGAGGGTTGTAAGGCATCTCACCTCTAGCACTATACTGCCCCAACCATTGTGATGCGATCTGTGTGGGTGACCGTTTATGGAGGGAGGGGAGAAGAAAAGGAAGGGGGGGAGAGGGGGAATTGAATTGAATTGAAACAGTTTATTTAGCCAGAAAAATACAGATACAGAGTGGATAATAATAACAATATTAACATGACTGAGCCAGTTGAGAACCTGAGCTGTCCTGTAGGCACCTGATATATACTATACATTTATCTCAAGGAAGTATTATGTAACATTTAGTATCATCTGGAATAGTACATTTGCATGGTGGTAATAAGAACATCTTATAATGTTACCACGGTTATCACTTCAATATTTATTAATTTGATTTATTTATTATTTTTTTTAGTTTATTTTTGTATTTATTTATATATACATAAATTAGAGTGGAATTGAAAAACATAAGTACAATGGGGGAGCAGTACAACATGGGGTGTACAGTATTAAGGTTGAACGAGAGGACAGAGCTGTCAGGATTATGTCTAGTTGGCAATTATGTTTATTGCAATGGTAATTACTTATTTATTTACATGAATAATTTCCGATAAAACGGTTTTGATGGTATAATAATAGCAGGTACTGTAAATATAGTAGGTGTTACAAGAAATATTAATACTTAGACAATAGATATTTTTGAAGAGATGATTTAAAGGAAGGGAGCGTAGTCTTTGCTCGGATGTGTGGGGGGTAAGTTGTTCCACACCTTCACACTGTGATATTTTATGGAGGTCTGGGACTGAGAGGAGGGCATGGGGGGTGGTCTTAGTAGCTCTGGGTGCCTTAAGTTGTATCTCTGATTATTCCGGAACTGGAAGTAATTATTGTCAAGCAAGTGATTGATAGATTTGTAAACAAAGAGGGCACAGCAGTAAGTGTTAATATCTTCGAATTTTAACATTTTAAATATTGCAAATTTTTCGTTTGTGTGATCTGTTTTTTTCAAGTAGGTCATTGTCCGTACAACTCTCTTGTGCAGTAACCAGGGATTGTGTTTTTGAAGAGCCAGAGGCCCCCCATAGTGTGTGACAGTGTATGAGGTGTTGGTAAACACGTGTATGTATTTATGTCGACATGTGTAAGTACAGATGACCTTATTTATGTGTTAATGAACACACACACACACACACACACACACACACACACTCACTCACTCATGCGCGCGTTTGTGTGCATCTAAATACAGTCATGGGCATACTCGTATGTTAACTGAGATACATACATGATACAACCAAATGCTTTCATGTGTACCCCCTGAAACAGACACGTGTACACTTTGATATGCACGCGTAATAAACGTTGATATACACACATGTACGCCTTGATACGTACGCGTTGTCGTTACACACACACACACACACACACACACACTTTACCTTATTACGTCTCAATCAAAGACTTGTTATGTACTTCCTTCCCTCCCTCTCTCTCCCTCCCTCTCTCTCTCCTCTCCTACATCCTTCTACCCACCTCCTCCCCCTCTCCTCACCCCTCTCACTCCCTCTCACCCTTATTATACCCCCCATCTCGTTAGTGAAGGTATATCACAATCAGTCACCTCCAGAGATTAGTATGTTTGTTAGTCCTCTTCTGTAGACAAGCTCGGAGGGTATTTTACCGAAAGAATCAAATTAACCTCATTTACAAGTGAATTTGTTTGTGTAGTTGTTCAGTGTGGGTCTTATGATAACAGTAATAGGTAGTTATGTTGAAGGAACCGCTGAACCCGCACAGAGACGCGTGTCATCTGTAATCCATCTGTCCTGGGTGGGGTAGCTCAGGACACGCTACCATTTACAGACTAGTTACATCTAAATTTACGAGTCATTATTGTTCTAAACTATTATGTATTGGGAGATACTATTAATACTTACCGCTTCGTTGGCTGTAACAAGTACGATGATTTAATCCCTTGAGTACGATGATTTAATCCCTTGAATACGATGATTTAATCCCTTGAGTACGATGATTTAATCCTTTGAGTACGATAATTTAATCCTTTGAGTACGATGATTTAATCCCTTGAGTACGATGACTTAATCCCTTGAGTACGATGATTTAATCCCTTGAGTACGATGACTTAATCCTTTGAGTACGATGATTTAATCCCTTAAGTACGATGACTTAATCCCTTGAGTACGATGATTTAATCCCTTGAGTACGATGATTTAACTTTGAGTACGATAGATGACTAACCTTGAATACGATGACTTAATCCTTGAGACGATGACTTAATCCTTTGAGTACGATGACTTAATCCCTTGAATACGATGACTTAACCCTGAGTACGATGACTTAATCCTTGAGTACGATGACTTAATCCTTTGAGTACGATGACTAACTTGAATACGATGATTTATCCCTTGAGCACGATGATTTAATCCTTGAGTACGATGACTTAATCCCTTGAGTACGATGATGATTAATCCCTCTTATAATAACGTCCTCCCCTTGTCGTCCTACCACAATCTACCACAACCCACCACCATCTACCACCATTCACCACCATCTACCACCACCCACCACCATCTACCACCATTCACCAATCTACCAAACCCCATCTACCAACACCACCATACCACACACCACCACACACACACCACCACACACAACCCACCCTCAACCCACCACCATCTACCACAACCCCACCATCTACAACCCACCACACACAACCCACCCAACAAACCCACCACCATCACAACCACCACCATCTACCACCATTCACCACCATCTACCACAACCCACCACCATCTACCACAACCCACCACCATCTACCACCATTCACCACCATCTACCACAACCCACCACCATCTACCAACCCACCACCATCTACCACAACCCACCACCATCTACCACCATTCACCACCACACCACAACCCACCACCATCCACCATTCCACCATCTACCCACCACCACCATCACCACCATACCACCCAACACCACACCACACACACCACCACCACCAACCCACGACCATCTACCACAACCCACCACCATCTACCACCATTCACCACCATCTACCAAACCCACCACCATCTACCACAACCCACCACCATCTACCACAACCCACCACCATCTACCACAACCCACCACACACCACCCACCACCATCCCCAAACCCACCACCATCTACCACAACCCACCACCATCTACCACAACCACCACCATCTACCACAACCCACCACCATCTACCACAACCCACCACCATCTACCACCATTCACCACCATCTTCCCACAACAACAAGGTCCCTTCAAGACCATTTCTCCAACACTTCTCTCATGTTTACACACATCTCGACAATTTTAGCGCCTTCAAAAACGTCCCATTGACACTCTTCTCCAACAACAACTAACTCCCCCAGGCGTCCCTCGTCAACGTTAGCGCCTCGTCAACGCCAAGTGTCCCTCGTCAACGCCAAGTGTCCCTCGTCAACGTTAGGCGTCCCTCGTCAACGCCAAGTGTCCTCGTCAACGCCAAGTGGCCCTCGTCAACGCCAAGTGTCCTCGTCAACGCCAAGTGTCCTCGTCAACGTTAGGCGTCCCTCGTCAACGCCAAGTGTCTCGTCAACGCCAAGTGTCTCGTCAACGCCAAGTGTCCTCGTCAACGCCATGTACCTAGTCAACGCTAGGCGTCCTCGTCAACGCCAAGTGTATCCTCGTCAACGTTAGGCGTCCTCGTCAACGTCAAGTGTCCTCGTCAACGCCAGTGTCCTCGTCAACGCCAAGTGTACTTAGTCAACGTTAGGCGTCCTCGTCAACGCCAAGTGTACCTCGTCAACGTTAGGCGTCCCTCGTCAACGCTAAGTGTCCCTCGTCAACGCTCGGTGAACTAGTCGCCAACTTTTACAGATAGAGAAACAGTCAAGAATAAGGAAACTTTAATTGTGTATTTTACAGTTTGTACTCCAGTCTGTTAGATCTTCCTTCCTTCCTTCTCTCCTTCTCTTCTTCTCCCTCCCTCCCTCCCTCTCCCTCCCTTCCTTCAACGACGTGTTTTTTTTTTTGTGTGTGTGTGTGTGTGTGTGTGCGTGTGCGCGTGTGTGTGTGTGTGTGTGCAGCCATAAAGACTCCCGACATACACCTCAGAGTGACTATACTAAGTTTATTCACACAACATAATAATCTTGTTAGCTAAGAGCCAGGCGTAGCTCTGCCCACCCTGGCACTGAGGGTGTGTTGTAGGGATGTGTTTTACAGGGATTTTGGGGGGATTAGGGTTTAGGGATTTGGGGATTTAGGGATTTTAGGGTGAGGGTAACTTTGTGTGCGGTTGCGTGTGTGTATGTGTGTGTCCATGTGTGTATGTTTACTTGTATATGTACGCGTGTTTGTATGTGCGTGTCCGCCTTCTTGCCTCTGTGTGTGTGTGTGGAGGAGAGTGAAGGAGAGAGGAGAGGAAGAGAGGGGAGGGAAGAGGGGGGAGGGAAGAGAGAGGGAGAGAAAGGGGAGGGAAGAGAGAGGGAGGGAAGAGGGGAGGGAAGAGAGAGGGAGAGAAGAGGGGAGGAAGAGAGAGGGAGGGAAGAGGGGAGGAAGAGAGGGAGAGAAGAGGGGGAGGGGAAGAGAGAGGGAGAGAAGAGGGGAGGAAGAGAGAGGAGAGAAGAGGGGAGGGAAGAGAGAGGGGAGGGAAGAGGAGGAAGAGAGAGGGAGAGAAGAGGGGAGGGAAGAGAGAGGGGAGAGAAGAGGGGGAGGGAAGAGAGAGGGAGAGGGAGGGGAGGGGAAGAGGAGAGGGAGAGGGAGAGGGGGAGGGAAGAGAGAGGAGAGGAGAGGAGGGAGGAGGAGAAGAGGGGAGGGAAGAGAGAGGGAGAGGAGGGGGAGGGAAGAGAGGAGGGAGGAAGAGGGAAGAGAGAGGGAGAGGAGAGGGGGAGGGAAGAGAGAGGGGAGGAGAGGGGAGGGAAGAGAGAGGGGAGAGGAGAGGGGAGGGGGAGAGAGGGGAGAGAGAAGAGGGGAGGGAAGAGAGAGGGAGAGAAGAGGGGGAGGGAAGAGAGAGGGAGAGGAGAGGGGGGGAGGGAAGAGAGAGGAGAGGAAGAGGGGAGGGAAGAGAGAGGGAGAGAAGAGGGGAGGGAAGAGAGAGGGAGAAGAGGGGGAGGGAAGAGAGAGGGAGGAGAGGGAAGGAGAGAGAGAGGGGGAGGGAAGAGAGAGGGAGAGAAGAGGGGAGGGGATTGGAGGGGAGAGGGGAGGAGGAGGGAGGGGAGAGGGGGGAGGGAGGGGAGAGGAGTGGAAGGGAGAGGGGAGGAGTGGGGAGGGGAGAGGAGGGAGGAGGAGGGGAGGGGAGAGGGAGGGAGGAGGAAGGGGAGGGGGAGGGAGGAGGAGGGAGGGGAGGGGAGGGAGGGAGGAGGGAGGGGAGAGGGGGAGGAGGAGGGAGGGGAGAGTGAGGGGAGGAGAGGGAGGAGAGTGAGGAGGAGGTGTGGGGACAGCTTCCATGACCTGGGTTGCCCACTCTGTCACAACACGGGGTCAGCGGTATCCTTTGAGTGATGACTCGTGGCACAGATGTGTGTATGTCTATGTCTGTGTGTATGTCTATGTCTGTCTGATTGTAGTGTGTGTGTGTGTGTGTGTGTGTGTGTGTGTGTGTACCGATATAAACAGTGTACATATATAGCACAGTTCCAGACACACAGTCAGTCCGGAGTAATGATTCTGTAACGCATTCATTGATACATACCAGGGTGAGGTCTCTCTCTCTCTCTCTCTCTCTCTCTCTCTCTCTCTCTCTCTCCTCTCTCTCTCTCTCTTCTCTCTCTCTCTCTCTCTCTCTCGTCTCTCTCTCTCTCTCGTCTCTCTCTCTCTCTCGTCTCTCTCTCTCTCTCGTCTCTCTCTCTCTCTCTCTCTCGTCTCTCTTCTCTCTCTCTCTCTCTGTCTCTCTCTCTCTCTCTCTCTCTCTTCTCTCTCTCGTCTCTCGTCTCTCTCGTCTCTCTGTCTCTCTCGTCTCTCTCTCTCTCGTCTCTCTCTCTCTCTCTCATCTCTCTCTCTCTCTCGTCTCTCTCTCTCTCTTCTCTCTCTCTCTCTCTCGTCTCTCTCTCTCTCTCTCTCTCTCTCTCTCTCTCTCGTCTCTCTCCTGTCTCTCGTCTCTCTCTCTCTCGTCTCTCTCTCTCTCTCTCTCTCTCTCGTCTCTCTCTCCTCTCTCTTCTCTCTCTCTCGTCTCTCTCTCTCTTCTCTCTCTCACTCAGTATATGAGTTATGTGTGAAGCAGTATAAGATAGGTCTTAGAGTTGACAGCTGTACACAACTGTTGGTCGTATCAGAGGGTCGGTTCTTGTGTCTCGAGTTGAGTGTTTTAACATTGGTCGTACTAAACCTAATTAACATGTTAAATTAACGTAAACAGCTGGTGTTGATGTATGCCTGGTCGTTAAAGTTCCTGCGTGATATAATGTCTTTGTTTTAGATGTGTGAGAATATATATTAAATTAATTAAAGTGTTCTGTAATGCGTAATGTTAAACCAATAACATTTACCTCCGTATAGTCATGCAAAAATGGGTTTAATTTTCCACTACGCTTCAGTAACTAAGGTCTATGCATAACAAAATGAGTAATTACTCTATTCTGGCATTTAAAAAACAAAATTAATAAAATACAAAACTTTTCCACTTATCACGGTATTTTAAAATAGATAATTAAATTTAACGAAAACATTACAAAAATAAAAAATAACTTATCTTCCTTCCTACACACCAGAGTCAGTTTTGTCTGTCCTGAACTAATATTAACAAAACTCTATCCTCACTCTGCCTCAGTGATACGCTATATAAACTTTTTCTTATCGTCACCCTCTTATAAACATGTACTGTAATTGTGGTATGTAAAGGTATAATTAAGTAAGGAATTCGTTCTAGCGGTTCTCACTCACACTCTAAACTCGAGCATATTAAAGAAATTTATCTGTAAAATCACTTGGTTATTTTCGTGTGGCTTAAAAGAATTTCCAGTGGGTCTTTATCTGTCAAAATACAACTTCCACCAATCCCTAAGTAAAAATGCCACTATCAGCAATTATTAAGCTATAAAATATCGCTTTCACCAATTCTTAAGCTATAAACATCAATTTAAACCTCTTCTAAAGCTACAAAATATCACTTTTAGCTGTTCTCGAGCAAGAACCATCAACCTCAGCTATTCTTGAACTGTAAATACCAGGTCCCAAGCATCATCATCATGTGTCGTATCTTACATCGTGTTAAGTATAAAATATGACCGTCAACTGTAAACACTCATTCGAAAGACGTCACGTGCAGAGAACTGATGCAGAACACGACAGAGTGAAGATGGAACGCCTTGCCTTGCCTCTCCCTCCTACGGACATAGAGATTTATAACTTCATTTTCACTATCCTCTCGTAAATACCTTTTTTTCGTTGTTGTTTTTTATATATTTACAGTTTTCATATCTACACTAAGACAACAACTATACCTTACACCTGTGTTGCCATAAATCACGAAACAATATCAAGAGCTCGGAGAATTATTTGGTTAGGTTACGTTTCTGTTACATTGGTTTCTAGGGCAATGACAAGGTTGAATTGACGAAAGTTTTTGGTAAGAATCTTCAAAAACTATCATATATCCCAACTCACAAAAGCCATATCGTCATTTTTTATTTCCATGACCGTAGTAAAACATGGCTATTACTTGGGATCCCTTTCGATAAAAAATGTACAGATAACCCACAAACCCCATAAAACAATGAAAGTTGGTCGAGGTTAATGGGGATATAAAAGTACCCATGGTTGACCCGATACTGGGGCTGTTGGGACCTGTTTGCAGTGTCTATAAATTTTCAAATCAATGTTAGTTTTACCCTGATCCTCTGAACTTATACCTGTACATAATCAGGTATGAAGAGGTATTATATACGTAACGTTCTTAATACACTTAACTATTTATAAGACAATTATTTTTTTAGACCCTATAAACGCGCCATCTATATAGGGGGGCAATCTGACTATCTAGATAATCATAAAAATTAAAGAAAAGTATCATACTAACTTCGACTTCCTGAATAATCCAATAAAACACTCAACTAACAACGGCACCTCTCCTTCTCGTAAACAATTTCCTGAAAAAAATAATGGTTCCATTTTCCACATAGCGCACATCCGAACACTTTTTTTTTACATGAGTTGGGGAAGAAATTGTAACAGAGGAAGAAGAAAACGGCTCCAAAAACACCACAGAAAACGGGACATTCCTCATTACCGTCAACACAACACAGCCCTGACGATAGTAACTGATGATACTGTATTTTAATAAGACCTTCAGATAGTTAAATAAATAGAGGAATCAAAAGGTTCTCTATACACCACAACAACCCCTTCCCTCCCCTCAAAAATATCCATAATTTAATAAGTTCTTTGACGGGAGTTTAGAAGACCAATGTACCCACAATGTACCTCACCTCCCTGGCGCCACCTCGCTAGGGTCGATTCCTCCTCGCTGTTGTGTTCATTCAATTGTGTCAAAGGGGTGATGGTGGTGGTGGCTGGTATTCGTTGAGGTAATGTTGGAGGTAGAGTGGGTGGTTTAGGGACAGGGAAGAGGAGGAGAATGTTGGAGGGACTAAGGAAAGATGAGGTGGAGAGATATACAAAGAAATGATGTTGCGAAGTAGTAAAATGAGATGAGTTGTGAGAAAAAACATACGAAAAGAGGAACAAAAATGAATTACAGAAGTCATAGTAAACACACGTAGAAAAAAAACATTACATAATAAAGATGAAACCAGAGGCAATATAACTGATTAAAAATAAATGTAAAAAAAAGTAAAAAATTAAAGAAATATGAAAATAAAAGTTTCAAAAGGCCCCAAAACGAAGGACATAAAGATTAACGATTAAGCTTCAATAATCACTGGGAGCTAAGATAGGTAACTCGTCTGCATTGGGTTTAACGAATTGTTTTATCAGTATTTTTTGACCCCTTTACCCACTTAAAGGTCAAAGGGGCGGCAAGTACACTAAAATCAACCCGCCTCTCGCCCCCCACCTAACAAGAAATTCCACCCACCCCTTAACAAACACATCCCTCCATACCGTTACACCAACACATCCACCTCTACACAAACACATCCACCCTCTACACCAACACACCCACCCCTACACCTCCCCCTCTATCACCCCGCAACAAGACACCCCCCCACCCCCACCCCCTCCTTCCCCAGACACAGGGTTGGCTTACAGGGTACACTCTAGTTTATTTTCGGGACAGTTATACCCTGACAATGAAGATCAACTCAGATACAGAGGAATGTGCGTCTCGTATAAGCCTTTTAGTGGTGATTTACACAGATGTATCCGTTATGTATACTTGAATGTATAGGCATAAAGCGTAACGACTTATGTCCATGTATACATTCTATTAAGATATGTATACAGTCTTATACGCAATAGAATGAATCATAATAATTTAGGGTCAGGTTTAACTGCCTATTAGAGGAACAACATGAACAAACGTCAGGTTATTTTATGTAACAAAATATAAACAACAGCTCGATGACTATTTAATAAAAGACGAGAAAATTTACACTCATAAGATAAACCCCAAGACACTCACCTCGTAAGATAAACCCCAAGACCTCACTCCCTCATAAGATAAACTGGAACACTCACTCCCTCATAAGATAAACCCAAGACACTCACTCCCTCTAAGATAAACCCCAAGACACTCCCTCATAAGATAAACCCCAAGACCTCCTCCTCATAGATAAACCCCAAGACACTCCTCCTCATAAGATAAACCCCAAGACACTCACTCCTCGTAAGATAAACCCCAAGACACTCACTCCCTCATAAGATAAACCTCGACACTCACTCCCTCGTAAGATAAACCCAAGACACTCACTCCCTCATAAGATAAACCCCAAGACACTCACTCCCTCGTAAGATAAACCCCAAGACACTCCTCCCTCGTAAGATAAACCCCAAGACCTCACTCCTCGTAAGATAAACGACACTCACTCCTCGTAAGATAAACCCCAAGACACTCACTCCCTCGTAGATAAACCCCAAGACACTCACTCTCGTAAGATAAACCCCAAGACACTCCTCCCTCGTAAGATAAACTAGACACTCACCCTCATAAGATAAACTAAGAACTCACTCCCTCATAAGATAAACCCCAAGACACTCACTCCTCGTAAGATAAACCCCAGACACTCACTCCCTCATAAGATAAACCCCAAGACACTCACTCCCTCGTAAATAAACCCCAAGACACTCACTCCTCGTAAGATAAACCCCAGACACTCACTCCCTCGTAAATAAACTAAAGACACTCACTCCTCTAAGATAAACCCCAAGACACTCCTCCTCGTAAGATAAACCCCAGACTCACTCCCTCGTAAGATAAACCCCAAGACACTCACTCCTCGTAAGATAAACTAGAACCTCCTCCCTCGTAAGATAAACCCCAAGACACTCCTCCTCATAGATAAACCCCAAGACTCACTCCCTCATAAGATAAACCCAAGCACTCACTCCCTCGTAGATAAACCCCAAGACACTCACTCCTCATAGATAAACCCAGACACTCACTCCCTCGTAAGATAAACCCAAGACACTCACTCCTCGTAAGATAAACCCCAAGACACTCCTCCCTCGTAAGATAAACCCCAAGACACTCACTCCTCGTAAGATAACCAGACCTCACTCCTCGTAAGATAAACCCCAAGACACTCACTCCCTCGTAAGATAAACCCCCAAGACACTCCTCCCTCATAAGATAAACCCCAGAACCTCACTCCCTCATAAGATAAACCCCAAGACACTCACTCCCTCGTAGATAAACCCCAAGACACTCACTCCTCGTAGATAAACCCCAAGACACTCCTCCTCATAAGATAAACCCCAAGACACTCACTCCTCGTAAGATAAACCCCAGACACTCCTCCCCTCATAAGATAAACCCCAAACACTCACTCCTCATAAGATAAACCCCGAACCTCACTCCTCGTAAGATAAACCCCAAGACACTCACTCCTCATAAGATAAACCCCAAGACACTCACTCCCTCGTAAGATAAACCCAAGACACTCACTCCCTCGTAAGATAAACCCCAAGACACTCACTCCCTCATAAGATAAACCCCAAGACACTCACTCCTCATAAGATAAACCCCAAGACCTCACTCCCTCTAAGATAAACCCCAAACACTCACTCCTCATAAGATAAACCTCAAGACACTCACTCCCTCATAAGATAAACCTCAAGACACTCACTCCCTCGTAGATAAACCCCAAGACACTCACTCCCTCGTAAGATAACCTCAAGACACTCACTCCCTCATAAGATAAACCCCAAGACACTCACTCCCTCATAAGATAAACCCCAAGACACTCCCCTCCTTAAGATAAACCTAAGACACTCACTCCCTCGTAGATAAACCCCAAGACACTCACTCCTCGTAAGATAAACCCCCAAGACCTCACTCCCTCATAAGATAAACCCCAAGACACTCACTCCCTCGTAAGATAAACCCCAAGACACTCACTCCCTCGTAAGATAAACCCCAAGACACTCACTCCTCATAAGATAAACCTCAAGACACTCACTCCCTCGTAAGATAAACCCCAAGACACTCCTCCCTCATAAGATAAACCCAAGACACTCACTCCCTCATAAGATAAACCTCCAAGACACTCACTCCCTCGTAAGATAAACCCCAAGACACTCACTCCCTCATAAGATAAACCCCAAGACACTCACTCCCTCGTAAGATAAACCCTAAGACACTCACTCCCTCATAAGATAAACCTCAAGACACTCACTCCCTCGTAAGATAAACCCCAAGACCTCACTCCCTCATAAGATAAACCCCAAGACACCTCACTCCCTCGTAGATAAACCCCAGCACTCACTCCTCGTAGATAAACCTCAAGACACTCACTCCCTCGTAAGATAAACTGAACACTCCTCCCCTCATAAGATAAACCCCAAGACACTCCTCCCTCGTAAGATAAACCTCCAAGACACTCACTCCCTCGTAAGATAAACCTAGACACTCACTCCTCGTAAGATAAACCCCAAGACACTCACTCCCTCATAAGATAAACCCAAGACACTCACTCCCTCGTAAGATAAACCCCAGTCACTCCCTCGTAAGATAAACCCCAAGACCTCACTCCTCGTAAGATAAACCCCAAGACACTCACTCCTCGTAAGATAAACCCCAAGACACTCACTCCTCGTAAGATAAACCCCAAGACACTCACTCCTCGTAAGATAAACCCCAAGACACTCACTCCTCATAAGATAAACCTCAAGACACTCACTCCCTCGTAAGATAACCCCAGAACCTCACTCCCTCGTAAGATAAACCCCAAGACACTCACTCCTCGTAAGATAAACTCAGCACTCACACCCTAGTAAGATAAACCTCAGACACTCACTCCCTCGTAAGATAAACCCCAAGACACTCACTCCTCGTAAGATAAACCTCCAAGACACTCACTCCCTCATAGAGATAAACCCCAAGACACTCACTCCCTCATAAGATAAACCCCAAGACACTCACTCCCTCATAAGATAAACCTCAAGACACTCACTCCCTCATAAGATAAACCCCAAGACACTCACTCCCTCGTAAGATAAACCTCCAAGACACTCCTCCTCGTAAGATAAACCTCAAGACACTCACTCCCTAGTAGATAAACCCCAGACACTCACTCCCTCGTAAGATAAACCCCAGACCTCCTCCTCCTAAGATAAACCCCAAGACACTCACTCCCTCGTAAGATAAACCCCGAACCTCACTCCCTCATAAGATAAACCCCAGACACTCACTCCCTCGTAAGATAAACCAAGACACTCACTCCTCGTAAGATAAACCCCAAGCCTCACTCCCTCATAAGATAAACCCCAAGACCTCACTCCCTCGTAAGATAAACCCCAAACACTCACTCCTCATAAGATAAACCCCCAAGACACTCCTCCCTCGTAAGATAAACCCAAGACACTCACTCCTCTTAAGATACAAGACCCTCACTCCCTCGTAGATAACCCCAAGACACTCCTCCCCTCATAAGATAAACCTCAGCACTCACTCCTCTTAAGATAACCCCAAGACACTCACTCCTCATAAGATAAACCTCAAGACACTCACTCCTCGTAAGATAAACCCCAAGACACTCACTCCCTCGTAAGATAAACCCCAAACCTCCTCCCTCTTAAGATAAACCCCAAGCTCACTCCCTCGTAGATAACCCCAAGACACTCCTCCCTCATAAGATAAAACTAGAACCTCCCTCCTCATAGATCCCCAAGACACTCACTCCCTCCTTAAGATAAACCCCAAGACCTCACTCCCTCGTAAGATAAACCCCAAGACACTCACTCCTCATAAGATAAACCCCAAGACCTCCTCCCCTCGTAGATAAACCCCGACACTCACTCCCTCATAGATAAACCCCAAGACACTCACTCCCTCGTAAGATAAACCCCCAAGACACTCACTCCCTCATAAGATAAACCCCAAGACACTCACTCCTCATAAGATAAACCCAAGACACTCACTCCTCATAAGATAAACCCCAAAACACTCTCCCCTCGTAAGATAAACTAGAACCTCACTCCTGTAAGATAAACCCCAAGACACTCCTCCCTCATAGAATAAACCCCAAGACACTCCTCCCTCATAAGATAAACCCAAGACACTCACTCCTCATAGATAAACCCCAAGACCTCACTCCCTCATAAGATAAACCCCAGACCTCACTCCTCGTAAGATAAACCCCAAAACACTCACTCCCTCTAAGATAAACTGAACACTCTCCTCATAAGATAAACCCCAAGACCTCACTCCTCATAAGATAAACCCCAAGACCTCACTCCCTCGTAGATAAACCCCAAGACCTCACTCCCTCGTAAGATAAACTCAAGACACTCCTCCCTCGTAAGATAAACCCCAAGACACTCCTTCCCTCAAGATAAACCCCAAGACACTCACTCTCCGTAGATAAACCCCGAACCTCACTCCTCGTAAGATAAACCCCGAACTCACTCCTCGTAAGATAAACCCCAGACCTCACTCCCTCATAAGATACCTAAGACACTCTCTCCCCCCCCCCCCCTCCTCTCTCTCTCTCTCTCTCTCTCTCTCTCAGATATATAACACTTTCTTCCCCCATGTTAGCCTCTGCCCCTCACCCTCAATGGTCGAGGTTCACATGATCCATATATGGTATAATGACTCCAATCTACTCGCTACTCTCACGTGTCGAAAAATACACCATAACTCCTCGCCAATCACCCGATAAATTACCATAAAACTCAACCGTGTAATTTAAAACCCATAAGGAAGGTTATAATTTCAGTGGTATCAGGTACTCTTAATTAACCAGATGATTCACAGGTATGAGGAACCCCAAACAAATTATTTCACAGTTATCAAGTATTTGTAAATTTCAGATAATCTCACGTATAAAGGTCCTTAAAATAGGTATAATTTCACATTTACCTGATTAATCTAAATTCACACCTGTATATGACCCTCCCCCAGCAGAGCCAACTATCTGTTAGTCTCAGTTGTTATCGTTGTGGAATTAGGAGATTGATAAAAGTGTGGTTGATGGTGAGAGGTTGACGGTGATTAGGTGGACGAATTGATGGTTGTGTGTGTGTGTGGATGTGATGTGTGTGGTGTGTGTGTGTGTGTGTGTGGATGTGACAATGAGTGAGTGAGTCAGGTAGTGAGTGACTGAGGAATAAATGAGGGGAGGAAAGGTGGGTGGGTGGGTGGGTGGGTGGTGGTGGGTCAGTTAGTGAGAGCAAGAGGGAGTTAGGGGACTGTCTAAGGGGAATTAAATGATGAATAAGGACCGGCTAAAGGGTGGCAAAGGGGTAAAGTCAGTCGGCCAGGACGGTAAAGCGAGGTAGGGTGACCTTTGTTGTATATGATCAAGAGACTCTCACCCTTCTCCTGCTGCTGCTGCTGTCAGGTCCAACCACACTACCACATTACTACCACACACACACACACACTTCTACCATACTATTACACCAATACCACACACCATTACACTATTACTATACTACCACCACACTACCACCCACTACCACAGACACAACCCATTATAATTACCACACACCTATAATACAAACGCTCACATACAAAAACCAGCTTTTCACAAACCCCACCCACACACACACACACACACACACACACACACCCACCACCCACACACACCCCCCCACACACACACAGCAATTTGGCAATATGAAAACTTCCTCCACCACTGGCTGTCTTGTCAGCTTTCTCAACTACATATATCGCCATCTGGAGAAACGAAAGACGTCTGTAGCTGTCGCCTTCATTGACTTCACCAAGCCATTTGACCTAGTCGACCACGATTTAATCAACAAAGCTATTGACGTCGGGTTTCGAAGAAGTCTTATACCATGGCTTACAGACTTCCTCAGTGACCGACGCCAAGCTGTACGCTTCCGAGGGGCTGTCTCCACTTTTCAGTCACTCACCCTGGCGTCCCCCAAGGCACCAAGATGGGACCGCTCTGCTTCCTGATGCCCATCAATGATGCCCTAAGAGAAACCTCTGCTCGTTAAAAATATGTTAACGACTCCACCATTGGGATCAGTGTCAACAACTCGGCTTCCGACTACACCACCCTCCAGGATTTATTGAACAGTTCAAAATTGGGCCACTAACAACCACGTCACCATCAACCATACCAAGACCATGGTTATGCACATCAACCTCTCCTCTGACCTTGTCCACCTCCTCCATTACTTCGGGCCCCAACACACTCCAGGTTGTGGACTCCACTAACTCCTCGGCGTCACCATAGACAACAAACTATATTGGAAAACACACGTCAGTACAGTTGTCAAATCCTCCAGTTTCCATCTCCACCTCCTCCGCCGACTCAAGTCCCTCAGGTTCCTGCACCCGAGCTCCTCAGTGTTTACTCAACATTCATACTTCCCAAGCTCACCTATGCCTCCCCTACCTGGTCTTCCTCCTAAATGCCACACAACATAAACACCTAGAAAAAGTGCAAAGAGGGCATAAAGAGTATTCTCTCCCTTCCTACTCCACATATCAAGCGCTCAACACACTGACCCTCTCGACTCTCACTGACCATCACCACGACCTCATCTGCAAATTTGGTGTGAAGCTTCAGCACCATCCTCAACACCGGCTCCTACTTCCACGAGATCCCTCGTCCATGAATTGTTGTTCGACACCACAACCGCATCCAGCCCATACGAGCACGTACTGATCTCTAGGAACAGCCCAGTCCCAACCGTGAAAAATTATCAACAACTCGTAATCAACCAGTGTATTCACTCCCAGTCAATCTTACCTTTTTGCACTGTCACTATGTTGAAATGCCCTGTAGTATGACCTTCTCCCCACCTAGTTATTATATATATATATTTATATCACTTATGTTACTTGTATATTATTTGCCAATCCAGAGACCCATTCCCCAATTATGTAACTGTATATTTTCAGTCTTCCAGCCGCCATGCTCTTTCAATAAACCGTTATTATTATTATTATTATTACACACACACACAAACGTCTCCCACAATGCCCTAACCACGTCCCTTACCATAATGGAATTGCGCTAAAGCTGTATCCTGTTGCCTTGTGTAGTACCCTTGTGTGTGTGTGTTGTAGGAAGGTTTGAATGAATGCATGACTGTTTGCGAATTAATGAGTTTCTTTCCTGCCATGATCATGAGGTCCTCCCATAACTTAATCTAGGGTTCTAAACAAAATCATGGTACTATGGTCCAGGGCCACTAAAACATGGGAGTAGGGCAATTTAATTATAACACTCGGGCCATCAGTGAAACAAAATACAAACGGCAAGCGAAAACATCTGACGGGTTGATGTGTTACTAACCTTCAATAACTAACACATCCACAAATAAAAACAAAAGAGATAATGAAGGAACTATTAACCAGAATATATAGAGATTTACCTAAAGTCTTCTCAAATAAAAATCCAAATTGATATCATCCAGACATTTTCATTATCATCCAGACATTGGTCGTTATTTATCTTAGACAAAAATAAGCCCCACATGGTCAAATAATTGATAAATAATTGTTTAGTAATATAATCCTTCTCAGGTAAAACTCACTTGCCCAGTAAATGGTACAACTGCAATAGACTCAACGTCGTAAATACAAAATTATCGTCGGGACATACTGTCTTGGGGCGAGGCTGTTGTCTTTTTAAATAACTCATTTTATGTCTCCTGTGTTTTATTGTTTGTGTTTGTGCTAAAATTCCGGTATTTGTCAGAGGAACCCGGCCACCTGTATCGTGGAGGCCAACAAGGGAACCCGGCCACCTGTATCGTGGAGGGCAGCAAAGGGATCCCGGCCACCTGTATCGTGGAGGCCAGCAAGGGATCCCGGCCACCTGTATCGTGGAGGCCAGCAAAGGAACCCGGCCACCTGTATCGTGGAAGCCAACAAGAACCCGGCCACCTGTATCGTGGAGGCCAACAAAGGAACCCGGCCACCTGTATCGTGGAGGCCAGCAAGGGTCGTGTTAGTTTCGGTTCTCATAATCCCTTCAACCTCGTCTGTTATCTAATCAATGGCTTAAGTTACATCGATATTATCTTGTTAATTTTTGAGGAATAATTTGCGAACGACGAAACTGACATAGAAATACAGAGATAAAGAAGACAGAGAGAGACTTACACAAGAGACAGATTAAGAGTTAGTGATACAAAGAGATAAACATGAATTCGTAACTGAAATGCACTAAGTATACAACTCCTTATTGTAATCAGTTCCTTCTCATAATGAAATATTAATAAAAAATAATATTAAAATCTTGAAAATCCATTAGTAATTCTATAAAAAAAAAAGTCCCGTAAAGCCCCAACCATCATCACTTTTCTTTACCCACCAAAAAAACTGACTGGATACACCGCTGTGTTTTACCGCCAAAGGGATACCGGGCCAAAGTTGACGCACCATCCATCTTGCACTATTACCGACCACAACAGCAACAACCGCCTCGACATCACTGTCTTTGGGTCCAGTCGCTCTCTCCACATTGTGTTAACCCGAGGTGGTTCATCTTGTTACAAGGTCATCGGGGGTCATTATCTCTTTAACGAGGCCATTAGATCTTCAGTCCTAGGTATGAATTAGATCAATAGTCGTGGACATTATCTTGGTCATCAACCCTACTCGTTATAGGGTCACTTTCTAGATCACGAAACTCATTAGGACTTGGGTTTATAATAATTGGGTACCTGTTACAATTACAGTACTTCCCATTAGGATTAAGTACCACTGGGAATTGGGGCCCATTACGACTACTGGAGCCCATTACATTTGGGGCCCATTACGACTACTGGAGCCCATTACATTTGGGGCCCATTACGACTACTGGAGCCCGTTACATTTGGGGCCCATTACGACTACTGGAGCCCGTTACATTTGGGGCCCATTTGACCAATCATCTCGTCAAACACCTCAGCTTCGTCACATAGCAGTTAACCATCATTTTTCTCAATGTTCTCTCACGTGCACAAAGAACAGTCTGATGTGGTGAAGATTTGACACCCAAACTTATTTGACCTGATGATTAAACACGCTAAAGCTGCTGTCATATTAGAGTTTCTATCCAAAATAAATCCACCAAAGCTTTGAAATTTGCCATAGTCTATTGTATTAATATTATTTACTCTATAAAAGTTGTATTTCAATAACAAAACACTATGAAAAATGTCAAAGTAAATAAAACAATAATATGAATACATCACGTGAATTTCATTTGACTCTAGAGTACCTGCGTCACTTGTAAACAAACATCACCTGGATGCTACAAACGTTTCTTTTTCATCTTTGTCTTCTTTAACTGAACCACATATCTCACTAAAGCGGTTAATGCTGCCATAGAAACATACAATGAAGCCATTCTGATCTCCAACTGAGCTCAAACTAGCCGCGCGAGCTGGGTGCTTGGCTGAGGTGGCTAATCATAACGTTATCCAAAGAGAGTATAGAGTATTTGTTCCCTTAAAATAATTTAATATAAGAGAATCAAATCCACAAGCCATAAGATAGAGAATTCGATATCCTTTCTCTAGCTCACTCTAAGGTATTGAATCTGACAAATGAAAAATGGATTAGGAAAGATTCAATCGTTTATAATCCCCCATAGAAACATTCTCTCAACATTACACACGCAATAAAAACACCCATATTTGGATAGACTGTCTTAAGGGCTACTATTATCCTCATGTACTATCGTGCAGGGCATCACTATTTCCGACCTTTTAAGACGTGAGGTCAGGGTATAAGAGAGGGAGAAGGAGGAGCAATCGTTCTGCTTTGTACGGCTATGATACTCGTGTTGGAACCTTGCTGGGTGGTGTTGGATAAGTGATGCTTCTTAGTGATGGGGGAAGGTTTTTGGAGGGTTGAGGGTTCACATTTTGTAGGGGTTTGGGGTTCAGATTTTGTAGGCGTTGGGGTTCAGATTTTGTGGGATTTGGGGTTCAGACTTAAGGAGTTTGAGGGTTCAGATTTAATGATTGAGGCCTCGAGGGTTCTGAATATGGAGGATGAGAGACCAGAACATGTACCGGTAGCTCAATGACGTAAGGTTCAAAATATACGCCCTTCACCTCTCATAACCTCCCTAACTGGAATTCTAATGTTAAGGTTCATTTAGAAGGTTCAAATAAACCACGGCTCTCAGCACACCTCACTAGCCTGGGTTCAGTTACGTAGCTCTTTGTCACTAATGCGGTTCACTTCCCTACTGTTTGAGAACCTTTGACTGGCTGAATGTTCTTACTTATTTAGGTCGAAGTTTGACGAAGGAAAGTCATGTAAGGATTGATTTTGGTCGGTTATAGAATGACGAGACTAATCCCGGGCATTAGGAACCTAGAGTACAGAGACAGGTTTAAGCATCTTAATTTGCACTCCCTCGAGAGACGTAGAGTGAGAGGCGATAATATGATCGAGGTGTATAAATGGAAGTCAGGGCTAAACAAAGGTGATATAACAAAGGTACTCAAACTATCCAACCAGGAGCGAACTCGTAACAATAGTTTTAAATTAGAAAAATTTATATTTAGGCGCGAAATAGGTAAACATTGGTTTGGAAATAGAGTAGTGGATGAGTGGAACAAGTTACCAAACATCATCATTAACTCGAATACGCTGGATAGCTTCAAATATAGGCTGGATGGATATATGAGAGATAGGGGTTGGGTGTAAACGGGACTGCCCAGTATGAGCCAATAGACCCGCTGCAGTTTCCTCCATTCTTATGTTCTTATGTTAAAGAATGAGCTTAGGCATAGATGAGTCAGGTAAAAATTGGTCGGTTATAGAATGTAAACAACGAAGGGGATACGGAGTCCTCTACGTTTGGTCGTATTTCGGCCACGTTGGGTTTGTTGTTCTGGTTTGAGTAGTGTTGATAAAAATAGTTATTATTAGTGTTATTATTGAAATATTAACTTGTAAAAGGGGATACGCTAATTCTGGTAACCCCTACACACACTCTTCCTCTGCCTTCTCACCCCCACCGCATCGCTTCCTCACTTTAAGAAATATTAGAGAAAATATGTACAGTATATTGAAGGTCAGGAAAGAAGTAATAATAATGGGGGAATTTTTTGAGGATAACTCACTATTAAGACGAACTTTCATTAGAGGAAGAATAACAGAGATTTGAGGATGACTTTTCCATAACAATGAGTGTCAAAACTGGATTCCAGGAGATAGGAAAACACTTTTGATGGATGGATGAAATTAGGAGGCTTTTAAGAGGCATTTGATGGGCAAGAAACATAAATAGGTAGTCCTTCATCCACCACCTGGCTGACATAGGCAGATGGATGAGGATAAGAGAATGAAGTAGTAAAGTTTGCCTGGCAATCAATGGCCGTGGGTGACCTCACACTAAAGTAATGCTCGTAAAAATTATATATACGTCATTAAACTCGAGGTCACAGTGTAACATGCAGTGAATTATTTGTCTGTGTGTTATTTTGGTCTGTGTTTGTGTCTTCTGGGTCATGTCTACACGCCTCATCCCTAGGTAGTTAATTATAGACCTTGGTATAAACCTGATGCTGGGTGTTGTAGGATCCAACTCCATTCATGCCTCCGATAGGAAACAAAACAGCATCGGAACAAACATGGCTGATGTGTAGTTTCTTGCAAGACCTTCCGGCAATAAACACGCATTTACGATTGTTTGTACAGGTTGTAGAGCCTCTGTGCGGCTCTCCACCAACACCTGCTGCTCCCATCACCTCAACCCTCCCTGTGCAGATGCCGTTCCACAAGAGATCTGATCCCCTTCTGTAGCGGCGTCGAATCTCTTCATACTGTACGACCCGTTTTTATAATTTATATCGAATCGCCTATTCGCCTTCCTCTCTATATTTATCCCCGTTTTCTATGTTCTCGTTTTCTATACCATGACAGAAAACCTGACAAACTATTTCGTCGCGGTTAAATAAATAAGACTTTTAACTAATATGAATTAATTAACACTTCTCTCGCGATGAACGGCACAAAACACTGGCTGTCCTCCCGGTACTTTATATAGTAATAAATTCCTCATCATTAAGGTGAAAAAAAAAAAACTCTAATTACCACGTAAATCATAGGTGGGGCGTTATACAGGGGGAACTAATGTGTATCTTTATTAGTACATTAATGGGCTGACAACACTGGTTTTGCGGGGTTTTCCCAACGGGTATAAGATGATGACAGCACCAGTGTGATTGTGATCAACTGATGGTGTTGTGTAGTAATAGTAGTGATGGTTGTAGGGATGGTAGTAGTAGTAGTAATAGTGGTGGTAGTAGTAGTGGTAGTACGTAGTAATACGGGTAGTAGTGCACAATTATTAAATCAGTCACCTAATATATCTATATAATTTCAACAAGGGTTTATCAATAAGAAATTTCTAAACTTCTGTACGATTACATTATAAAGTGTGTGTATGTGTGTGTGTGCGTGTGTATATATATGTATGTATGTGTACAAGGTCAGCTCCATTTAGTGCTCCTCAGGTGACGTCGTCTACTGTGGCGCTTATAATATTCTCGTGTATATTAATCCCAGACGAGTGTGTTGCTTCTTGTGGTCAAGGACAGAGGTCAAGAAGGTGTATCTTGCAGGGGTTTTGAAAGAGACCAGTGTGTGTGTGTGTGTGTGTGTGTGTGTGTGTGTGTGTGTGTGTTTCAGACGTGAGTAAGGTTACAGTGGTAGACGCAGCGGATATATACAACATTGCTAGATACAAGTAATCCAATATAGGAACTATGAAGAGTCGCTCTGTCGTGGTTAAACTCACATCACTGTCATTACTAAAGATACAAATATAACACTGGCTATATTGTTAACCCCGCCACACAGCCTGACTAATCACGAGCATTGTATATAAGAACAGACATACCAATGATCACACGAGAGTTTAAAATGGAAACTACAAACAAAATCAATAAAGTATAAACAAATCGGAATATGATAAATGGTGAGGGCAACGGGGCTCAATAAACACCCTGCATGAGAGACAGGCAGAGACAGATAGAAACAGCCCAGACCAGACCAGACCAAAGACAGACAGACAGACAGAAGTATAAGTGAGAATTCAACAAACTGGCTTCTCTTATGCCATCCAATTCACAGACACCACGTAGAGGCTGAAGAAACTATGGCACTACAGAGGAGAGAGTAGAGCACCAAGGAGGCACTTACAGGATGACGAGGGGATTTATGGCACTATCAAGGAGGAGAAGAAACTGTTGTGGCACTGTTGGAAATGGCGATGAGTTTAATGGTGTCATTCAGGGTCGCTATGGGGAAGGGAGGAGGTGCGTATCACGGCAAGAGGGAATTGGCACTGTATGGGGAGAGTAAGTGGCACTACATGGGAAAGAGAGGAGGAGTTAGTGGCACTACATGGGAAAGAGAGAGGTAAGTGGCACTACATGGGAAAAGAGAGAGAGAGAGAGTTAGTGGCACTACATGGGAAAGAGAGAGTAAGTGGCACTACATGGGAAAGTGAGAGAATAGAGAGAGAGAGAGAGTAGTGGCTACATGGGAAGAGGGAGAGAGAGAGAAGTAAGTGGCACTACATGGGAAAGAGAGAGGAAGTAGATGGCACTACATGGGAAAGAGAGGAGAGAGAGAAAGAGTAAGTGGCATACATGGGAAAGTGAGAGGAGGAGAGAGAGAGAGTTAGTGGCACTACATGGGAAAGAGGGAGAGAGAGAGAGAGAGAGAGAGAGAGAGAGAGGCAGTGGCACTACATGGGAAAGAGAGAGAGAGAGAGAGAGTAAGTGGCACTACATGGGAAGAAGAGAGGGAGAGAGAGAGAGAGAGTAGAGTGCACTACATGGGAAAGTGAGAAGGAGAGAGAGAGAGTTAGTGGCACTACATGGGGAAACGAGAGAGGGAGAGAGAGAGAGAGAAGGGACTACATGGGAAGAGAGGAGAGTAGAGTGGCACTACATGGGAAAGAAGAGAGAGAGAGAGAGAGTAAGTGGCACTACATGGGAAAGTGAGAGAGAGAAAAGAGAGAGTAAGTGGCACTACATGGGGAAAGAAGAGAGAAGGAGAGAGAGAGAGAGAGAGAGAGTAAGTGGCACTACATGGGAAAGTGAGAGAGGGAAAGAGAGTAAGTGGCACTACATGGGAAAGAGAGAGAGAGGAGAGAGAGGAGTGGCACTACATGGGAAAGTGAGAGAGGGAGAGAGAGTAAGTGGCACTACATGGGAAGAGAGGGGTGAGAGAGAGAGGAAGTGGCACTACATGGGAAAGTGAGAGAGGGAGAGTAAGTGGCACAACATGGGAAAGTAGAGAGAGGGAAAGAGAGAGTAAGTGGCACTACATGGGAAAGAGAGAGAAGGGAGAGAGAGAGAGAGTAAATGGCACTACATGGGGAAAGAGAGAGAGAGGGAGAGAGAAGTGTACTACATGGGAAAGAAGAGAGGAGAGAGAGAGTAGTGGCACTACATGGGAAAGTGAGAGGGAGAGAGTAAGTGGCACTACAGGGAAAGTGAGAGAGGGAGAGAGAGTAAATGGCACTACATGGGAAGAGAGAGAGGAGAGAGTAAGTGGCACTACATGGAAAGAGAGAGAGAGTAAGAGTGGCAGTACATGGAAAGAGAGAGAGAGTAAGAGGCACTACATGGGAAACAAGTAAATAACAGGGAGAGGGGAAGAAAGAGAGTAAGTGGCACTATATGTGAAAGTGAAAGAGGAAAGAAAGTAAGTGGCACTACATGGGAAAGAGAGAGAGGGAGAGAGAGAGTGGCACTACATGAGTAAGAGAGAGAGAGAGAGAGAGAGAGAGAGATAGCACTAGGGAAAGTGAGATAAGGGAGAGAGAGAGGAAGTGGTACTACATGGAGAGAGAGAGAGAGAGAGAGAGAGAGAGTAAATGGCACTACATGGGAAAGTGAGAGAGAGAGAGAGAGTAGTGGCACTACATGGGAGAGAGAGGAGAGAGTGGCACTACATGGGAGAGAGGGGGAGAGAGTGGCACTACATGGGAAAGAGAGAGGAGAGAGAGGGAGAGAGGGAGAGAGTGGCACTACATGGGAGAGAGAGGGAGAGAGTGGCACATGGGAGAGAGAGAGGGAGAGTGGTACTACATGGGAAGAGAGAGGGAGAGGGAGAGAGAGGCACCACATGGGAGAGAGAGAGAGGGAGAGGTGGCACTACATGGGAGAGAGGGAGAGTGGCACTACATGGGAGAGAGAGGGGAGAGAAGTGGCACTACATGGGAGAGAGAGAGGGGAGAGAGTGGCACTACATGGGAGAGAGAGAGGAGAGAGGAGAGTGGCACTACATGGAGAGAGAGAAGAGAGTGGCACTACATGGGAGAGAGAGAGAGGAGAGTGGCACTACATGGGAGAGAGAGAGGAAAGTGGCATGGGAGAGAGAGGGAGAGAGGCACTACATGGGAGAGAGAGAGAGAGAGAGTGGCACTACATGGGAGAGAGAGAGGAGAAGGGGCACTACATGGGAGAGAGAGAGAGAGAGAGAGAGAGTGGCACTACAGGGAGAGAGAGAGAGAGGGAGAGAGTGGTACTACATGGGAGAAGAGAGAGAGAGAGAGAGTGGCACTACATGGGAGAGAGAGAGGTAATTGGTACTACATGGGAAAGAGAGGAGATTAGTGGCACTACATGGGAGAAGGGAGAGAGAGAGAGAGAGGGGGAGAGAGTGGTACTACATGGGAGGAGAGAGGGAGAGGTGGCACTACATGGGAGAGAGAGAGAGAGAGAGAGAGAGTGGCACTACATGGGAGAGGGGAGAGAGTGGCACTACATGGGAGAGAGAGAGAGAGAGGGAGAGTAAGGGCACTACATGGGAAAGAGAGAGAGAGTTAGTGGCACTACATGGAGAGAGAGAGAGAGGGAGAGTGGCACTACATGTGGGAGAGAGAGAGGGGGAGAGAGAGAGAGGGAGAGAAGTAAGTGGCACTACATGGGAAAGAGAGTGGCACTTCATGGGAGAAAAGAGAGAGAGAGAAGCGAAGAGAGAGAGAGAGAGAGAGAGAGGTACTACATGGGAAGAGAGAGAGAGAGAGAGAGAGAGAGAGAGAGAGAGAGAGAGAGAGAGAGAGAGAGTGGCATGGGAAAAGAAGAGAGAGGGAGAGAAAGATGGCAGCACATGGGAAAGAGAGAGAGAGAGAGAGTGGTACTACATGGGAAAGAGATAGTGGCACTACATGGGAAAGAGAGAGAGAGAGAGAGAGTGGCACTTCATGGGGAAAGAGAGAGAGGGAGAGAGAAAAAGAGAGTGGCACTACATGGGAAAGAGAGAGGAGAGAGAGAGAGGTGGCACTACTGGGAAAAAGAGAGAGAGAGAGAGAGAGAGAGAGAGAGAGAGAGAGAGAGAGAGAGAGAGAGAGAGAGAGAGAGAGAGAGAGAGAGAGAGAGAGAGAGAGAGAGAGAGAGAGAGGTACTTCATGGGAAAGAGGGAGAGAAAGTGGCACTACATGGGAAAAGAGAGAGAGAGAGGGAGAGAGAGAGAGAGAGAGGAGCAGAGATACTACAGAGAGAGAGAGAGAGAGAGAGAGTGGCACTACATGGGAAAGAGAGAGAGAGAGAGAGAGAGAGAGAGAGTGGCACTTCATGGGAAGAAAGAGAGAGAGAGAGTGGCACTACATGGGAGAGAGAGAGAGTCGAGTGGTACTACATGGGAAAGAGAGAGAGAGAGAGAGAGAGAGAGAGAGAGAGAGAAGGTCACACTACATGGGAAAGAGAGAGGGAGAGAGAGTGGCACTACATGGAAAAAGAGAGAGAGAGAGTGAGAGAGAGAGGTGCACTACATGGGAAAAAAAGAGAGAGAAATGGCACTACATTGGAAAGAGAGAGAGAGTGAGAGTGGCACTACATGGGAAGAGAGAGAGAGAGTGGCACTACATTGGAAAGAGAGAGAGAGAGAGAGAGAGAGAGAGAGGTGGCACTACATGGGAGAAGAGAGAGAGAGTGGCACTGCATGGGAAAGAGAGAGAGAGAGAGAGAGGGAGAGAGAGACACTACATGGGAAAGAGAGAGAGAGTAGTGGCACTACATGGGAGAGAGAGAGAGAGAGAGAGGGAGAGAGAGAGGCACTACATGGGAAGAGAGAAAGTGGCACTACATGGGAAAGAGAGAGTAAGTGGCACTACATGGGAGAGAGAGAGAGAGAGAGAGAGAGAGAGAGAGGCACAACATGCAGAAGTGAGAGAGAGAGAGAGAGAGAGCACATGTGGCACTGCAGTAGGAGGTGGGGTGGGGTGGGAATATGATGGGACACCCCCAGCAGTCATCAGGAGTGCCAACAGTTAAGTTCCTAGGTGTCACCTTACAGTACACTTAACAAGGCACTAGAATCAACACTTCTACCTCCCCTTCCCCCTTCCCTCCTTCCTCCTTCCCATCAATCCCTCCCATCTATGAAACAGAACACGTGAAGATTACCCTCCCCTACCTTAACACTACCTGGTTACGTTAATGAGGTTAATCTTCAGGTGCTCCTTGAATAGTAATGAAGGATGACTTTACTTTAGCTGGTACTCTCCTCCTCCACATATCAAAAGAGTCGAGCTTATAACGTAAACACAAAATAACACTAAAGTTGGAGTTACGGTGAACATAGAAAGACGGGTCGCAGAAATGATAACAGAACAACAATAACATCCAGTACAGTGTATGAGTGTGGTGGATTTGACCCTGCCGTGGATTTGACCCCTAAGCCGTGGATTTGACCCTGCCGTGGATTTGACCCCTAAGCCGTGGATTTGACCCCTAAGCCGAGCAATCTCTGGTGACGCAGCTAACAGGGTCAGTAAAGGGACTTTTTGTGTGTGTGTGTGTGTGTAATTTTTTGTACGTGTTTCTAAGCAGCTTTAGTAAGATAAATGAAAGAAAGTCTTCAAGAATCTGGGGCCAGCTTTTGGAAGAGGGTTGGTGAGGGAGGATGAGGGAGGGGTGGATGAGGGAGGGGGTGGATGAGGGAGGGTGGATGAGGAGGGAGGTGGATGAGGAGGATGGATGAGGGAGGGAGTAATTATCTCCATGCAAGGCTGCAGTGAGTAGGAGAAAGGAGGGTGGAGAGTGGGAGGCCCGAAGGACGGGAAATAGGGAGAAGGTAAGGCAGGAGGAGGAGAGTGAAAGTAAGGGTGGAGGAGGAGAAAGAAGAGAAGGTAAGGGAGAAAGAGAAGAGGGAAGAGAAGGTGAGGGTGGAGGAGAGGGAGGACGAGAGAAAAGATGGGCGATTTGGAAGACGAAGAAAAGGGGGATAAGAGGAAGAGAGGAAGAATAAAAAGGAGAGAAGGTAGAGATTGACGAAAACCAGGAAGAAGGAGAGAGAGAGGCCTGGGTGTTTGGGGTGAGAGGGAAAAGAGGGAGAGGAGGAGCTGACTGGGAGAGGAAGGGACCATCTGCAGGGACTTGGTTGGGAGATTTGAGGCCGAGGTTGAGATCATCAACACCTCTAGGGGGGCACTGTGGTTGACCTCGTGTGAGTGGTGGTCTAGTATCGTTTGTTTGTGTTGTTTGTGTACTGTTTGTGTATGTTTATTGCTGTTTGAGTTTGTTTACTACCGTTTCTTGTATATTGCTGGGGTTTTTTTGTGTGTAATAATTCGTTTGTGTCGTCAATTTGTGTAGTAATTAGTGTGTTAATTTGTAGTTGTGTACCAATGTGTTCCTGTGTTGCTTCGTATGTGTGGGGGCATATGATGTGTACTATAATATCAGCCTTTGTAAAGAGCTAAATCTGTCGTTTGGATTTTTATGCCCTTGTGAAGTATTACTTTGTCGTTTTTACGTGGGTTTTTTTTTCTCGTGTGTTTGGGGTAGTTTTGTGTGCTTGTTTTTTTAATGTGTTTTTCCTGGTTTTTGTAAGGTTTTGTGTTCATTGTCGCTGTTATTTCATGGATTTGGAGTAAAATTTTGCCATTTGGATATGATTTTCTTAATTTTTTGTTATTATAATTTATCAATGATGGACCTAATGCTGTTTTGTTTTCATTTCTATTTGTTATTTTATTTACCCTTACGTTTTTTTATTTTATCCCATTTTTTCTGTTTCTTTTTGGTTCGTTTTCTGTTTCTGGGTGAGTCAGTTTGATGGGTAACTTAGATAGAGAAGGTGACCTACATCGGGCTAAGAAAATCCTCGACCTATTTATTCTGTGGTAAGAGCGTATTTACACATGTGTGAGCCCGTGCCTGAGTGCTTGTATGCGTTCATGTGAGACCGTTTATGTGTAGAGTTGAATGTTTACTTCCGTGTGTGTGTGTTTGTTTGTATGTGAAGGAAAGGTTTATGTTTGTCCTTGTCTACTGTGTTCCTGTTTGCAGTGGTGTACAGATACAATCCTTGCTATAGAAATTCCTATTTTTTTTGTGTGTGTACAAATAAAAAAAAAATCTGAGGAAATCTTTTTTATACAGAAAATGTAACTTTTGTTAATGTAAATTTTGCCTTTTTTTATATAAAGGTAAAGACATAGAACTTTTACTTCTCTCTCTCTCTCTCTCTCTCTCTCTCTTTCTCTCTCTTTTTTCTCTCTCTCTCTCTCCACATCACTTAACCTCATCTCAAAACATCTATTTTCGGTCCGTATCGCTGCACCATCATCACAACAAGAGACACACTAACCTTCCCAAGAATGTACTTCAGCTCTCGTGTCATATTTGCTGTCTCCATACCCCTCCCCACCCCCTCCCTCACGTTCACTAGGGGATACGTTCCTTGATTTAGAGCTTAATTAAGGGAGGTGGTATATACTGTACATAAGAGTTAATTGGGAATGTAGAAGTCGCTATTAAGTAGAGTTAAGTGAGACTGTATAGTAAGTAATGTTAAATGGAAACTATATAAGTTGTAAATAGATTTAAGTGGGATTGTAGGAAAGTTTATAAGTAAATCATTAATAAAGTCATAAGTAGAATTAAAGGTGAATTATAACAATATTTATAACTGAAGAAGTACAGGTAAGTTCTGAGTAAATTTAAGTGGTTTGTGATAAAGTTTATAAGGTAATAAGTAATTTCTAAGTAAAGTGATAAACTAGCAAGTACTTACAAAAAAAAATCAATCATGTCTCACTTTTTCCTCCCCAAACAAAAGACAAAATTCAGTGTTTATTTCTGTAAACAAGAGTAAACTGTATATAGTTTGTTTACACGAGACGTTATGTAAACAAACAATACCCGTGTGTTATCTTGAGTTATCTTATCGGTTGTTTGTTATTATTCTCACAAACAGAACATTTAGCTACGTGTAAAATCTAGGTAGAGTAGTGACCAGAAAATTACTTTATCTTCAAGGCTATATTTACAAACACCTAGAACTGGTATCTAAATTTTAATAAAGATTTTTCATTTCAGAGTACATGACTATTGGTGATTTTCTTCCAAGTTTTAGGATTAATGTATAAATATTTTGGATTTTTTTATATTAGTTTCCTTTGGTTTTGTGTCCGGTAAAGAATTGTGATGTGTCAGGGCTGGGTCACTATTTGTTAACACTTCTTTGTAAAAACATTAATGTGAAAGGTAATTGTGAATGAGTGGCATTATCTATTTTAGGTAATGGTAGTTTAACATTTGCAGCAATTCTATAAAGGAACTCAACAAATGAAGCTCTAAGAATCACATAACACAAACTTAAGTAATGTTTTCCTAAAAGTACGTGAGAGAGAGAGAGAGAGAGAGAGAGAGAGAGAGAGAGAGAAAGACATAAACTATTACTCTAAGATTCTTTGCTTCTTTAAGGTTGACCTCATTCATCTTTACGATAATCTCCCCAACATGTTACACAACCCAAGACTCACTCTGCAGCCCTCACAATGAAGGCATCCTGGTGACGACATGAACCCACTTACCCGGGCGCCTAGTTTTATGAGTGCTGTGACGGATGCCGACTGTGTTTTGTTTCATGCGGCAACATAATATATCAACTTTTTAAACATACTTCGTAAGCACACCCGGAAAAGTTAAATATATCAAAGGTGGAGAGTCCAGATTTCGTGATGGACTGTTTCCTGTTTACTCCACGAATCCTAGAAGTTTAACAGAAAAGCGACGGATACCGAACGATTATTGTTTCCCGTAACGTCATAATGCGTCATCCTTTCGACCTAATTTCAACAGTCAAATTAAACAAACCAACTCCAAATGAAACGGTCCAGTTATCACTATAAACGGCGCTCTAATTGCTACAAGAACCCCAATATCTCCTGTTGGTGGAAACAACGACGGATGCCTACAGTATTTTGTGGCGTCAGAATTGCATCATTCACTGTTATCTGATCTCCGGGTACTGCACGAGGTACGGTTGGATGGTAGAACGATCACACACACACACACAATGCCTGATCCGCATTCTTACAGTCCCAAGGGTTTTATTTTCCCCGATATCTGAACACAGTTAACATTCTACACAATCTCAATGTTATCTTCACCACCACCATGAGTCGGTCACACGGGTTAACACAGCTCATCGTCAGGAGGTCCGAGAATTCCACCTCCACGTCGTTGCCTAATTGAACCAGATAAAACCTTTCGTAACTTTAGTTCGAAGAAAAAATTATCAATGTATATGAGAACCTTGGCGGTGCTGGTCACGTACTGTTGGCGAAGGATGACAAGGGATATAATTTTAGACTATATGGAAAACTAATAACAACAAAAGATAGAGAGAGAGAGAGAGAGAGAGAGAGAGAGAGAGAGAGAGTTACATCTACGATAAACACAAGAATACTAACCTTACCAACCAGACATCACACAGACTCTCTCTAAAGTTATATATCTTAGACGATTTCTTATATAATACCCTCCCTGTAACACGATTATACGCGACCACGGTGAAGTGAAGGATGCTATCAGATATGTCTTGTGTCATGAGGGGAGGAATAATCTGGACTGAGAACCCGATTATACTAAGATCGGTGAGACTATTATAGGTGTTGTAGATGTGTAGGTACCCCAGTTTATTTTCACCTTATGATACAACACCTTAAGCGCTACTTTACAGGTTAGGTTAGGTTAGGTTAGGTTAGGTTAGGCTAGGTTAGGTTAGGCTAGGATTAATTGACTTTAGATCAGGTTAGTTTGGGTGTTTAATATAATCATATGGGAATAAAACTGGGGTGCCTAATGTTCCCCAGAATTTGGAGTTGTTGAGTTGGGTCATTTTTCGTGGAACTTTGTGAGGAGGAGGAGGAGAAGGACCCGACCCGCCAGCTGTGTAGGTATGAGGATAATCACCTAAACTTAACTGTCAGGTGTGTGTGTGTCTGCTTGGATACCTTCATACCTGTATATTTTATGTGCTTGTTTAAGTACCCTGTCTACCTGCGTACCTACTTGTTCGCTTACAGAGTAGTTTTCTTCTTCTCTATGACCGGCAATCTGTGTGTTTTTATTCAATTTCTCTGTGTCTCTGGTCTATGTCTCGTCTTGTCTTCTTAATCGTTCTGTCTCTCCTTCGCTAATTAGCTATCTGCTTACCTGCCTAGTTTGGTGTTGTTATAACCTGTGATTCCACTTGCCTGGCCACGAGTATATTCCTCTCGCTCTCTCTCTCTCTCTCTCTCTCTCTCTCTCTCTCTCTCTCTCTCTCTCTCTCAGCACACCATCTCCCTTGACCTTCTTCACGACCGGAAACAAACACACACAAACACACACACACACAGTTTGTTTAGGTTTTAATCACTCGTATGTTGCCTTACACAAACAAGTGACTAAGACCTGGTGTTTCCTGAGTTAACACACCCAAATAACTCTGAGGAGACGCTGATGGGGGTGTGTGGTGAGAGCCCGAGTTGTGGAGGTGATGAAGGGGGTGGGGTTTTTTTTTAACCTCACCTGCTACTATGAGGTTGAGCTGTGAGGGGGGTGGGGTAATTTAAGGTGATTTTGGGGACACACACACACACACACACCTGCCCTCTCATACACACCTTTACACCCGTACCCACAAATATAGGTCTTGAGACACTTACACACACCTACACAGAGACAGGTTAAAGCATCTTAATCTACACTCCCTCGAGAGACGTAGAGTGAGGGGCGATATGATCGAGGTGTATAAATGGAAGTCAGGGCTAAACAAAGGTGATATAACAAAGGTACTCAAACTATCCAACCAGGAGCGAACTCGTAACAATGGTTTTAAATTAGACAAATTTAGATTTAGGCGTGAGATAGGTAAACATTGGCTTGGAAATAGAGTAGTGGAAGAAGTTACCAAACATCATCATTAACTCGAACACGCTGGATAGCTTCAAACATAGGTTGGATGGCTATATGAGCGATAGGGGTTGGGTGTAAATGGGATTGCCCAGTATGGTCCAATAGTCCTGCTGCAGTTTCCTTCATTCTTACGTTATTACACCACCACACACCTACAGTATACCTACCCACATATATAAGATATTCCAGAAAAATGTCCCTGCCCTCCTCCTCCATCCGTCCTCCCTCCTCCCTCCATCCTCCATCCCTCCCTCCCTCTCCCTCCCCTCCTGCCTCCTCCCTCCCTCCTCTCCCTCCATCCAAGTCCCTCCCTCCCCTCCTCATCTCTCCTCCCTCTCCCTCCCCTCCCTGCCCTCCTCCCCTCCCTCTCCCCTCCATCCGTCCCTCCTCTCCTCATCAGGCCACTCCTCCTCCTCATCTCTCCCCTCCCTCTCCCTCCCCCTCCTGCCCTCCTCCTCCCTCTCCCTCCATCCGTCCCTCCTCCCCTCCTCCTCCATCCCTCCTGCCCGCCTCCACTCCCCTCCTCCCTCCGTCCCTTCCTCCCTCTCCCTCCCCTCCTGCCCTCCTCCCTCCCCTCCTCTCCCTCCATCCGTCCCTCCCTCCCCCTCCCCTCCATCTCTCCTCCCTCTCCCTCCCCTCCTGCCTCCTCCCTCCCTCTCCCTCCATCCAGTCCTCCTCCTCCATCCGTCCCTCCTCCCCCTCCCCTCCATCTCTCCTCCTCTCCCTCCCTCCTGCCCTCCTCCTCCCTCTCCCTCCATCCGTCCCTCCCCTCCCCTCCCTCCCCTCCATCCTCCTGCCCGCCTCCCTCCCTCCTCCCTCCGTCCCTTCACTCCCTCTCCCTCCCTCCCTCCGTGCCACATTTCCATTCTTTTCCTCAACAACAACAGACAATTACTCAGCCTCTCGTCTCGTCACCAGTTGGCCATCAAGTCATCATTTCTCCTAAAGTCATTACCATAAGGCGTTAAAGGTCAAGTAATACCGGTGGCATATGTGAGTCAAAGGTCATCATGAGGTCAGAGGTCAAGCGTTACCGTGAGATCACAGGTCACGTGTTACCATGAAGTCATAGGTTGAGCGTTGTCATGAGGTCAGAAGTCAAATGTTACCCAAAACAACACATTAAAAAAAAGGTCATTTCTTACCTTAGTGACCGCAATAAAAATAGGTCGAGAGGTCACACGTTGCCATGAAGACCCAGGAAACAAGAGGTCAACAAGTCGGCGTTACCAGATGATGATGTAAGTTAACAAGAGGTCAAAGTCCACACCCCCCCCCCACCCCCACTTGAGGTCACATGAACCCTCACTAACTGCTTTATAAGACTGGATAGTTAATTGCCCTAATTATAGTGAAGGGTTGTTAAGGGTGTAAATATAATGATCACCTGAAGATTACCACCCCAGCTTATTTCACTTCATGGTTAAGTTAGGTTAGGTTAGGTTAGGGTAGGGTAGGTTTGGTTTGGTTTGGTTAGGTTAGGTTAGGTTAGGGTAGGGTAGGGTTGGTTTGGTTTGGTTAGGTTAGGGTAGGTTAGGGTAGGGTAGGGTAGGGTTGGTTTGGTTTGGTTAGGTTAGGTTTGGTTAGGTTAGGTTAGGTTGTACTCTATAACGTATGGTACCTATATATGAAGTATGTATCATACATGTACACCAGAAATATACATACTCTCTCTCTTTCTCTCTCTCTCTCTCTCTCTCTCTCTCTCTCTCTCTCTCTGTGGGCGCCAGTATTAGGCCGACGATAACAGCTGTTGGTTATTTTACTTTTTTCTCTAGAACCTTTTTTTTTGGCGTTACTCTTTTGTTAACTAAATTAAACTCAAAACAAAAGATGAAAGAATATATTGTAACGTCTCTTTTTTTTCCCCTAATCCATTTATGTTTTTGTTGTTTTAGTTAATATTGTTGTTGTTTTTAGATAGTTAATTGATATATGCAAATTAGTGGCATTCCTATTATGGTAAAAAACTTGTGACATCATCAATAGTAATTTACTCACGGTCATTCACTCTTTTCATTCATTCATCCTGGGGTTTTTTTTTTACCCTCTCATGTCTCACTGTCATAAATTTATTCATTTATTCATGGTCTATTCACCTTCTCCTCCTCTTCCCTCTCCTCCTCCTCCTGTGATGAGTCATAATTACTCATTATTCTCATTTTCCACTTGTCATATCCTTCTGTGACTCACTTCATTCATTTTCTCTCCCCATTCATTCATTTTCTCTCCCCATTCATTCATTTTCTCTCCCCATTCATTCATTTTCTCTCCCCATTCATTCATTTTCTCCCCCCATTCATTCACACCCAGAGCGCTACACCCCACCATCCTCACCTCCACCCCCCACCCCCCACTCCAATTCCCACCCCCACCCACCCCACATAATCTATTCACAAGCACAATAAATCGTCGTGTAGAGCCCAATCATAACAGAGCTGCACATACCAATAGCCAATCACAACACGGCTGGCTGGACATACCCACGTCAAATAGCCAATCACGACACGGCTGGCTGGACACACCCACGTCAAATAGCCAATCACGACACGGTTGGCTGGACATACCCACGTCAAATAGCCAATCACGACACAGGTCCAGGCTAACATCTGATATGAAGGGAATCTCATTTATCCGAATTGAAATGGATCCTTTAGCTAATAATCCTCGTTTATCCGGAATTAAATAGGACTCGGAAAATTACGTTCATCTGAAATATCGAGAAAATATCGTTTTTCTGGACCGGAATAAGACTGATATTATAGGTCCTTTGAGGTGATGCCCAGATGAGAGAGCCACGTCCGGATAAAAGAGTCACGGCCGGATAAGAAGGTCTCGCCAGGATAAGAGAGCCATGTCCTGATAAGACGCCCATGTCCGGATAAGAAGGCCACGTCCAAATAATTGAGCCTCTTCCGAATTAGAAAACCATCTATCACCACTATTACCACCCCACAACCACCATCTATCACCACTACTACCACCCCACAACCACCATCTATCACCACTATTACCACCCCACAACCACCATCTATCACCACTACTACCACCCCACAACCACCATCTATCACCACTACTACCACCCCACAACCACCATCTATCACCACTATTACCACCCTACAACCACCATCTATCACCAATTACCACTACAATTCCACAACCACCATCTATCACCACTATTACCAATTTGCCAAACCACCATCATGTCACTACCATTACCACCCACAACCACCATCTATCACCACTATTACCACCCCCACAACCACCATCTATCACTCACTATTACCACCCCACAACCACCATCTATCACCACTATTACCAATTTCACAACCACCATCTATCACCACTATTACCACCCCACAACCACCATCTATCACCACTACTACCACACCACAACCACCATCTATCACCACTATTACCACCCCACAACCACCATCTATCACCACTACTACCACCCCACAACCACCATACCACGACCACCATCCCTAAGTAAATTTGCTGATGACACTAAAATAGGACGTGTAATTAAATCTGACGAGGACTCCGCAAAACTACAGGAAGATCTAAGCAAATTTTTCGAATGGTCTGAAAAATGGCAGATGAAATTCAATGTGGACAAATGTAAAGTACTCAGTATAGGAGATGTAAACAGGGAAACCAGATACCAGATGAACAACGATGTTCTAGAGAAATCCGACTGTGAGAAAGATTTAGGAGTAATGATAAGTAGGAATTTTAAGTCAAGTAAACAATGTGTGTTTGCTCGTAACAAGGCTAATAAAGTACTTGGGTTCATACAAAGGACGAGCGAGGTCATCCTAAAACTATATCTTGAGCTTGTGAGACCTCACTTGCATTACGCAGTTCAATTCTGGTCACCGTATTATAGAATGGATATAGAATCATTGGAAAGAATTCAGAGGAGAATGACAAGACTAATCCCGGGCATTAGGAACCTTGAGTACAGAGACAGGTTAAAGCATCTTAATTTGCACTCCCTCGAGAGACGTAGAGCGAGGGGCGACCTGATCGAGGTGTATATATGGAAGTCAGGGTTAAACAAAGGTGATATAACAAAGGTACTCAAACTATCCAACCAGGAGCGAACTCGTAACAATGGTTTTAAATTAGACAAATTTAGATTTAGGCGCGAAATATGTAAACATTGGTTTGGAAATAGAGTAGTGGATGAGCGGAACAAGGTACCAAACATCATCATTAACTCGAATACGCTGAATAGCTTCAAACATAGGTTGGATGGATATATGAGCGATAGGGGTTGGGTGTAAACGGGACTGTCCAGTATGGGCCAATAGTCCTGCTGCAGTTTCCTCCATTCTTATGTTCTTATGTTCATCACCACTGCTACCACACCACAACCACCATCCATCACCACCACTACTACCACACCACAACCACCATCCATCACCACTACTACCACACCACAACCACCATCCATCACCACCACTACTACCACACCACAACCACCATCCATCACCACCACTACTACCACACCACAACCACCATCCATCACCACTACTACCACACCACAACCACCATCCATCACCACCACTACTACCACACCACAACCACCATCCATCACCACCACTACCATACCACAACCACCATCCATCACCACTACTACCACACCACAACCACCATCCATCACCACTACTACCACTACAACCACCATCCCATCACCACTACTACCACACCACAACCCATCCATCACCACCACTACTACCACACCACAACCACAATCCATCACCACTACTACCACACCACAACCACCATCCATCACCACTTCCTACCACACCACAACCACCACAACCACCACACCACAACCACCATCCATCACCACTACCTACCACTATTCTACAGCTGGTAGGTCTTCAGTGTTTTTCTCATGTAAATCGTCCCATACGCTGTATACATAATGTCAGTTGTGTGCCAGATGTTAGTGTAGTAATGTTAGTAGTAGCAACAGTAGTAGTATTGAACATACGCTGCACAACATCAATATCAAGTGTCCAAGCTTTGCAATGTATGTTGAAAACTCCTATAGGAACCCATTAGACCGCTATATAACAAGGCCCTAAGAGGTGATACCACCATACAGTCAACTGAGGGAACAATGCAGGGGGCCCCTGGTGCCATTGCAATGTACGCACTAGGCCTATCAGTGCTCCAATAAACAATAAAATATGAAACAACCGAGGTCAAGCAAGTGGCGTATGTTGACGACCTTACAGGAGCAGGAAAAGTGGAGGACATCAAAAAGTGGTGGGACCTGGTAACATCACGAGGTCCACAAATAGGGTACCACCCAAACGCCAGCAAGTCCTTCCTCATTGTGAAGCCAGAACATTATGAAGGGGTAATGGAGGTGTTCGGTGGAAGTAAATATAACGAAGGGCGGCCAAAGACACCTAGGAGCAGTAATTGGCATGGGTGACTTCAAGACCGATTATGTAACAGGAAAGGTAAAGGAGTGGGTGAAGGAAATCCAACCTCTGTCTGAGTGTCATGGTTTTAGTATGAATCGGTGGTAGTAGGAGTGGATTATATTATATAAAGATAATAATATGTCGTATTTCTTATTTCTTACCGTAGAGTTCGATACCTTCACACTGGTTACTTACAGGAGATTATGGCGTATCTACGTAGAAGTTCACTCCACCACTCGACATTCCATGATTTATACTTGATAAATGATGATTTAATGAATTCATTTAATTTTCAACATCCATCTAAGTTATTGGTTATACTATGTCATAACCAATCAGTCATTACCTTTAGTAATAATAAGATAGGATCACAGATACGGGCAGATAATTGCACTTACATTTATTTGTCAAGCTTCCATACAATGATTTACAATTTGCATGGATATATGAGTCACTCACGTTCACGCTGTACTAAAATTAATCTTCTAAAAGAGGTAATTATCAACTTGGGAACACGTGTGATTACTCTACTGTAGGTATGACTTAACAGAGCCCTAATTCTTCAATTGATACATTTACTGCCAGCCTGGATTGCTTTTGTTACAACCAGGCTTCATCACAAGAACTTCTTTCCACGGCCATAACAACAAAAAGTACTCTTGGGTTACCACACATAGTCTCGCGTCACTGACAGTCACTGTAGACGGTTATCGCGGCAAGGAGAACTGGTAAGCGTGACTTGAATTAACCATTTAGGTGCAATAGACCAGCCTGGATTGCTTTTGTCGCAACCAGGCTTCCACACGTGATATTTCCACGGGGATAACAAACCTAGGTTAACACACTTAGTCTCGTGTCGATCACGGTCACTGTAGACGGGTGTCGTGCAGGAGAACTCTGTAAGCGTGAATTAATTAACCATTTACTGTAGGTTTGATAGGCCAGCCTGGATTGCTCTTGTCGCAACCAGGCATCCACACGTGATATTTCCACGGGGATAACAACCTAGGTTAACACACTTAGTCTCGTGTCGACGACGGTTCACAGGATGGAGCGCGGTGGAGGACTCTGTTTGGTGTGGTGTCCCGCCCCCTTTCAGGAGGGAGAGGATGGAGACGACGTCTTAACTAACCCATGGCTCAGGGGATACTACTTAAAATGAGGTTTTTGGGTGTGAAGCGATGAAGAGTACAGCACTGTTTCACTGCCCACCCCTCTAAAGGCTGGCTAACATACACTAATTGAAAAATACATGTCCCAGTTATGCCTCGCCGGGTGTCTTATCTCTAGTAAAATAAACTTTGGCGTTGGTTGCGTGGGTAAGCCTAACGCAACCCATGACACTGAGATTGCTAAAACTGAGCCACATGCGGCGTTTGCGGCATTCACCCACGAACCCAAGCATTGATGGGACTACCTAATGCGAACTATCCCTGATATCGGACCCCTCCTCCACCCTCTGGAAAAAGCCATCAAGGTCACTTATCCCAGCACTAGTGAAAAGCCCCTATTTAACCCCAGCAGAAAGGTCACTCCTTGCACTACACCGAGACTGGGAGGAATGGGGCTGACCAATCCAGAGGAGCTTGCTGCCACCGAACATCAGAACTCAGTCAAGCTCATGGCAGCCCTCACTGAGCACATAATAGCTCAGAATTCAGCAAGTCAGGTGGATACCAACGAATTAAACAAGATTCGACGGTCCATTACGACAGAACGACAGCACACCCAAAGTGATAAACTGCAACAACTGTTGCAACAAGTGCCAGAGAAATTGAAAAAGTAGCTATACTGTAGGAGGTGGGCTTCATCCTTAATAAACATCCTTAATAAAAAATAATTCACAGATGCCATTGCTCTAAGGTACGGTAGGCCAGTAGAAGGTTTGCCCTCCCAATGCATGTGTGGCTTCTCTTATGACATTCACCACGCCATGGTGTGTAAGAAAGGGGGCTTCATATGCATGAGGCATGACGAAGTAAGGGATCTCACAGAAAATTTACTGAAGGAAATCTGGCACAACTTCACAGTAGAACCTCCCCTCCTGCCATTGGATGGTGTGAACCTTCGTCACAGGACTTCAAACACATCCAATGAAGCCCGTGTGGACGTCAGTGCTCGAAGATTCTGGACGCTGGGACAGCGAGACTTCTTTGACATAAGAATTTTCGATCATATGTCCGCATGTCACCATACCCTAGCTCTCGATGCTGTACACAGGAGAAGCGAGAATGACAAGATCAGGGCATATGGGGAGAGAATTCTGAACATTGATCAAGGCAGCTTCACTCCTTTGGTGTTCACAACCTCTGGTGGGATGGGACCAAGTGCAAGATGTTTCTATGCCAGACTCGCAGAGGTGTTATCTGAACAGAAGCAGCAGCCCAGAAGTTACGTTACAGCCTGGTTGAGATGTCAACTGTCCTTCTCTCTCCTTAGGTCGGCTTTGCTCTGCCTTAGGGGAACGAGAGCATCGGCCCCAAAGCCGACAACAGTTGCATATATTGACTATGAGGCAACAGTCACTGAATGTTGCATAGATCTGGGGCTCAACTAACTCAACACAGATAGGATAGCTACTTATGTATTAGGATATTTAATTTTAAGGTGATAAAATGGCGCCGAAGGTGTGGCTATGAGGGGAGGCTGGAGGACACGATTGAAAGATGTAGAAGTAGTAGAGTTTGTTTATTATTGTTGTTGTTTATGTTGTTACAAAATAGTCATCACATTTCATCAGTATATGTAACTGCACACCCACCCATTCCACTGACACCCACCCATTCCACTGTCACCCACCCATTCCACTGCCACCCATTCCATTTCACTGCCACCCACCCATTCCACTGCCACCTATCCATTTCACTGCCACCCACCCATTCCACTGCCACCTCCATCCACTTTCACTGCCACCCACCCATTCCACTGACACCTATCCATTTCACTGCCACCCACCCATTCCACTACCACCCACCCATTCCACATGCCACCCACCCATTCCACTACCACCCACCCATTCCACTGCCACCCACCCATTCCACTGCCACCCACCCATTTCACTGCCACCAACCCATCCCACTGCCACCCACCGTCAGTATCCATCCCTCACCCACCCACAAACACCCTGCACCGTCAGTATGATTTCATGGTTGCCTCCTCACAGCGAGAAGCTAGTTTGTCGAGCACCCTTTTACATCCTGTACACAACGACTCACAGACAGCAGCCAGGAGGGTCACGTTCGTCTTTTGTTTTTGGTTTATACTCTTTACGGGCGTGAGTGTCAGGCATCGCTAAGGTTCCTCCCGTCACTTATAATACCCAAGACCCTCAACCGATATGTCACCACACACTCCCTCCCTCAGACAGTAATTAACTCCATGTACTCACCCTTGTCTCTGCGCCACCTTCATCCACCACCTGGGTATCCTCTTGCTCATTGCGGGTTCCCCCAGCAGGAGGAGGGCGACCCACGCGCACACCCACCGACACACCTGCATGTTCCTCACTCACTGCTACCACTAAGACACAATAGGGGACCTCCTCGTCAGATCATAGCCTCATAAACGTTCAAACCGGGAAAACGTTGGGAGGTGCGCCGCGTCAACGTTTGGATGAGGTGCCCGGGTCGTGTGTGTGTGTGTGTGCAGGGCGGAGGTGGCTCGCCTACTGGCTGGCTGGCTCACTGGCTCACAGGATGGTGGTGACTGGTGGTAGTGGCTCTGCTCCACCCGCCCGATAGCTATACCAGAACACCACAGCCCGACCCCCATACCACCTGTTACTCCCACGCCCTACCTAGCACGCCCACCCCCGCCCACGGCCCGCCCACACGGCCTCCCCGTCCCTGGGAGAGGTCGTCGCTGCCCACGCCGCCCTCTGACCCGCCGTGGCCGAGTCTGGGGCCCCCAGGACCCCCTCCTTCACCATGTCCTGCTGCGGGAAAATGAAAGCGACGGTGTTGGCAGCAGCAGCAGCAGCAGCAGCGTGGCACGTGTGGGTGGCGGCAGCTAACTGGCCTCGCCCCTCCCTCTCACTTCTCCTCTCTCTCTCTCTTTGACTCTCCTTCCTCTGTCTCATCTTCTGTGTGTGCTGTCTCGTCTCTTCTCTCACTATTTACAGACAATATCTACATTTACCACAAGTACTGTAAACGGAATTGTTCAGTTTATGGATTACGGTTATCTTTCCAGAATCCACTGTTAGGAATAAACCTTTACCAACATTCCACAATTGGTCAGATCAAACGATAACTAAGTGCCGATAAATTTTGGTTTTATTACTCGAGACTAAATTCGAAAATCCCCGACAAAGTCACCGCTCTCTGGAGGCCACAATTGAGCCAAACATTATACCACATTTACACAAAAGACTGGACTAAACTTACAACTAACTATCAGCTAAATTTGGTCGAAATTAATCCAAGGTCAAAGGTTAAGGTCAAAGGTCATCGATTAAATCAACATTCTCTAGTTTCCACAGTTATTAAGCTTTTACGAAACATTTACAACTGGTCAGAGGAGTTGAGAGCTGGACCTGGGTGATCTATGGACCCACTGTTTTACGAGATCCTGTATATAATTTTTTGTTAACTAATAATAATTGTACATGTAGAAGATCAGCTGAACTTTACCCCCCCCCCCCTCTCCTAGATTATTTCACCTTAAGACTTACCACCCTAACGTTAACCTAACCTAACCTAACCTAGCCTAACCTAACCTAACCTAACCTAACCTAACCTAAGCTAACCTAACCCGGAAATATTCACCTAGGTTCTCCAATACTCATAATAAACTCTATGGAATATATTACCCCCTCAATATAAACTTGATCTAGCGATGGTAGCGATGGTCTCGTTATAAAGTTCACACAACACCTGCCTTTCCTGACCTGACGGATAAGATTGTTGTGGGTGAGGGATGAGTATTTTTCATAACAGGATCATCTCATTCATCTACCCATTCTTATTCACTGGTTTTTATTCATTTTTTTTTTCATATTTTTTTTTCTCTAGTTTATTTTTACACGTTAATCAATTCTCTATTTTTTTTCGATTTTTTTTATTTCTTATTTATTGCTTATAACTTTTTCCCCTTGGTCTGGGATGGAGGGTAGACCTAGCCATCTCTGTCTGTCTATCTGTCTGTCTATTTTCTTAGGATCTTTACGCTACTGGTCACTAATGGGGTGTAGAAGGGGATAGGGAGGGAGTTACAGGTGCCATGGTAGTATTGTTCCGTCCTGCCGAGTCCTCTCTCTCTCTCTCTCCACGTCTCCATCCGCCCATTAGGTTTAAATGAAGTGCCACTACTGTTATAGTCGATATAAGTAAGATTTTTTTTTAATTGGTTGTAAGTTATTATTATTATTTGTTTGTTATTCTTATTATTATTATTATTAGTATTGTTGTATTTTTTCTTTATTTTCTTTTCGTTAACTATACCAAAATAACAGGGATAATTATTAGTGTTTTAATGTATGTAACTCTATAATATACTGGACAATATACGTAGATGTATACCTAACTGAGGCACCTACCTATATCCTAGAAGTGTATGGGTGTATCCAGGTGTAATCAGTACCACTCAGGTGAGACAAGGTGTAGTGAGGGTGTATTTGAAGTGTATTGTTGTTGCCCAAGTGTTAACGCTTTACACAGTTCAGGGGAGTGTGAAAGGTGTCCGTAACTGGTGTCCTGAAGTATTGCACAGATCTCAAAAGCATTTAGTGAAGATCTACTGCGGTGTCGTCAGTAGTCGACAGCCCCCCAGTATATTTCACCTTAAAAATAAACACCGTAACCCTAACCTAACGCTAACCTAACCTAACTTAACCTTAATGCTAACCTAACCTAACGCTGACCTAACCTAACGCTAACCTAACCTAACGCTAACCTAACCTAACGCTAACCTAACCTAACGCTAACCTAACGCTAACCTAACTAACCTAACGCTAACCTAACCTAACCTAACGCTAACCTAACCTAACGCTAACCTAACCTGACCTAACGCTAACCTAACCTAACGCTAACCTAACCTGACCTAACGCTAACCTAACCTGACCTAACGCTAACCTAACCTGACCTAACGCTAACCTAACCTAACGCTAACCTAACCTGACCTAACGCTAACCTAACCTAACGCTAACCTAACATAACGCTGATCCTAACATAACCCAACCTAACCTAACCCTCCCAGGTAATGTTAGGTTGTTAACTATCGGGTAAAATAGGCTGGGTGGCTAATTTTCATGCACCTCTACTCAATAGATACCAGCCATCCTTCTATAGCTACTCCACACACACACACACACACACACACACACACACACACACACACACGGGTTAAGATGAGTCAGATGTGTTAGATCTGGGTTTTTGTGTCACCGGGTCAAGAGTTTTTCTCAAAAACCTGCTAACCTTGAGCAATTTCGTCTTTTTGTGTGTGTGTGTGTGTGTGTGTGCGTAGAAGTGTGTGTGTGTGCGTAGAAGTGTGTGTGTGTGTGGTAGCGTACGGTAAAAACCGCGTCTGTGTTGGGTATCATAAAAACGACTTGTATGGGGTGTGTGTGTGTGTGTGTGTGTGTGTGTAATAATAATAATAATAATTAACGGTTTATTGAAAGAGCTTGGCAGCCAGAAGGCTGAAAATATACAGTTACATATTTGGGGAATGGGTTACGAACTACAAATAATATACAAGTAACATGAGTGACACAAATAAGACATATAATAACTAGATGGGGAAAAGCTCAAATTACAGTTCATTTCAACATAGTGACAGTGTAAGGAGCAGTGTTTACTGGGATCCCGTATGTGTGTGTGTGTTTCTGAAGGAGATCTGTGTGTGTGTGTGTTGGGGTGATTGTAATATAATAATGATAATAATAATAATAATAATAATAATAATAATAATAATAATAATAATAATAATTAACGGTTTACTGACAGAGCATGGCAGCAGGAAGGCTGACAATATACAGTTACATAACTGGGGAATGGGTCACTTGGTTGATAAATAATATACAAGTAACATAAGTGATACAAAAATGATATATAATAACTAGGTGGGGAGAAGGTCATACTACAGGGTATTTCAACATAGTGACAGTGCAAAAGGTAAGATTGACTGGGAGTGAATACACTGGTTGATTACGAGTTATTGATAATTTTTACAATGGTTGGGACTGGGCTGTTTTTATAGAGATCAGTACGTGCTTGTATGGGCTGGATGCGGTTGTGGTATCGAAATGCAATTCGAGGACGAGGGATCTCGGGTGGTAGTAGGAGCCGGTGTCGGGGATGGTGCAGAAGCTTCTCACCAAATTTGCATATGAGGTCGTGGTGATGGTCAGAGAGAGCCGAGTGGGTCAGTGTGTTGAGCGCTTCTTGATATGTGGAGTAAGAAGGGGAGAGAATAATCTTGCATGCCCTCTTTTGTATTTTTTCAAGGTGTTTATGTTGTGTGGCATTTAGGGAGGAAGACCAGGTGGGGGAGGCATAGGTGAGCTTGGGAAGTATGAATGTTGAGTAAACACTGAGGAGCTCGGGTGCAGGAACTCCGAGAGAATTGAGTCGGCGGAAGAGGTGTAGACGGGAGCTGGAGGATTTGACAACTGTACTGACGTGTGTTTTCCAATATAGTTTGTTATCTATAGTGACGCCGAGGAGCTTAGTGGAGTCTACAACCTGGAGTGTGTTGGGGCCTAAAGTAATGGAGGGAGGTGGGACAAGGTCGGAGGAGAGGTTGATGTGCATAACTATGGTCTTGGTATGGTTAATGGTGACGTGGTTGTTAGTGGCCCAATTTTGGAGACTGTTCAATAAATCCTGGAGGACGGTGTAGTCGGAAGCCGAGTTGTTGACACTGATCCCAATGGTGGAGTCGTCGACGTATTTTCAACGAGCAGAGGTTTCTCTTAGGGCATCATTGATGGGCATCAGGAAGCAGAGCGGTCCCATCTTGGTGCCTTGGGGGACGCCACAGGTGAGTGACTGAAAAGTGGAGACAGCCCCTCGGAAGCGTACAGCTTGGCGTCGGTCACTGAGGGAGTCTGTAAGCCATGGTATAAGACTTCTTCAAAGCCGGAGGTCGATAGCTTTGTTGATGATTAAATTGTGATTAACAAAGTCAAATGATTGTGTGTGTGTTTTGGGGTGATTGTGTGTGTGTGTGTGGGGGTGGGATTGCAGTGTGTGTGTGTGTGTGTGTGTGTGTGTGTGTGTGTGTGTGTGTTGGGGTGATTGTGGTGTGTGTGTGTGTGTTGGGGTGATTGTGTGTGTGTGTGTGTGTGTGTGTGTGTGTGTTGGGGTATTGTGTGTGTGTGTGTGTGTGTGTGTGTGTGTGTGTGTGTGTGTGTTGGGGTGGATTGTGTGTGTGTGTGTGTGTGTGTGTTGGGGTGATTGTGTGTGTGTGTGTGTTGGGGTGATTGTGTGTGTGTGTGTTGGGGGTGGATTGTGTGTGTGTGTGTGTTGGGGTGATTGTGTGTGTGTGTGTGTGTGTGTGTGTGTGTGTGTGTTGGGGTGATTGTGGTGTGTGTGTGTGTTGGGGCATGTGTGTGTGTGTGTGTGCCGGGGTGTGATTGTGTGTGTGTGTGTGTGTGTGTGTTAAAGTGATTGTGTGTGTGTTGGGGGTGGATTGTGTGTGTGTTGGGGTGATTGTGTGTGTGTGTTGGGCATTGTGTGTGTGTGTTGGGTGATTGTGTGTCTGTGGTGGGTGATTGTGTGTGTGTGTGTGTTGGGGTGATTGTGTGTGTGTTTTGGGGTGATTGTGTGTGTGTGTGTGTTAGGGTGATTGTGTGTGTGTTGGGGTGATTGTGTGTGTTGGGGTGATTGTGTGTGTGTGTTGGGGTGATTGTGTGTGTGTGTTGGGGTGATTGTGTGTGTGTGTTGGGATGATTGTGTGTGTTGGGGTGATTGTGTGTGTGTTTTGGGTGATTGTGTGGTGTGTGTGTGTGTGTTAGTGATTGTGTGTGTGTGTGTTGGGGTGATTGTGTGTGTGTTGGGGTGATTGTGTGTGTTGGGGTATCAGGTGTGTGTGTGTTGGGGGTATTGTGTGTGTGTGTGTGTGTGTTGGGGTGATTGTGTGTGTGTGTGTGTGTTGGGGTGATTGTGTGTGTGTGTGTGTGTGTGTGTGTTGGGGTGATTGTGTGTGTGTGTGTGTTGGGGGCATTGTGTGTGTACAATAATAATAATAATAATAATAATTAACGGCCTATTGAAAGAGCTTAAGGTTTGTAGAAGGCTGAAAATATACAGTTAAGTTATTATTTGGGGAATGGGTTACGAACATGTACATATACAGGTAAATATGCTAAGTGACACAAATAAGACATATAATAACTAGATGGGGAAAAGCTCAAACTACAGTTCATTTCAACATAGTGACAGTGTAAGGAGCAGTGTTTACTGGGAGTGAATACACTGATTTATTACAAGTTATTTATAAATTTTACAATGGTTGGGACTGGGCTGTTCTTATAGCGATCAGTTCGTGCACGTATGGGCTGGATGCGGCTGTGGTGTCGAACAGCAATTCTCGGACAAGGGATCTCAGGTGGTAGTAGGAGCCGGTGTCGGGGATGGTGTAGAAGCTTCTTACCAAATTTGCAAATGAGGTCGTGGTGATGGTCAGTGAGAGTCGAAAGGGTCAGTGTGTTGAGCGCTTCTTGATATGTGGAGTAGGAAGGGGAGAGAATAATCTTGCATGCCCTCTTTTGCACTTTTTCTAGGTGTTTACGTTGTGTGGCATTTAGGGAGGAAGACCAGGTGGGGGAGGCATAGGTGAGCTTGGGAAGTATGAATGTTGTGTAAACACTGAGGAGTTTGGAACTGAGGGACTTGAGTCGGCGGAGGAGGGGTGGAGTCGGAAACTGGAGGATTTGACAACTTCACCGACGTGTGGTTTCCACTTGGTTTGTTGTCTATGGTGACGCCGAGGAGCCTGTGGAATCTACAACCTGGAGTGTGTTCGACCTAGAGGAAGGAGGTGGGACAATGTCGAGGAGAGGTTGATGTGCATAACCATGGTCTTGGTATGGTTGATGGTGACATGGTTGTTGCGGCCCAGTTTTGAGACTGTTCAATAAATCCCAAGGGCGGTATAGCTGGGAGCAGAATTGTTGACGCTGATCCCAATGGTGGAGTCGTCGACATATTTCCAGCGAGCAGGGGTTTCTCTTAGGGCATCATTGATGAGCATAAGGAAGCAGAGTGGTCCCATCTTGGTGCCTTTGGGGACGCCACAGGTGAGTGACTGAAAGGTGGAGACAGCCCCTCGGAAGCGTACAGCTTGGCGTCGGTCACTGAGGAAGTCTGTAAGCCATGGTATGAGACTTCTCCAAAGCCCGAGGTCAATAGCTTTGTTTATGATTATATTGTGGTCGACTAGGTCGAACGCTTTAGTGAAATCAATGAAGGCGACAGCTACAGACGTTTTTCGTTTCTCGAGATGGCGGTATATGTAATCGAGAAAGCTGACAAGACAGTGAGTGGTGGAGGAAGTTTTCATGTTGCCAAATTGTTGAGGGTCTACGACTCTTGCAATATCAGCATAAGCCCAGTCAAACACAAAACTTTCACAGATTAGGCTGGGTATTGGGGTGATTGCAATAGGTCGTAGCTGATTTAAGGATTGTGGGCTGGTTGACTTGGGCACTGGTGATACATAAGAGGTCTTCCAGTCAGCTGGGCATCTGGCTTGACTGAGAGAAGCATTGATGATGGAGCAGAGGGGTTTAGCAAGCTCCGGGGAGAACTCCTTGAATAGTTTCATTGGTAAGTCAATGGGGGTGGTAGAGCGTTTTAATTTTAGTTTGTCCAGGCGTTTTGCTACCTCAAATTCTTCTACTAAGTCAGTGGGAAGGGGGGCTGGTAGGTAAGCAGGGAGAGTGGTTGTGTCGAGCCGTGGGAGCGTCTGGCATATAGTAGCGAAATGGTTATTTGTTTGCTCAGCTGCGTCAACATTAGTGAGATGGCTAAGGAAGGGGAGGGGGTGTGTCTTATTGTTTAGTCCACAGAGTTCTTTAAACTTACCATACCATTGACTGATGTTGGTCTGCTTCAGGTGTTGTAATTTGGTTGGGTAGTGGGACTTCTTTGCAGTGCGTATTTCGCGGATGACTCTGTTGCGAAGTGACCTGTAGCGGATGTGGTCATTGAGATGAAAGGCTCTGTCTCTCTGTTGCATAAGTCTTTTGATCCGAGGTGTGATCCAGGGCAAGTCAGCTGGGTGAGATCTGACGGACTTCTCGGGGAAGAAGTGGTGGTGAGCTTCCGTGGTGGTGTTGGTATAATTTATCCATTTGGTTTCCACGTCATCCACGCTAAGTACTTCAGTCCAGGGATGGTGAACTTATCCACTGCCCGAAGAGGCGCACTGCAGAGTCAGTAATCGGCCTGTAGGTCTTGATGTAGGGTCTCTGTACTTGAGTGGGAGTGGCAGCAGGGGACCAGAGCACTGATAAGTGTGTGCTACACCCGATAGGAGGCATTGGTTGAGGTGGTTGGTACTGGTCCGCTAAGTCAGTTAAGATAAGGTCAAGGGTATTTTGACCGTGTGTGGGGAAGGTCACAACTTGTGATAGTGATAGCTGGTCCTGGATATCAGTGGTGTCAATTTCATTTAAATCCCCACATAATACTAACTTGGCACATGGGTACCTAACTCTGAGGTGGTCTGAGGTGGTGATGAGGTGATTGATAAGAGTGTCTCTGGTGGGTGATCGAGGCGGATGGTATGCCACACAGATTATAATGGAAGCAGTGTTGCGTGGGTGGGCCCGTAGCACGACACGTACCCATAATGCTTCCACATCTGCTGGGACTTGAACATCCAGGCGTGACGGGCGTAGGTCATCTTGACAGAAGAGGGCAACGCCCCTTCCGTGTCTATGTGAACGAAGGTGATGAAAGAGTTGATATCCCTCAATATGACACGTTTCAGGCACAATTTGCCAAGCCTCACATATGGCAACGATGGTCGCGGCGGCTGACCTGACTGTAGTTGCCAGCTCGTCGAACTTGTTAGCTAGGGAAGTGACGTTGGATAGCAGTAAAGACGGGAGATCATACCATATCCGTGGAACTTCAGTGTGGTGGTATGGTCTGTCAGGGGTGGGTTTCTCCGGTTTCCTAGTGGAGGTTACGGTTCTAATGGGCTTATGTGTATGACGGCCTTGTCTACGGCTCCGCGCGTGGAATAAGTTCAGTGATTTGAGTCGCGCGATAACACTGCCATCAGGATAACCGTTCCCACGCTTTAGATGGTACAGACTGCGTCGGGAGTAAGTGATTGGTGGCCATCTGTTGAGATCTGTTGTGGGCGGACGGAAGTGTTTGTGTGTGTGTGTGTGTTGGGGTGATTGTGTGTGTGTGTTGGGGTGATTGTGTGTGTGTGTTGGGGTGATTGTGTGTGTGTGTTGGGGTGATTGTGTGTGTGTGTGTGTTGGGGTGATGTGTGTGTGTGTGTGTGTTGGGGTGATTGTGTGTGTGTGTGTGTGTTTGGGGTGATTGTGTGTGTGTGTGTGTGTGTGTGTTTGATCGTGTGTGTGTGTGTGGCGCACACACATCCCACACACATCACCACACACATCCACATCACCATCCTCCCACACACACATCCACCCACCACACACATCCACCTCCCACCACACACATCACCCACCACATCCACCCCACACACATCCACCTCCACCCACACACATCACCCAGCTCACAAATCCACCTCCCCACCACACACATCTCCCCGCCACACACATCCACCTCCCACCACACATCCACCCCGCACACATCCACCCCCGCCACACATCCACCCCACCACACACATCCACCTCCCCACACACATCCACCTCCGCCACACATCACCCCCACCACACATCCACTCCTCCACACATCCACCTCCACCACACCACATCCACCTCCCGCCACACATCCACCCACCACACACATCCACCCACCACACATCCACCCACACACCCACCCCACCACATCCACCACCACCACACATTCACCCCACACATCACCCACCCACACATCACCATACACATCACCCCTACATCCACCCCATACACATCCACCCCACCATACACATCCACCCACACATCCACCGCCACCACACATCCACCCCACCACACACACATCACCCCCACCACACATCCACCCCCTACCACATCCCCCCACACACACATCCACCCCACCACACACACACCCACCCGGCTCACACATCACCCCCACCACACACATCCATCACCCCACCACACATCCACCCCACCATCACATCCACCGCCACACACACATCCACCCCCACCACACACATCCACCCCACCACCTCCCACCCCCACCACACATCCACCCCACCACACACATCCTACGC
>NW_024722227.1:25519969-25592531 GCF_018991925.1 Homarus americanus | reverse complement strand
AGGAGTCCAAGCTTGGGGTGAATTCTGGCCACCAACTGGGGTTGGAGGTGCTGTAGATCCCCCAGATTTACAAATCTTATATCATGAACATTTGAAGCCATGTGCACTTAATATTGGAGATATTGAAGTCAATACCGGGTAATTACTTTTTACACCGAAAAAAAGCCAGTACAATACAGTACTGCATTAAAATGTTGGATTTTCTGACAAAAGTCAGACTGGGACACACCCCACCGGATCTGCCCTGTGCAAGATTCACAACTTCATGTCCTTGAATATAAGGGACTACAATACTGGCATAAAAGCACATGGAAAGAATTGATGAAGAGTGTGACAAATTTTGTGTTGAAGTGGGTAATCTATATAGCAGGTGCTTAGAATATTTGGAGAAGTGGATGAGACCCCTGAAAGACTTCTCTTGTTTTAAGTGATTGCCCTGAATGAGACACCGAATTGAATTGATGTGGAACATTGTGTCAAATATACAGGATACTGGTGTACCACATTGAAACGACTATTTTCACTCAGAAGTAGGTCATCTTCAGCAATATTTTTTTATCTAATTAATTTTCCCAATTAACTATTTATGGCACAATATAACATAGAAGCTGTTCCCCAACCATATATACAGGATTTTTATGAGTCAAAACTTCAACAAAAACCAATTATAACTAACTTGAAAACAAAATAGTAAGAGAAATTTCAGCTTTTGCAGTAGCCATCTTGGATTTAAGCAAATTAGACATGGTTTCCATACTTGGATTTGAGTGCTAAAAGCTTTTGATTTGTTATTCCGGACATGGTTCTGGGTTAAACATTACTTGAACCATTATTATTGTAATTTGTTCTGGGTCACTCCATAACTTCCATAGACTATAACATAACTGAGCCCAACTTTCACTTTCATTTGTTTATATAAAAAAGAATAACAGGCACAATCAGACAAGTGACTAAAAAATTACTGGGTAAAAATATAATAAAAACTTATAAATCACATCATTGGGGTTGAGAAATCGTCGTCGATATAAGCTCACCAAGTTATCATGCAGAATAAATATAAGGAAATATTTCTTCATACAGAGGGTAGTAGACCTGTCTACCAGTATCACCTCAAGCTGTGGAATCAAGAACAGTACTGCACTATCAATGGCTGTTTTCAAGCCAAAGGTAAATAAAATTATACACTTGGCTGCAATACCCTGTAGTGGATACCTCCCCTACAACCTCCGTTTGTCGCTGACTAGCCAATCCTCTTAGAATTCCCCAGCCTGCGTCTTGTGGTCTAGGTCGGCAACCAGCGCTGCCTAACAAAGCGGAGGTCAACTATCAAGCCACGCCTACCCCCGCTATATAAGACCTCACGTGGCCCGTGACCTACCTCTTTCTTCTATCTCAGCCGCAGCAAGCAACACCTCCTTCTTCTACCTGCAGCCACCAGCAAGCAACACCTCCTCCGCTCCTGCCTGGTAGCTTACCCTCTCGCCGGCGACTATGGCGCCCCACAAGCTGCGTGTCCTCCTCTGAGCACCCTCACCAACCAGCACTCTCTACTCCACGCTTGGACCCACGCTACTACTCCCCAGCACCAAGCTGCTTTTACTTTTTTACTTTTATCCTCTTCACTACTGATCGGCTCGTTAGCCGCCCGGCACGTCGATCCGTCTCTGATTACTTTTTTACTTTTATCCTCTTCACTACTGATCGGCTCGTTAGCCGCCCGGGCGATCGGTCACGTCTCTGTCACGCACTGTTGGCAAATACTGGGCATGCACCGGCTCCTGAATGTACCTGAACCTGCTCCAGGGTTGGTCAAGTCTTGTCTTGAAAGAGCTCGCACTCGGTGCCGTCACAACACTTTCTGGTAGATTGTTCCAGGAGTTTACAACACCCCAGTCCGAAAAAGTTTGCCCTCACAGTTTTCTGGACCTGCGGCTTCTTCAATCTTGAGCTGTGACCCCTTGTGGGGCGAGCGTCCGCCAGCTCCAAGTAAGGACACTCGACTGAGTAGTGCCCCCTGAGATGCTTATACACCTCAACTAGGTCACCCCTTGCCCGTCTGTAGTATAAGCTAGGCAAGTTCAGGCGCTCCAATCTCTCAGGGTAGCTGAGGTGCCGAAGTGCAGGCACCAATCTGGTGGCCCTCTGATAATTTTCAACCAATTGACAGTCCCTAGCATATCTCGGGGACCAGACGGGGTGGCAGTACTCCAAATGGGGAAGCACTTCACTCTTGAAGATCGTTACAAGGGACGGACCGTCTAGATATCTGAACGACCTTCTTATAAGACCCAAAAAATTATATGCCTGATCTACCTTCTTGTCGCAATGGCCCGAGAACTTCAGCTCATTGTCAACATACACACCTAGGTCCTTCTCACATTCACTCTCAACTAGTGCAGTTTCTTCATCCCGTTGGGACATATGATACGCCTCCTTACCGTTGGTATGCCCCAGGTGCATCCTCTTACACTTCGTGACATTGAATCTCAGCAGCCATTTCTTCGACCATTCCTGGAGCCCACAGAGGTCCTTCTGCAGCTCTTCACAGTCCGCTTGGTTCTTTATTTCCCGAAGTAACTTGGCGTCATCGGCAAACATTTGTATGGAGGTGTACAACGTCAGGCATGTCATTTATGGAAACAAACAAACAACAGCGGGCCCAATACACTGCCCTGTGGTACCCCTTGTGACAGGTCACGGATGACGATTTCGTGCCATTAATCACCACACTGCTTTAGGTCATGTAGAAAGTCTTCTATCCATGCTAGGACATTTCCCCGAATTCCGTACCCTTCCAGTTTGATTTTCAGCCTTTCGTGGGGTACACTGTCGAAAGCCTTGGCAAAATCTAGGTAAATATTGTCGATATTACCACCCCGTTCCAGAATATGGGTCCAAATATCCAATACCTTGAGCAATTGTGTTAAGCAGGAGCGCCCCGGCATAAAACCGTGATGGCAATCCTTTACAAGATTGTTTCGTATTAGATGTTCCATCGCGGCATCTCTGATAATACTCTCAAGTACTTTACATATTATGCTGATCAGGCTCACCGGTCTATAGTTGTTCGTGGAGTGCCGATCGCCCTTCTTAAAGATAGGACTCACATAAGCCACTTTCCATTCACTGGGGACCTTTTGTTCATCCAGGCATTTACAAAACAGGATCTTCAGGGGCTCGGCAAGCTCGTTACACAACTCTCTTAGCACTCTAGGATGCACCATGTCAGGGCCGGGACTCTTATGGACCTTTAGCCTGGACAGTTTATTTCTAATACCCTCTTCTGTGAACACAATGTGGGTCAGTGCTGTGTCGAACAGTCTGTCCTCAAATGCAGGAAGGTTAATCGCATCCTCTCTTGTAGGACACCGAGGAAAAGAAGCTGTTCAATGCCTCAGCTTTATCCTAGTCAGAATCAGCGTAACTACCATCTTCAAGCCTCAGGTCTGATACTCCTACTCACGTTTTTAATTTCGACTTTGCATAGCGGTAAAACGTCTTTGGGTTTGACTTGACCTCACTTGCAACCAGCCTCTGGAACTCCTTTTCAACCCTTCTACATACTGCCTTTGCTTGGTTTCTGGCTCTTGCATGCCCCCTCCTGTCCTGCTCATCATTTGACCCAACCCACGTCTTGAATTTCTGGGTTTTTTCTTAACTTTGTCGCCCTCAAGTTCACATCATTATGAGAGGAGGCACCAGCTCCTTCAGAAGCTCCACTGACACTATCACTGCCATTGTTCATTGGTACACTTACTTGGCAGGCTTTAACCTGATCTGCATTGGCTTACGAAGGAGAGACACTGTGGCTGTTGACTTCAGGTGGTGGAGGCGATCCGGCCGTCTTGGCATCACTGAGTGGGTCCGCTATTATGGATGGGGGCGGCCTCCCAGGACAACCGGGGTGCCAGGCCGTCACACCCCCCTCCCTGCACCTGGGACACTGCCTCCTTGGCGGGGAGGCCTGCTCTCTCCCCTCCCGAGAGGCAGCTTCCTTGGTGGGGCAGCTCCTCGTGCTATGCATCCCTGCGGAGATGCTGCAGGTGGCTGTCTTGTGACAGTATTTCGCCACATGATTGACCCCGAAGCAGTTGTAGCACACCACAGGGGGGAACTAATCAGTGTTACTCAAGGCTCACTTCAAACAACTCAGCCCATTCACACAAGTCCCTGTTATCCGGACACCGCTGGCCTACATATCACCTCTCTGCCCCAGTGTATAAGACCTGGATTCCATTTAAATCTAACCATGGCAGGAGTCGACGCTGGGCGACGCTCTGCTAATGTTCCTGACGAAGGAAACGAAGGAGATGAGGAGGACAGTCATGGCGACACTGAAGCTGGCTTTCAGGATTTGAATAAATCATGAAACACATGATTTTGTCATACCAGGTAGCGACCCTCGCTTCGTCTATGTAGGTCGAGAGGAGACGGATGCTATAGTAGATTTAAGTTATCCCCTTAGGATTAGTGACCCCAGAATGGGCAATTTATACTGCCCTTTCTGGGGTACATTCAGGAGCCGGTTCATGCCTAGTACTTGCCAACGGTGCGCAACAGAGACGTGACCGATCACCCAGCGGCGAACGAGCCGATCAGTAGTGAAGAGGATAAAAGAAAAAAAGAAAAGTAGCATCTGCGATCTTATTTCTTAGTAAGTTACAGGTCAGTGTATACTCCTCATCTCCTCCCTCATCCCATCGTAATTTCCCTTGTAATATTTGAACCTGGACCTGCTTTTGCCATGAACGAAGTTACGATGAGGTCCAGCGGTTTGGGTGTAGCTCCCCTCTGCAGTGAGTGAGATCTTTAACAGAGTTTCTACAAAAAGAGTGGCTGGGTTGTTTAGGTCGTTTGGCATGAATTTATTTTTCCAGTCGATGTCACCATAATTAAAGTCCTCCATGACAAGGAGGGGCTAAGGTTTAGCGTCGTTACATTGTCAATTAGGGCTCAAGGCTCTTAATTAAGTTCCTTTGGTTTAATACGCCTAAGTTTGGGAATCCGTCTAGATACATCGCAAGTCTGTAGTGGATTTCTCCCCTACAAACGCTGTTTGTCGCTGAGTAGCCGACCCCCGCGAATTCCCCAGTGTGTGCCTCGTGGAGCGGGGGTCAACTATCTACCCACGCCTACCTCCGCTATAAAAGACCTGACCTCGTGGTGACCTCTCTCTTCTTCTAGCTACAGCCGCAGCAAGTAACACCTCCTCCGGCGAGCATGGCGACCCACAAGCTGTCCTCTGAGCGTCCTCACCAACCAGCTCTCTCTACATCACGCTTGTAGCCATGCTGCCTACCCAGCACCAAGCTGCATTGTACATCCAATACAACATGTATACAGAGAGCACATTGTGAGTTTCCTTCCTCCCCCATCCTGAGTGTGAACCAACGTCACATACCCCTCAAGTCTCTCCCCCTCAAACGTCTCTCCAACCCCGCAGATCCATAACTTTGTAGTGGAATTCTCCCCTACAAACGCTGTTTGTCGCTGCCTAGCCGACCCCACCAATTCACCAGTGTATGCCTCGTGGTCTAGGTCAACCAGCGCCGCCATACACCACGGAGCGGGGGTCAACTGCTAAGCCACGCCTACCCCCGCTATTTAAGACCTGACCTCGTGGTGATCTGTCTCTCTTTCTACCTACACCAACCAGCCAGCAACACCTCCTCCGCCTGCCTGGCGGTCCTCGCTCCTCCGCCTGCCTGGCGGTCCTCTCTCCCGCTGGCGAGCATGGCGACCCACAAGCTGTCCTTCTCTGAGCGTCCTCACCAACCAGCTCTCTCTACATCACGCTTGTAACCATGCTGCCTTCCCAGCACCAAGCTGCATTGTACATCCAATACAACATGTATATAGAGAGCACATTGTGAGTTTCCTTTCTCCATTCCATCCTGAGTGTGAACCAAACAATCTCATACCCCACAAATGGTGACTCCCGGAGATTCGCACTCACACAGGATGGAGGAGAAACTGATCACGCTCCCAGTCTTCAAGCAACATGGAAGACTGGCTTATCCACCCAGAAGCAGCTCTCATCGGCTCTACAGCTACTGTCTCTACACCGCAGGTTAGACATCCTAGAGCAGCTCTGCTACTCTAAGCAGACACCAGCTCCTCTTCCTGCCCTAAGCACCACGTCCTACCGACCCCAGCACACCCGTCCTGCCTCAGACGCCGACCCCGGCCCAGCAGTAACCCCTGCCGCCCTTGATGCGGCCTCTGTTCCTGAGTGCGGACCTCCCAGGTACTCCTAATGTCCTCCTGCACCTGCTTCGTGGACCCAGCTGCTGTCAGCCCTCATCCGCTTCTGCTGGCGCAGCCCCTGCTCCTGACCCAGGCCCACACCCCAGCAGGCATCTCGACGACTCTGTGCCTACCGTGAGGGCACAAAATTCATCGCCTCCACCCTTATTCTCCTCTCTCCTGATATTGTGTCTCTAGACAGTTGTCCCCAGCGACCGGCTCATCCACGCCATCGCCGTTGTCTCACAGAGGCACGCACGCCCCGTTCTGCCTCACATGTGCTGGCCTACCCAGACAACAAGTCTCACAGCCTGGAGGGAGAGTATTGTCGTGAATTCTCCCCTACAACGCTGTTTGTCGCTGCCTAGCCGACCCCACAATTCCCCAGTGTATGCCGTGGTCTAGGTCAACCAGCGCCCACACACCCGCAGGCGGGGTCAACTGCTAGCCACGCCTACCCCCGCTATTTAAGACCTGACCTCGTGGTGATCTGCTCTCCTTCCTACCTACATCAACAGCCAGCAACACTCCTCCCGCCTGCCTGGCCTGCTCCTCCTCCTGCCTGCCTGGCGGTCCTCTCCTGCCGGCGAGCATGGCGACCCAAGCTGTCCTTCTCTGAGCGTCCTCACCAACCAGCTCTCTCTACATCACGCTTGTAACCATGCTGCCTTCCCAGCACCAAGCTGCATTGTACATCCAATACAACATGTATATAGAGAGCACATTGTGAGTTTCTTTCTCCATCCCATCCTGAGTGTGAACACAAAATCTCATACCCCATAACTTGATGGAGATAAACGAGCAATATATTTTTGTCAAGAAATCTGACCATTCTATTACTTAATGGCATCAATATTAGATAGTATACTGATACGCGGTGAAAAGATAAGTAATCTCAGGTGGAATTGTAAGTATTTATTTTAATTTTCCAGGATTTTATAACATGAATATTTTATAGTTCAGCGAAACATGTGACAAATATTTCACCTGTAAATATCTACATTTTATATGATTAAATTAAATATTCTTAAGTAGTATAATAGACAGATCTCATTACTGTAAATAATATATCAGTCACTTCTCTATGGGTTGAGGTTTGGGGTTCGGTGAGTTGGGGTTCGGGTTCACCTGAGCCGAGACGTTATGGGCCAGGCGGGCGCTGATTGGCTGGCACGGGTTCACCTGAGCCGAGACGTTAGGGCCAGGCGGGCGCTGATTGGCTGACAACTTCCCAATGGTAATATTTGAATTTACTTGGGAAGGAAAACATCTAGTCAGACGAGCTGTAAATTTATGAAAAAAAATGGCCCAAAACGTCCCACCAGGAACAGTTGCTGCCTCAGATTCCAACAAAAATAACAATGAGAGGGCTATAGCAGGCAGAGACTCACACTCCGTCAGTAAAAGGTGAGGAAACTAATATTTAAAGGGCCTCTGTAGTCAGCCAGGGTTGGGGGCATTTAACAGCTGTGATAAATACCTGTTAATGACCCTATTATAACACTGTTCTTTTCTCACAATGAACGCTTGTTACGCCAGATATTATAAGGTTTATGGTTAATAGGCACCCACTCATAATTGTTCTTTAAGGTGTTCAAGGCAGAATATTCGAGATAAGTGCCATCAGTCAGGTGTTTCAGTCAGGTGTTTCCTCTGCCTCCTGAATGAGTTGTGAGGAAGTTTAATTAACCAAATACTTTACCAGAATATGAAGATCAAATGAAATTAGATTATTTTGAATTTTTTTCCAATCACATTTACCCATATGCTGGAAACTTTTTTTGGGCTGGACAAGATTGTGCATAAACTTTGGTTGAGTCATTTTTTTTTTTTTTTTTCATTTGGATGGTTTATTGTTGGTACAGGAGGAAACCAGAGCACCTGAAGTAAACCTGTGATGTTTGGTAGGTCTCACTGGGCTCTGATTGAACCCAGGACACTATAGTGGGAGATAAGGTTGGTTAGGTTAAGTTTCAGTGGTTCACTTTGCCTGGGTTTAAGTAATTCATACAAAGGAGTGTTAGTTACAAGACAAGCGAGGTCATCCTAAAACTATATCTTGGGCTTGTGAGACCTCACTTGGATTACGCAGTTCAGTTCTGGTCACCGTATTACAGAATGGATATAGAATCCTTAGAAAGAATCCAGAGGAGAATGACAAGACTAATCCCGGGCATTAGGAACCTTGAGTATAGAGACAGGTTAAAGCATCTTAATTTGCACTCCCTCGAGAGATGTAGAATGAGAGGCGATATGATCGAGGTGTATAAATGGAAGTCAGGGCTAAACAAAGGTACTCAAACTATCAAACCAGGAGCGAACTCGTAACAATGGTTTTAAATTAGACAAATTTAGATTTAGGCGCGAAATAGGTAAACACTGGTATGGAAATAGAGTAGTGGATGAATGGAACAAGTTACCAAATATCATCATTAACTCGAATACGCTGGATAGCTTCAAACATAAGTTGGATGGTTATATGAGCAATAGGGGCTGGGTGTAAATGGGACTGCCCAGTATGGGCCAATAGGCCCTCTGCAGTTTCCTCCATTCTTATGTACTTAATGCCTAATACTTCAACTACCATGATAGAAACAGACCACGATGCTATTCTTCATAATTGACAAATAGTTTTGGTGAACTTAGCTACAGTAATTAGAAATGCTTTAATGTTATTTTATTTTTGTCCTCTGCCAATGATCGGCTCGTTAGTTGCTTGGGCGATCGGTCACGTCTTTGTTACACACTGTTGTCAAGTACTGGTCATGCACCGGCTCCTGAATGTACCTGAACCTTCTCCAGTGTTGGTCAAGTCTGGTCTTGAATGAGCTCTTGATGGAGCTTCCAATAACCCACCTCCTGACTCCTTTGGGCTTCTTGTTTATCATAATTATCTTCCCTTAAATATAGTGGTAGTCACACTCCTAACTGTCTCTGAGGGGTTGCCCCACCCACTTTATGCTGAGTGATACTTTTACTTATCTGTGTATTGCTGCTTCTCTATAAAGTGACTTAGTTGTTATTATTATTATAGATGAACAACTGATGCCTAGTAGTTATATTTTCCTTTCCAATCAAAATACAGTACAGCAGGCATGGGCAACTTGCGGCCCAAACCATGTCTTTGTGCGGCCCGCAAATTGAGAAATTCTATTTAATGTGGCCCTGTGTTGAGGTAAATGTAGCCAGTTTATGGTGAGTAAAGCAATATTTATTATAAGAATAATTTTAACACAAAACATTTTAACTTGTGTGTGTTTACGGGCCAAGTTCGGTGGGGTCTGCTTGATGGATTAACTGCTATGTGGCAGTAGGTCACTTGGGAATTAACTAAGGTTAGGCAAGTCCAAGTGGGGTCACAGGGGTCAAAGGTAAAGGTCACTTCCTTGTTGACAGACTGTCTCTCTCCATAGTACCTCATCCTTCATGCCTGGCTGTCTGTTCTATCTATTTATTCTTGTCTGATTAGGTCTCCATGGGCATATATATATTGTAAATTAATAGATGTACAGTCAGCCAAAGATGCACCGACCCCACCCTGGGTCTCGTGCTCACCATTTTACCTGGCAGTACTTGGTAAAGGAAGGTTGTATGTAAAGGTGGTTGTTTTGGGCTGTATCACTGTCAGGATAAATATTAAACAAACCATAGGTAACATTTTTATAATAATAAACTATTCATTTTTATTTAAGGCCATGAAAAGTTTCCAAATGTTCGTATGTTTGTTTACATAATGAATAAAATTTGATGTGAGAATCTTGTGGCAGCGGTGGTTGTAGTTGAGTTGCCAATTCATTAATATAATTTTCTTCATTATTTAAGCAAATATACTAAAAATTTGGAAACATCTCATGACCTTAAAAATTAATGAATAGTTTATTTAATAATTATCCTGACAGTGATACAGCCGAGAACAATCCACCAATCATAATCACCTTTACATACAGCCTTCCTTTACCAAGTATTGCCAGGTAAAATGGCGAGCACGAGACCCAGGGTGGGGTCGGTGCATCTTTGGCTGACTGTACCTATAGGTTTTCATTGTAGTTCCTCATGCATCAAGATTAACATTGACATTATCCTGGTGGGTGTGTCTCATAAGTAAGATAAATGCTGTAACTGTTGGAAAAATCAACATATTCACAGATTATTTAATTTATCTTCTGTTAAATTCCAAGAAAAATTAATAAAAAAAAATATGATGGATTTGTTTCATAAATAGGAAAAGACTGTGATTGCAAACTGAAAATATTGCAAGGTGGATATAATGATAAACTGTTTCACTGTCCTAGCTAATGCAATATTAATATTACTTTTCCAGGGGCAGTTACAGGGGGGGTCCTGGGGGTCTGGACCTCCCTTTTCATCAGAAAATTTCAATACTTTTTCTTTAATGCAGTACTCAGGCGTTTTTGTATAGTAATGTTACGACCCTCCTCCTTTCACCACTTACCCAGCTTCCACCACTGGTTACCAGCGGCTAGGGTCGTATGTACAGAGCAGTAGTTATCTCACAAGAGTCGTCGAACTACCACTGGCTGTCCCACCAGTCTCTGGTAATTCCCCGACGATCGGTATCAGTGTACAGACAAACAACAGGCAGGTAGGTTTCCACCAGGTCACAGAAACACACTTGTTCACTGTAGTCTTCTTTAATAAACAGTAATTCTTCACAACACTGTAACAGGGTAATGGCTTCACAGCTTGACTCCACACTTCGAATATATAGTTATCACACTAACAGTGTACAATTCCTTAGTCTTCTCACTTTATATTAATCACAACAATTCCACAATACTTGCACAACAATTGTCTTCAGTTGTTCTGCTAGGCCTAGCCTTTACACTAGGAACTGATGCGAGCAACTCGCTCCTAGGCAGCCCGCTCCCGCTTATATATGGGTCGTCAGACACCTAGACCATTCTAGCAATGTCCAGATGCGGGAGGTCGGCTCAAGACCCACCTGGAGAATTCTAGAATGATCTAGGCTTACAATAAGAAGTAAATCAGAACAAATGATGCAATACATTCTAGAATTTTTTTACATAATTAATACATCAATATATACAAGAAAATTTCAATAAACTAGCCAAAATATCTGCTGCTTGGGACAGAAAATAATCAAAACACCTAGTTTACAAAATTATAATGCCAAATTATGCCTCAGCATAACAGTAAAAAGTAATTATTATTGACCTCAGAATATCTCTTAATATCAAGTGCACATGGCTTCAAAATGGCCTCAAAATACCCATGATATATTGGTCAGATTTAAAAAATTGGGGCTTGCACCCCTCCCCTCCCCCAAAACCCCCCAGCTGGGTAGGCTTGCTGTACTTGCCATGTTCACCCACCCTCAACTTTTTGGAACCCCCGCCCCCCCCTTGAGATTCCTGGATCCGCCCGTGTTTTGGGTTAGGTAGGATATAAATTTCACTGGGTTGTCCCGCAGAAAAATACCTAAATCGTATCGCGGCCCATGACTAAGGAAAGGTTGTTCATGCCTGCAATACAGTATAGAAAACTTATCATATTCCCTAAGTGGCATGTATAGTTCTATCATGATGTTATTTTTCCCAGTCTCTTGTAAGGTAATTTAATCAAAGGAGATATAAACTGTACAAGTCCTATCTGCACCTTTTCTATTGTGCCCACATCTTTTTCTTAGGTAAAAGGGAATATTATAATTCTCCAGCATTTTCCAGAGGAGAGCTTCTATAACGTGCTTTATTTGTCCTATTTTTTTCAGTGTACTAAATACTCCCAAGTTACTGTTACCTTACAGTATTATCTTCTTTTTTTTTTAATAGTTGTCAAGGACTGATGTACTACTATCAGCAGTAATGAAAAAATCCAAAAGTGGGGTATCAGTAATAAAACTGATGAGAGTCTTGAGGAAAGAGTTACAGCACTAGGTTTGACAACATAAGAAACAGTTGATAAGTTAGAGGTGTGCAACTTTTAGTCTGGTTTAGTTTTTAGCATAAATGATGGAATGCTTTTATGTTGATACTGTTACCCTGTAGTATATGCCATAGATGTGAGCTAAAGCAAACCTATTTGTAACACATAAAGAGATTAGTTACCAAATATAACATACAAACAAATCTGTGTTTGTTGCACTTCAGACTTCAGCATGAATTGATGACTCTGATGATATCCATGGACAAAGGAATTTCTGCATTCCCAGATGGAGACAACTTGTTTAAGTGGGTTGGAACACTCACAGGTCCAGCATCTACAGTAAGTCTTTTCCATAAATTTTTTATGGTTAAATTGTTTACAGTAATGTACTCATGATAGTATAATGGATTTACACTACTATCCACTAACACAAACAAAATGATGACACAGGCAGACACACACATACCTACACATACAATTGTTTAGTAATGAAGTACAGTTGTTCATGATAATCGTGTCATGTACTCGTCACTTGAGTGCCTTTTATTCTGCAGTATTTAACACTTCTGCCATAAACTTACTTAGGAGTAACACTGATTTTTGTGGCATAAACTAGTTTAGTTTTTATATTTAAAATATTACTGTATGAACAACTTCATTATCTTGGTGTTCTTTGTGGTTATCTTGACTGTGTGGTTTACCTTTAATGTTGAATAGTTGAAATATATATCCACTTAGACAGTGAACATTATACACTTGTACACCCTCCAGAATGTTTTCCTTTTTTACATGCAACGCTTTTTATCTTCATTAATTATTTCTCACTGTTGATATTACTCCGTGCACCTTAACACGTCTTTTACATTAATGCGGCCATGTCTCGATTTACACGGTAGTTGTTTTCTTGAGAATGGCCATGTAAATTGAAAACGTGTAAATCAAACTTAAATCTCCCATAAGAAATAAAGGAAATGGCAGGAGTTAGGGGAAACGCTCCCTAAAAACTGTAATTTATCTATTTAATGCAATATGTTTTATTTGCAATAATATAATAACAATAAATACAATAATAATACAATAACAGAAGCCAAATTTATAATACAGTAGTAAGAAAATAGATTTTAAATGAAAATTTGTGCTAACACTTGGGTTGATGATGGCCGAGATGGTGTGAGGGAACTGGTGGAAGTTGTGTGTGGGCAGATTCCATGGCAGAACAGTGTTGAAAACAACCTTGATTTTAATGGCTTACTTTTGATATAGTTAACTATTTTGATCGTCTCCTCTAATACTTTCTGGAGCTCAGGTACTACTGATGTTGAAATGAGGGCCTCTCTGTGCAGGAAACAGTGTGTGAAAACAATGCCAGGGTTCTTTTGTTTGGCCAGTGCAATGAATCCTTTTAGGCTTCCCGACATAGAGGGGGCACCATCTGTGCAGATGCTTATGTGTGATTTCCACGACAAATCGTAAGAACTGAAATAGCTGACGACAACCTCAAAAATGTCTTGGCCTCTTGTTGTTTCTGGAAGTCGTTTGCAAAATAAAAATTGTTCAGTTATTTCTTCATTACAAACAAACCTGATGAATGTTAAGAGTTGTGCTCCTCCAGTGATGTCCATTGACTCGTCCATCTTGATGGCAAAACATTTGTCTTCTTTAATGCTAGCTATCACCTGTGACTCAACGTCTTGAGACATAGAAGATATAAGACGACTAATGGTGTTATCTGACATGGGGATGTTCAAAATCTCTCTTATATTTTTCACCAAACATAATACTGTATTTACAATTTTACAGCGTGCTGACTCTGCAATTGTATGTGATGTCATCTTTTTTGTAACGATTTCTGCAACAGCAAAACTTGATTCTTGAGCTTTGTCAGAAATAATTGTGATTTTTGGTGAATTGTTGAGACAGGTGTGTTTGATCAGCTATAAGCCTTTTAAAATATTCAATTGGTTTCTCGCATAAATGTGAGTGCTTTGTGTGAAGGTGTCTTTTCAACTTACAGTACTTGGAACCATAGCTTGGTTTGCCATCTTCTCGCTGCAACACCACACTTAGGACGTGGTTCTTCTTCTCCGGATGAAATGAATCCGAAGGACAAGCAGTCTTTATACTGGCGCTCAACTATCTACTTAAAAATGTACTTTTGAATGCTAAAAATGTCTGCCGGTATTTACTTAACAATTACCAAAAAGAAATGACTATGAATATTTGTTAACAAAATAACTGTTGGGTCGAAATAAACACTGCATCACAGAGACGAGCGTATTGAGCCTCTTAGATCCCTGGGCACGTTAGGCAGACTGCCCGCTCACACAGATTCCCTAGCTGGGGCCTCACTCGCACATTACCGCATCTTACAGCTGGCAGTGGAGATCGGCGGATCTACACTGCGGAATTAAGGAAATAATTTAAAACTGCCATTTGGGCTTTTAATGAACAACACATTTGTTTATTTATTGCATCATTGGAAAAAAGGAGTTTAATGCACTCCATAAAAGTACCAGTAATGTCAAAACGTATCCAAATGCTATTTTTTAAAAGCTATCCAAATGCTATTTAAACTCCCGCAGCACATTAGTTGAAAATCGATGCTCTAGTGTCTAGCTGCATGAGAACAGCTCCTAGCCCTTGTCCAGAGGCGTCGGTGCACAGGGTGAAAGGTTGAGTATAATCGGGGAATGCCAATACTGGTGCACTGGTCAATGCTTCCTTTAATGCATTAAAGCTGTTTTCCTGTTCATTGTTCCAAACAAATGTTGCATCTTTTTTCTTTCTTTTTTTAATTTTGTCAGCGGGACGGCTAACTTAGCATACCCGTGAATGGATGAACGGTAGTACCCGGAAAGTCCGAGGAAGCTACGCACTTTGTCAACATCTGTAGGACAGGGAAATCGGTCAACTGCTTTAAGCTTGCAGTCCATAGTGTGGATACCGTTTCCATCAACTATGTGTCCAAGGAATTGAACTTTAGATTTGAGAAATTCACATTTAGAGAGCTTAATTTTCAAACCTGCTTTATGAAGTTTTTTAAACGGAGTGAGGAGAGTTACAACAGCAGATGACGCACTAACTAGTGGTCACTCACTCCCAGGCTCCCACGTTGCCAGGCGTACGATTGAAATACAATATGTATAGTATAGGAGGAATACATATGTAGTCTAATAGTGATGGGCCCAGTGATAAACAAATTATATAAACCTTACATTTACCTTTGATAACATAATAAGAAACACCATCATTACTAGAGTCAGTGAAATAATATTCCCCAAAACAACAATTGATAACTCTCGGGGACCTGTGTTCCACGCACTGATGCCTCCGTCTCTTGAAATTTTGTAAACGTGTCATCAGAGGAAAAAATTTTTCCTACGGTACTTTTTATTTTTTATTTATTATTTTTTTTTTATTATTATTATTGTTTAAATTTTTCTTGTCAAATAATTTTGTCCGGCTGAAGCGGTCCAGTAAGCCTGAGTTAGAATCATGCAGAGGTAAGTTGTATTGGTACCAGTAATTTATGCATTATTTTGCCTCTCTTTTTTTAACCTCGTCTTCGATGCTTCGGAATTTTTGCTAATCCGGAACTGGTCTGGTCCCAAGCTTCCTCGATTAGCGAGGTCCAACCTGAATGGTATCACCTATCAGCAACATCACCACTCAGTCACACTGCTGCCTAAATATTCATGCCCCTTATTTCTAATATGACCTTCAATCTCCTTCTTGGTCTTCCATGCTCTTTCCTATCATCCACATTCAATTTTCTCATGTTCTTCAAATTTTTCAATAGGTTGTTATTAACTTCAACCCTCCTAATATAGTTAAATAAAAAGAAAACTTTGTATGGGAAGGACTATTTGTTGATCAATGCAAAACATGTGAGTGAATGTACTGTAGTTTTCCCCCATTGCAGGTATATGAGGGACTATCATACAGATTGTCATTAGAATTCCCAAGTAGCTACCCATATGCTGCCCCGACAGTCAAGTTCATAACTTCCTGTTTCCACCCTAATGTTGATCTACATGGAAACATCTGCTTAGATATTTTAAAAGAAAAGTGGTCTGCATCTTATGATGTTCGGGCCATTCTCCTCTCAATCCAGTCTTTGCTGGGAGGTAAGATATTAACGGATTTATTTTAGCTATCTAAATGCTAAGTAATTATGTTAATCCTGATTAAAACATTTTGGATTCGTTTGCAAAAGCAGAGTTGGACATAAGAGAACATGTACTGTATAGGTGTAAAAGGTTGACATCATTGAATACCACAAAAGGTAGATTTTTTATGACCTTTAAATTGCAGACTGGGTATTTTTTGTACGAATATGGCTTAATGTAGGTGAATCTGAGTAAGATTGAGGAATTTTATTTCACTTTCATTGTAGAAGGCTAATTGATTTGTAGAAACTGAATTACCTGTATTTGAAGTTCAGTAAAGACTTTGGGAAAAGGGGGTATGGGAAAAATAAAGGAAAGAAGTGCACAAGTAGATTTTATAGATGAAATGAGGGGAACTAAGTCTTCCTGTAAATATGGGTGGCATGAAGAGGTACAAATTGGTCAAAGCAAAATAATGTATATTTATGTGAAGGAATAACTTTGTGCTTTTTATAATGTGACCACAATATTTTTTATGCACTTCTACAGAACCAAACAATGACAGTCCTCTTAATGGACATGCAGCTGAACTATGGGCTAACCAGGTAGCATACAAGAAACATCTATTAGAGCATTACAAGAAGGCAAATGGAGAATCCAAGTAATAATCCAACTTTGTTTGTACAGTACTGTATGTATACAGTATTTGTGAGCTTGGAAATGCACTCAAGTTTCATTGCAGTTGTATGGTTGTGCTTGGATATGTGAAGTGTGTTTTATGACTATTAGAACAAAGCTTATTGGTCAGTAATCCTTCAGTTAATTTGACGGTTTATTCTAATAAAAGTGTGATTTTAAGTTTTGGTCAACAGACCAGTAAATCATTTTAATAACATAATAAGATTAAATATGATAATACTGTATATTCTTCCACTATATAGCAGTGTAACTGTAGCAGAGTAGATCATAATATATCTAAAACATACAGTAGCTACTGCAGGAGGAGCACTTGATATTTTACCGTTTTTATTAAATTGACTAAGGTTTACTGTACAGTGTATATTTATTAATCAAAGAGTTACTGTTTTATTTGCTTATTAGCATGTTTGGAAAACTTTTGAGATTGTTTGTATGTTGTAGATATCAAATCACCTGTGCCATCCTCAGGTCTGAGGGTGGCTTATGAATTGGCAGTAATCATCTTGTTTACAAATTGCAATAAACCTTCTCCTCTTTCATAACCCAGGTGGTCCTACGTCTGTTGCTTCTTTACTCTTCCCTGCATTCGTATGAAAATCGACCATTGTAAATCTAACTAACCTTCACTAAATTTCAGTTACTTTTTACCTTCTTTAAATTTTCATAAAACGTCTACCTTATTCTCACCATTATTTGTTAATGCATAAACCTGAATTATTGCTAAGTCCATGGGTGTAATATAAAACTTGATGATTAGAACTTTTTGACACTGCCTGAAATCCCTCTACACGACTTAATTACTTCTGCTCTACAAAAATTTCAGCACCTCCAGCTTTTCACCACCTGAATATATGAAGGGGTATTCTTCTCCACTAAGAGTATTTGGGCCTTTTCATCTCGCTTCACCTAGAATGCCACACTGCAATATTTACATCTTCGTGCAAACATTTGCTTATGTCACATTCATATACACTACATTCTAGGTTCCTATTTTAAGTATATATTTATCTTGTTTACCTAATGGCCACCCACTAGAGGTGGCCATGCTGAGGAAAGGACAGCAAGTGGCCTTTGTAGTTCGTGATAATTTTTCATGGGCTATTTTGATGCCCAATATTGTTTGTGGTTTCACAGACAAACGTTAGATTTGGTTAAGTTAGGTCAGGTTTTGTTAGGTTTGGAGTGATTTGTTTTTTGTATGCTTTTGCCATACAATCAAAATACTGTATATAAGAAAAATGTGATTTCGTCTAAAAAGTCGTGGGTGGTCCTAAAACGAATGACCCAAAACTTCACAGTTCCAGCCTTATACTTTTGTATTACAACAGTATCCTTCTCATCTTATATATTCTAATGATACTCTGATATTAATAAGCAATTCTGAAGAGTGGAACGTTGTCAATACTAAATAGATTCAATAAAAAACACACCCATATGAACTAATGAACAGTCAACATTGACAGAAGTAGGTGTACTGTACTGTACTGTACGACTCGTCTTTCTGTCTTATTGAAATCGAAGAAAGGTTTCGTTTCTTAGGGAGTTGCTATAGCAATTAATAGCTGCACAATACCAGGGCCTCATTGTAGCTGCTATAAAGAAATGCACAAAAATAAAATCGTGATTTTTTCGAATATTTCGTCTAACTCCCATTATTCCTTGTCTGCTAATTATTTAGTTTACTCCCCAGCTGTTTGGCAGCACCACTTTGGGAGGTAAATGCATTTGCCCATTGGAGTGGGCTATCCTTCTACAGTATTAAAATCCCTGATATCTTTTTGAAGGTTTTCCGCAGAATCCCGAGCAACTGTTTGTCCACTGTAAGACATTCCCCAGGTATGTAGTTTTCCTTGCAATGTGAGATGAATTTATCCCAAGGGGCCCTGAAAGCACCAAACTTGTCGGTCTTCACTTCACGCGTTGCAGGGTTGTCGAACCTAAGACAGCGTAGATGGAATGTAAACATCCTTTCATTAGACATTAACCCCATCACTACAGGGATGCCCTTTTTAACAATTTATTTGACTAATGCCAGACAATTTTATTATTTTATTTGGCACAGACAGGACCCCATACACATGGGGTTAAAGAGACTGATCCACTTGTCTGTACAATCCTACAGGTATCTTAATGTGAGAGGCCATGGTTCAAACCCTTTTTATTTAACAAAATATAGATCTTTCTGAAAATTTTCTTCATGCGACCATTAAGGATACTATACTATACTACTTTTTATGCCATCCTTTTCAAAAAACATTCACTGAGAAATTAATACACATTTTATTTTGATGTAGCAAAGATTTGTTGAACTTCCCCAGGGTGTGCAAAGGTATAAGATAAGACAAAAATGGAGTACAGTACAGTACTGCACACACACACACACATAACATTTGATCAAAATAGTTTTTTCTTATGAATTATGATGCATCTGGTCTACCCATTTAATTGGGATGGGAATATGGTCATGTTGAAAGCTAGAATAATAAGAAAAATTTTTAGGGCTTACTGTATTTTTTATTATGTTTATGGAAAACTATTGAATACTACTTGAGAGATTCCACTATAAAAGTTCTCATGTGTGTACTTTATTAGAGAGTTAGTATAGAACAAATATGGTAGTGTGTCAAGGTTGTATAATGTCTTTATGGGTGAGAAAAATGCATAAAATTAGAATTTGTGAATGTTATTGAATATTTCTAGTTACAAATGAAGATGGTGTGGTTATCAACCCTTAAATAGTGATCTTTTTAGGTAATTTAACAAGTTCCAGCTATGTGCGGTCTGTGTGGCTGCACAGGGCTTCAATCACTTAGGGGTCCCTTCTTGAATATATATATAAATATTTTTTTTATGGTAGGATTCATATTTTAATTCTGATGTGTTGTGTGGCATGTGCATCTAAAAAAAGCAGGCACGTGTGCTTCAGCAATCTTGTGCCAGTAAGTCTGAGCTTTGGTGGTTTCTGTATATAAAAACCTGACAACTGACACTGATTTACATTTCTGTTATATATTTATATGTATGTTTGTATAACTATATACAGGTAGTCCCCGACTTACGACCGCCTCAATCGTACCAAAATGTGGTCAAATTATGTATCGAGTTCCAAAGTCATTACACAGACAAAATTTTCATCTGTAATTCACTTTAAAATGGCTGGCAAGCTTAAAAGTGAGTGTTTTGTGGTGCTGAGAAGAAAGAGACCCAAATTTTCGATTTTCTAGGTGTTATTTAAGCATTTCCGACTTACGACCTGGACGTTGGTCCCTAACCCCGTCGTAAGTCGGGGAGTACCTGTATACTGTATAATATTGGGTGTATGCTTTTATCAAGATGTTCTCATAGAAAATCAGGATTAAGTGTATGTGGATGAGGGGCTGGGCATGACAAGAGGGAAGCCCTGGTAGGAATGGGGGGCCCCAATCATTATCTTGCCCCGATAAGTTCATTGTGATTTCATGGATTTGAGATAATGCCAATAAGAACAATTCTCTTGTTTGTTTTGTTTTGGTGGGGGATAATAGTTTTACATTATTTTAAATGAAAACCGACAGTTTTATTCAATATGAGTACAAGAGCATTTATAAACTAAATTTATTAAAGCTAATAATAAGAATGCTGTTTTACTTAAAATATATGAATAATATATCAAGTCTTGATTGATAAGAGGAAGTTATATTAATAAGAAAGAAGTGAGTATTGGTAGAAATATATGTGGTATTGTACTGTATTAAGTAGTAGTTTCTGACTAGCTGAGAAAGCGGTAAACTTTGTTTTTCATGGTTTGTCATATTTTAATACGATATACAAACTATAGTATATTTTACCAGCCTGTTCCATCTGAATTGTCTTTAGTTTCAGTTTAAAATGTACATGCATGGATGACCAAAATTAATGGACTTTCTTACACTTTTGTAAGTGGCAATGTATTTTACTTTACAAGGTCAAATAGGCATTGCCATTACTTGGGCAATGAAGTACGTATACAGTACAGATACCATACTTTAAGGTGAACAAACGCATAAAAATACTTCTTCCGTGAACAAAACATCTATTTAGACTTTAAAGGATCATTTCAGCATTTACTTTTTTAATACAGAATACCATTATATGTTTGACTGTGTTTTGCAGGTTTTGGTCTAAGCTCAACAACTAGACTGATTCTCCCATGTAAAGCTTAGTTATAGAATGTCATGTTAAGACTGGAAAAATATTCACTGCCTTTGGTTTAGGGTAGATACAAGACACTTGAAAGTTATACTTTATATCAGTGGTCCCCAGCCTTTTGTAGGCTCTGGGCCACATTGATCATTGTTAATACAGTAGAACGCCGATATAACGCGAGATACATTCCAAGAGAGGTCGCTTTAAACCGAATTCGCACTAAATCGAAGTGTTGTTTCAATGGAATTATTTAGTTTGGTACTTGAGAGAAACACAAAATACTATAAAGACTGACAGTCTACCCAGATGCACCTCAACCCATCTTCTAGAATAAACAAAACATTGTTTTTTGTAGTATTATGTTAAAAGAAACACTCATAAATCAACACGGCTAAAATTATGGGATGTGAAATGGTCTGTTTACTGGCTGGGAGGAGGGAGGGAGGTGATATGTTTGACAGTTGATGCCAAGGTCTAGTGCTTATTTATTTATCTGTCCTTAGAGTGACTAGGTTTTTCTCTTATAAAATGTCACTGAACTGACCTGGGAGAATATAATTAACATTGCTGGAATTCTTAGAAGATATTGATTAGTTTGAATATATACAGTATATGCTATAGTTTGCATTAGGCATAACATAAGAACATAAGAATGGAGGAAACTGCAGCGGGCCTATTGGCCCATACTGGGCAGTCCCGTTTACACCCAACCCCTATTGCTCATATAAGCATCCAACCTATGTTTGAAGCTATTCAGCGTATTCGAGTTAATGATGATATTTGGTAACTTGTTCCATTCATCCACTACTCTGTTTCCAAACCAGTGTTTACCTATTTCACGCCTAAATCTAAATTTGTCTAATTTAGAACCATTGTTACGAGTTCGCTCCTGGTTGGATAGTTTGAGTACCTTTGTAATGTCCCCTTTGTTTAACCCTGCCTTCCACTTATACACCTCTATCAGGTCGCTCTACGTCTCTCGAGGGAGTGCAAATTAAGATGCCTTAACCTGTCTCTATACTCAAGGTTCCTAATGCCCGGGATTAGTCTTGTCATTCTCCTCTGAATTCTTTCCAAGGATTCTATATCCATTCTGTAATACGGTGACCAGAACTGAACTGCGTAATCCAGGTGTGGTCTCACAAGAGCAAGATACAGTTTTAGGATGACCTCGCTAGTCTTGTAACTAACACTCCTTTGTATGAACCCAAGTACTTTATTAGCCTTGTTACGAGCAAAAACACATTGTTTACTTGGCTTAAGGTTCCTGCTTATCATTACTCCTAAATCTCTCTCACAGTCGGATTTCTCTATGGCATCGTTGTTCATCTGGTATCTGGTTTCCCTGTTTACATCTCCTATACTGAGTACTTTACATTTGTCCACGTTGAATTTCATCTGCCATTTTTCAGACCATTCGAAAAATTTGTTTAGATCTTCCTGTAGATTTAATAACACGTCCTATTTTAGTGTCATCAGCAAATTTACTTATGTTGCTGTCTATGCCGATATCTATGTCGTTTATGTATATAATAAATAATAATGGTCCAAGTACTGAGCCTTGGGGAACTCCACTTGTGACGTTGCTCCAATGGGACTTAGTGCCGTTAATGCTCACTCGCTGTTTCCTGTCCTGAAACCACGCCCTAATCCATTTAAGGATGTCACCTTTGATGCCATGATCTTCTACCTTTCTAATTAGTCTTTCGTGGGGGACTCTGTCGAAGGCTTTGCTAAAGTCGAGATATACCACATCATAATTGTGCCCCTCGTCCACCGATTCGAAAACTGATGAAAAGAATGTTAATAGATTAGTTAGGCAAGAACGTCCGTTTGTGAAGCCATGCTGGGAATCATTGATTAATCAGTGCTTCTCCAGGTGATTTCGAATAGAGTTTGAATTGATTGCTTCCAGTAATTTGCCTACTATTGATGTTAGACTGATTGGGCGGTAGTTAGAGGATAGTGATCTATCCCCCTTCTTGAAAATCGGTATTACATTCGCTATCCTCCAGGATTCTGGTACTACACCTGTTTTTAAGGACATGTTAAACAACTTTGCTAAGGGCATACTAAGCTCTTCCTTACATTCCTTTAATACTCTGGCAAATATCTCATTGGGACCAGGTGACTTATTAAGTTTTAGTTTGTCTATTTGCTTACTAACATCGTTACTAGTCACTACTATCTCACTTAATTTGTTTTCTTCACTATCTCTGAATAGGGTCGGTGCCTCGGGTATCATGTTTAAATTTTCGGTGGTGAAAACTGTTGAAAAATATTTATTCAAATTATTGCTCATTTCTCCGTCGTTATCAGTGAGCTCGCCAGAGTCTGACCGTAATGGTCCAATCTTTTCTCGTGTTTTAGTTTGATACATTTGGTAGAATCCTTTGGGGTTTGTCTTTGCCTCCCTTGCTATCCTTACCTCATTATTCCTCTTTGCTTTCCTTATCTCGGTTTTAACCCTACTCGCCAATACCCTATAATAGTCCCGGAGGTGAATTTCGCCACGATTTATCCTTCTACCTATAGCCTTCCTTTGGCCAATGATGTTCTTTAAATAATTATTTATCCATTTAGGGTCATTGTTGTCTGATCTGAGTTTTTGGTATGGTATGTTCTGCCTTTGTGCATTAAGTAACTCACTATTTAAATTGTCGTGGAACTCGGCAATCTCAGATCTCGTTATCAGGTCGGTGTCATCTGTCAGGTTCACGGCCAAGCGCGACACCCCCTCTCTCAGCTGCCTCTTTAAACTGTCAAAGTTTGCACTTCTGAAATCTGGTACTTTAGTGGAATTTTCCTTACGTCTGCCCTGAAAATCTAACTGGAATCGAATTTCTTTGTGATCGCTGTTTGCAAGTTCGTTCCCTACCTCGACATTGCTAATGAGGTGTTCGACAGTTCGGTATATATGTTGACTTAGGAAACAGTCCTGGATCGTCTCGAGAAAATCCTCTGATTCTGAGTTACCCGTAAGGTCAGTCCAATCTATTTGGCCAAGGTTAAAGTCGCCTACTATACAGACTTTGTTGTGTATGGAAGCCCTGCGCATTTCATCCCAGATAAGTCGCTCATTGACTCTATCAAGATTGGGAGTTCTATATATTACTCCTGTGATTAATTTTTCCCGACCGTCGCTTAATTCTATCCAAATTGTTTCTGTATTCCTCTCAGTTTTTATTTCCTTATTTATTTCACACTTCAGATTATCCCTAATATAGATTGCTACTCCGCCTCCTTTCCTGGTCTGCCTATCGGTATGGAACAGTTTGTAACCCGCAATTTGGTATTCGACTGGTAACTCACGTGTGTCTAGGTTGATCCATGTTTCAGTGAATGCAATTATATCGATTTTTTCGGTACATACCAAGGCCCTAATATCATCCATTTTGTTTCTCATACTTCTACTGTTCGCATAGTATACATTTAAGTTAGTCGTGTTCTGAGTCCTCCCTTACCGCGTTTAGTTTTAAACTCCGTCTAATTTAGTTTTGTCATCATTCCTAAGACTATTTCCCTGTAATCTTTCACTTTGTTTACTCGCTCCCACTGCAGTCTCCTCCACCCCTGTGCTCATATGTTCCCCTAGCAGTTTAAAGACTTCGATATCTTTTGAACTGCCCCCTCTAGAGCCCCAGCCAGGGTTGCTACTCCATCCCTAGACAGGTGCACCCCATCCCTAGCATAAAGGTCCCTTCTGCCATAGAAGTTGTCCCAGTTGTCAATGAATGGGACTGATATTGACTTGCAATATCTGTCAAGACGGTCGTTGACACCAACTGCCCTTGACAACCATTCACTGCCAACTCTCCTTCTAGGCAGGACACCGCATATGATAGGGATCCCTCCCTTAGTCCTAATACGATCTATAACTGTCTTGAACTTATTAAGAAGCTCCTCGCTCCTACACCGGCCAATATCATTGCCTCCTGCACTGAGGCAGATAATGGGTTTGTTCCCATTACCAGACAAGATATTGTCCATCCTGTCAATTATATCCCCCACCCCAGCTCCTAGCAAACACACCCTCATCCTATTTTTGTTTTTACCACAAAAGGCCCCGTCTATGTACCTTACCTGTGAGTCACCAACAATTAAAGTTTTTATACCTTCCTTGTCATCCCTGTCCCTGGCTGTACTAACGTCCAATTCGTCTATCAAGGGACTGAACGGGTTGGTACACTTAGCTGTTGTTGTCGTATCCTTGGTGTACTTCTTCACCACCAGCTTCGTCTTCCCACTACTCACAACTTTCCACTCGCTTGAGTTTTCATCAGACACTGGCTTTACTCGTCCAGCCTCTCCTTTTAATTTCGCCAGCTCTTTCTTTAATTTCAGGTTCTCCAACGTGGCCCTCTCAATTTCTAACTTGGCCCTCGCCAATTCTTCAATGGACCACTCCAGTTTGGTCAACAAACTCTCATACCCAAGACCGCACATCGCACTGGCCATATCTGATAATTATCCCTCCGGAGCTAACCCTGCCGTGACCTTTCCCCTAGTGAGGTCAGAACACTTTTTTTTTTTATTATTATTTTTATTACAAGGGCTAAAAAATTTATTTCTTGTGCAAAATATATGACATTTATATTCAAATTGTTCGCTGTTTTGGAAAGATTCTAGCACTGCAAATTATATTCTCCTAACTTTAGCCTGTGATACTATATAAGATAAAAAAAATGTAAGCCTATAACCACCCAACCCTGGCTGGGGAAGGTATGGGGGGGGGGGAGGAGGGAGGTGATAGTGACACATTTGACAGTTGGGGCCAAAGGTCTAGTAAAGTATTAATTTGTTTATGTCCTTTAGATTGAGTTTTTGTTTATAAAAGTCACAGAAATGACTAGGGTGAATATAATTTACTTTGCTGGAATTCTTATAAGATAGTAATTAATTTGAATATAATCATGCTATAGTTTGCACTAGACAAAAATTTTAGTTATCATTTAGTACATTATTTTGAGTACATGTACAGTACAGCTTTGCCCTTAGGACAGTGTGGTGTGCTCAGAGAAACATTAGGCGCGAATTTTAAAATATGATGCACCAGATTCACTCGTGCAAATTAGGAAAGATTCGCTTTAAATCAAAACCTTGTCCTTAATTGTGGGTGTTGCTTTAAATCAATAATCTTAAATTGAATCGCTTTAAATCGACGTTCTACTGTATAGTGGAAGGCGCCAAAACTTTATATCTACATTCAAGAAAAAAATCTCATATATACTGTACAGTTAAATGCAGTTTTACACATCTAACTGTTACCAGTTACATACTTTTACTTACTCTTCAACAGGACGTGTGTACCTCAGTGAGAAGACTCTCTCTCTGCCTGGTCTGGGGTAAATACAGTACACACGTCCTGTACACGACAGTTGTATCAAGTTATTACATATTTTCATTAATTTCTCTTACAAAGAATCCGAAATAATTCACAATTTTCTAATAAACCCTTGCAGGCTCCATAATATGGTCCTGCAGGTGACAGGTTGGGGACCACTGCTTTAAATAATTCTTATAGTATTTATAATGTATATTTTCATAAATTGTACTTGGGGTATATGAACAAAATATTTATTCTTCCTGTCAAGTTTAGTAAATAAAACACATTACAAGTCTTTTTGTATTCCTTGTCACCTCTTACATTGATAGGGAGATGTGAATCAGAACCATTTAGGGATAGATTTTCTTAAGAATATACATACAGTCAACCCTCGCTTTACGCGGTCCCACATTCCGCGTTTCCATGTTTACACGGTACCCTGCCGAAACAGGAATGCTCACATTCCGCGGTGCGTGTACCCCTTTACGCCGAGAGCGGCTGGCGAGCCGCGCCATTTTTGGATCAAAGCCTCCCGCCATTCGCAATGTTGTGTAAGCGGTGCGAGCATGGTGCGCACAAGGTCGCCCAGTCATCAAAACATTACCAAGTTCTTCACCCGCCACCCACCACAGCCGGCCCAAGTCAGTGATAGTGATAATTATAGTGAGGATATGGACTTATATGGACTTTGAGGGGTTTGACAATGAGGCCCAGCAAGCCTCTGTGGTGGATAGTGATACAAGTGATGGCCAATAATCTGCCCTCTGCCTCGGAACCAACCGCCCATCCCTGTGTGCCCAGCCATCTTTTCTACTAATGTAAGTGTTAAAAAACCTAATATTATTGATATTTCTCTTAATTATTAATTGTGTGTGCATACCATCATAAAGTTAAGATAATATTTTTACTACAATGTAGTTGTGTGTCGTCAAAAAGTGGAGTTTGGGGGTCGGCCCGGTCTCTATTTCAATTAATCCCATATGTTATGTTGTTCACTTTACGCGTTTCTCACTTTCCGCAGTACCCTGTGGGTTGAATTAACCGCGTAAAGTGAGGGTTGACTGTATTGTGCATGGGGTATGGAGGCCAAGTTGGTACAGCACTTCTCCATTCTTAAGTGTCGCTACTCAATCCCATGACACCCACAGCTCTGAATCGATATCTAACTTTACAAGTTAGGAAAAGTAAAGGCAGTTTAGTGGAGTGCTAGCCAAATTGCCTACCTACCTGTGTAAAGGAGAAAGGCCATATCTTCAACAGACCCACTTTCTTCATCATTATACAGTACAGGGTAAGTCGCTCATTGATAGTTCCAGATTTTTGCTAATGCAACCATAATTTATTAACTAGATTCCACTTGAGCGGATGTTCACTGTAGTATGTACTTGATTGGCTTCAGTCTCCTAGTGAAAATTTGCCTCGGTCATTGATGGTGAAAGGCTTATGGAAAACCTTTCCCTTAGGTAAGCTACCAGCGAGTTATTAACCCTTTATAACCACAAAATATGTCGAATAATTTACTGTAATTTAAATGTTACCAGTTGACACCAAATTAATGGCTAAAACCATATACGAAGAGTATGGAAAGAAATGTTAGATTCTTCAATATAGAGAAAAGTGCAGCAATAATTAAGATGGTCAATCAGAATACTGTACTGTCCTTATATCAGAGGGTTGGCAACCACAGTCCTCCACTCTAAATGTTCTATCCTCCAAAAGTTTTGTATCTCTGGGGACCCAGTTTTTAATTTAATTCATCCATCCATCCAACTCTCTGCCTTCCCCTGGCACTCATACTCTCAACTTTGCCCATTAATATTTCTGTTAATATCCCCTCACCCATAATTATGTCACCAAAGTATCTCATTTTTATTTTCCTGTACATTTCAATTATTTCTTAAATTAGATGGTAATATTAAGCAAAAGAAAACTAGATGAGAATTTGGTTAAACAATGAATGAAAACTAGGGAACTACAATTCTGAAAGATAAATGCAAAGGAGGATTGTGCCAGGTAGGTCACAAAGAAAAAAGTGACTGCCCTATCATTTTTTTTATGGGGAATAGCCCACCTGGGCACAGGTCCCACAATGGGGCCTAGGAGGCAAAAAAAAAAGAGAAAAAGAATACCGGTTATGTTAATCTGCGCCAAGATGTCAGAAAACCAGCTTTTTGAAGTGAGACATTGTATGAGTATAGAAACACAGAAGGCAGAGCATTCCACAATTTGACTGTGCAAGGAAAGAAGGATGTACTATAACGGGTTATTCTAATGTGACCGACATCCACACAGAAACAGTGGGCACCACAGGCAAGATGAGTGTTACGAGCCCACGGCCTTGCCGGCAGTACATAAGATGCCAAATCCACCGAACATTGCCCATTAAAGTCCCTGTAAAAGAGAGAGAGTGAAGCAACATTGTGGCGAAGAGAAAGGGAAGAAAGATTATCAACTAAAGGAGGAGAGTTAAGAAGAAATGCCTTTGATTCCACCATATCTAACAGTTGGACAGAAGATCCACCCCAGATATGAGAGCAGTACTCCAAGTTAGGACGAATGAATCCCTTATATACTTGAAGCTACTGGTCAGGAGTCAAGTAGCTACGGCTTCTGTACAGCATTCCCAGCTTTCAGTAGGCAGCTTTAGCTATATTGTGGAAGTGGCTTCCATGACATATTAAAGGAAATGGCGAGGCCTAGCATATCTATTAGAATTTGGCAAAATTATTGTCATGAAATGTGATTGGCCAGAGATCTTCTACAGTATTTTGTAAAGTGTTTTATTACTATTGAATATGACCAAGTTTCTGCCTCCCCATTCAGAGATGCTGCACAGATCCGCATTGTTTGATGAAACAATATCAGCTCTAAAACAGATCTATTCTGTAGTTTGAGAATTAGGGGAAGGGAAAAATGTGAAGAAGAGTGATGAGTAGAATCATCTGTGTAAGAATGTCGTAGTGTGAAGTAAATCATTGATAAAAAGGAGAGTAGGTGAAAGAACAGAACCCTGTGGAACACCACTATTGGTAGAGAAAGAGCAAGAGATCAATCCTTCAACAACAACTGCCATGGATAGATTCTTAAGGAAGCTAGAAAGCAAAGACTTGCCATGCCCTGTCAAATGCTTTGGAGATGTCAGGGGCCACAATGAAAGTTTCCCCATAATCCCTAAGAGAAGATGACCAAAGATGGGTGCAGTAGGAGAGCAGATCACCAGTAGATCTCGCCTGGCGAAAGTCATACTGATGATCCGACTAAAGAGAAAGTCGTTCAAGGTGAAAGAGAGAATGAGAGTAAGATAGTTTAAAAAACTTGGAGAGGGATGAAGTTAGGGCAACGGGGTGATAGGGGGATTATAATGGTCATCCTTCTTCGGGATGGGCTGAACTGAGGCAGACTTCCCCAAAAAAGGAAAAATTAAAATTTTGAGACAAAGGTGAGCAAGCATAGGGGCCAGAACTTCACCACACTCCCCCAGAACACGAGGGGGTATTCCGTCTGAGCCATACACCTTACTCCCATCCAGATTGGATCACACGCCAGCAACCCTATGGTTGGAGATTATAGGAAAGTGCATAGGTTCAGTAGGAGTGGAAGAGCTGGAAGTGTATGCTTCTTATACACATCTTTTGAGTTGGTTAAATTCCTCAGTTGTTTGACTGATGCCTGCATTTCTTATAAGCTTTCAAGTTTTTAGACATGTTGAGGCATATACATCTAAGTCTATTGTACTGTATATTAAAGCATTTTATGATTAGGAAAACTTTATTCCAATAACTTACAAACTTTGCAAAATTCACTTATTATGCTGAGCAAATATAAAGATATAACAACTAAATCAAGTTATCAAGTTCTTGTGCAGATGCAATTTTAATCTTTCTACATCTAAAAAGCATTTAACAGACTGGAATGGGAGAATCTGAAATAAAATATTTATATGATATGTGCATACTATAAACTTTAACTATTAAACTACATTATGGACTTTTCACCTAAGAATTAATGTTTTTATATGAGGCAATATTTTCCTAATGTCTTCACCAGTGTTGTCAAGGTCACATACTGGATTTGCACTTACATTTAGTTCTGTCAGTGCTGATAATCCTTCTAATACCTTAAGTTGTTCTAAACTTTGTATTTTGTTGTGTGTCAAAGATAGGGATTCCAGAGCCTTCAAGCCAGCTAAGGGAGCAAGGTTTTGTATCTGGTTATCATCCAAAATTAGCTTTCTACATGCTACAAGATTGCTCAAGGGTGAAATAGAGGTAAGATCATTGCGACTTAAATCAATAGAGGCGGTACTGGCAAGGAGATGGCTTAGTGTGATTCTGGTCAGACTGTGGCCAGAAAGTTCAAATTTACTTCCAACCTCTGCAACAATCCTATATTGTTTGAGGGACGTCTCCATAGCCAATTTACTTTCTGAAATGGAAATTATAATCACATTAAAATATAATACATCATTCTAAATAGAAACTCATGACCCAGCAAACTGTAGAGTAAAAGAATGCATGATTTTAGTACTGTACTCCTCATCCATTTAATAATTTATGATTATTTACTTGTCAAATGTTCTCTAATGATTCAAAAGCTTGAAAAATATTTACCTTCACATCTGCATGAAGGTCACTAATGGGGGGAAATTTGGTCAAGTATAAAATTCATCCCAAAAGTAACCATTTCCTAAAAGGTTTGGGGTCATCTGCCTCTTACAATTACTGTATTATTATTCTCATTCTTCAACTTCTATTTCTTCAATACTTTATTTACCACCTTCTAATTATTACTGCTGAAGTGATCAAATGATAATACAGTAAACTTCCTCCAATGTGGACTAATTGGGGGGGGGGGGGTGTTCTGTATTGTCTATATTGCAAGGTGGAAAACTTCAATGTGGAAGGGATTGCCAATTCAAATTACCAAAGACACCAAACCTACTGTAATTTTTACCCTGGACTTAACACCCCCCTCCCCCCCAGGAGTTTTTTTCCACCATATCAAGTTACTTTTAGCTGCTAAGGGTTTTTTACCATCTGTAAAGAAGAAAAAAATGTCCTTGGTCTCTCATACACTCTTTGAAGCTTGGTGCTGGCTCTCAGCAAAGCTGTACTCAGTGAGTCATCAAGTAGCTGGTGTTGTCAGGTGCTCTCTTATGTTTGGCAGCCATGTGAGCTCAGGGGCAGATCCAGAAATGTCCAAGAAGTTATGGGTGGAGGAACATGGCAAGCACAGTGCGCCCACGCAGTTGGGGATTGGGGGGCACTGAAAGCCCCATAGAAAATTTTATGAAATCTGACCAATATATCATGGGCATTTTGAAGCCATGTGCACTTGATATTAGGAGATATTTTGAGGTCAATAGTAGTTACTTTTTACTATACAAAAATGCCTGAGTACAATACTGCATTTAAGAAAAAGTATTGTAATTTTCTGAAAGAGACGGGGAGTCAGACCCCCAGGACCCCCTTGGTGCTGTATTAGCTGTCACTGTGCCCTAATAATACCTCCATTTGATAGCCTGTATCATATAGAGTTTATATATAAGATAGATACAGATAAACTATTCAGGATTATTTTGGGATAAAATGGTGTTTCTAACTAAATAGAATTGATTTTATAAACTCTGGAAAAACAATTCAGTTTCCATCATTGTATCGTGAAGAAATATTTTTGTTTGTGGATTTTTTTTAATCACTCGTAGAAAATTTAATCGGGATCATTATCTTACGAAATTCATCTTTCTAACACAGTCAGAATAGATGCTGTGGATAAAAGTTTATACAGTACACTTTTCACTAGCCATAAACATTTTCACTCAGTGCTGCAGCCTGATATAATAATAGAGTGATAGGAGAACTGTACAAAATAGAAGAGGGTTTCTTATGGTATACATTATTACTACATTATGTCTGTTGAAAAATAGAAGCACAAAGTATATGTTAATAATTAAGTACTGTACTTATTAATTACATGTACAGTATTAACTTATCATAAGGAGGCCGAGTTTTGAGGTGATAGGCGGTTGAGGCAGGAGGAGAATGTATGACACTGACGGTGGAGTTTTATTTTTTTTACTGCTAATCTCACTGACTGCATGTACTGCACACTATTCATATTTCATAAGACAGTTCTTTTGTCTCTTCAGAGGCAGCTGTTGAGTTACCACAGTGACAGCCCCCATTTACATGAATTTTCCCTCATACTGTACTGCATTTGGGTTGTTTTTCTCCCGGGTTGGGAATACACACGTCTGGTGCTGGACCCCAGATTAAGTGAGTCCAGGTTAGAGGGAGTTTACTGTTCTGTGATGGACTGTTGCTTTAGGGTTAGACACTGGGCCTCTGCAATTTGAGAAATGCAGTGAATCCCTTTGCCTTTCTCTTCTGAATATGGGTACTAATCCTAGCAGTTGCTATTTAACAACTTTCATGGTAGAACAATTCCACTTCAGCTTCTGTTTGCATGTGCTGTACACATGGTTATTAACCTTTCCAATTTCTATTATTACCCAAGAGAGGCTTTACTGTAGTATGTTGGATACCTGGACATAGTGGGTAATGCACTGACCTGGAAAATTCATATCCCACTAGAAAGACAGTACAGTATCAAATTGATGCCTAGCTTGATATAGTTAGCTTGATATAGTTTAGTAGCATGACATTAATAAAACCCTACTGACTCACACAACAAATGAGAAACAACCTATCCTGTCCCATTTGGGTTGTGATCACTTTACTTCATACAGTGAAGTGAAGATTAATTCTTAAGAACTCTAGTGGCCAATTAAGCAAAGATTTAAGGGTATGGGAGATTGGGAGGCATAGTTTTTGTAAATGTTTGTAACAAGCTTACCATGGCTTACTGAGGTGGCCAAAATATTGCAATAAAATTCCACTTACTCATATCTGCATAATATTTGTTGCGTAGGACGTCCAGCTCCTGGAGTTGAGAGAGGTAACTGTGAATCTTCTTTTGGTGAGTGTGACAGTCAAGGGCCCACATTACATCCACTAAGGTAAGTAACACCCCTGCAAATAATAATAAGAAAAATACAGTCCACCGTACAAGTAAAATTACACTCCTAAACATACAGTGCAGTAATTCAAATTACAATAAGAACAAATTACCTCTAACCAGATTTGATAATGACTTTTCTGATCTCTCCCTGCATTTTTTATTTATTTACAAAAAAAGTTCTTTTCCAAGCTACAAAATTCAGACACATTCACCCAAACCAGTGGTTGCCAACATTTACTTGGCCAGGTACACCAATTCCCCCATTAATGTCGCTTCAGTCAACGAAGTTTCATTATAACGATGTTGAAATTATATTTTTTTATAAAAATGATAAATGTACAACAATTTAAAAAATTCGGTACGAAGGTGCTCAGTGCCGGATTGTGCTAACAGCTGGCTATCGACCAGCGTAGGCGCCATATTTGTTTGTTATTGTTCATTAGTTGTTAATGCTCTTCCAACATTCACTTAAAATCAAATTAAAAATTTATTTGAGCCATAGAACAATGAGTGCTGAACGTGCATTAGGCAACACTACTGGTTGTGGTCACAGAAAGAAGAGGAAAAGTGTTACAATAGAAGTTAAATTATATGTGGTAAAGAGATTTGAAGAACAGTGAGCTGTGGACATAGCAAGAGCTGTCGGGTTGCAGCCTACAGCTCTATGGAACCTCAGTTACCCAAAGAGATTGGAGCGCCTCCAACTACCGAGCTTATACTACAAATGGGCGACCTAATCGAAGTGTATTAACATCTCAGGGGGGAACTACTCGGTCGAATGTACATACCTGGAGCTGGTGGATGTCCACCCCACAAGGGGTCACAGCTCTAGGTTGAAGAAACCACAAGTCCAGAAAACTGTGAGGGCAAATTGTTTTGTAGTGAGAAATGTGAATTCTTGGAACAATCTGCCAGTGTGTGTTGTGACGGCACCGAGTGTGAGCTCATTCAAAACCAGATATGACCAACACTGGAGCAGGTTCAGATATATTCAGGAGCCAGTGCATGCCCAGTACAGTATCTGCCAACAGTGCATATCGGAGACGTGACCAACTGCCCAAGCGGCTAACGAGCCGATCAGTGGTGAAGAGGATAAAAGTAAAAGTAGGTAAGAACAATGTGGAAATGTAGAAAATACCAAATCATGTGCTAAAAGTGTTACTCCATTATCTGCTGCACAGTTAACTTGTAACAAAAGTGGCATTATGGAAAATATGGAAAGAATGCTGAACATGTAGATTGAGAATCAACATTAATGAAGCTCATCATGTTCGTTTGCTCTCCATACAGGCGAAAGCTCTAAGTTTATTTGAAGCTTTAAAACAAGAAGAAGGTGATGGTGCTGAAAGACAAACATTTGTGGCAAGTCGTGAGAAAATTTTGATGATTATGTACCCAAGGAAAATAACCCCTATTTCCAGTAAGTCCTCGCTCAACGTCAGGGTTACATTCCTAAAAACGCGAAATTATACGAAACAACGTTAAGCGGATCAATTTCCCCCTAAGAAATACATAAAATATGGGAGTTATGTTCCCATTGCCCCATGAAATACATTACATATACAGAAAATCATTGCCATTACTATAGAAAATAATGCATACATATACAACTACAGGACTAAGTTTGAATTGGTACTCACTGATGGGCAGAGGAGGTAGAGTGAGTGTGTGGTGGGTAGTGAAACAGAGGAGGTGGATGGCGGGAGGGAAGGAGTATGGTGGGAGCGGAGGAGGGCGGGAGAGGAGGGTGGCGAGTCATTGAAACTCTGCGCCAAGCCGAGAGAGCGTAGCACGGCCAGACGAGAGCGGGTGATGTAAAATGTAGTCTGTGACGACGCAAAACGACGTAGTATCGGATCACCATCCCAGTTAAACAAATTCTTGGTCTCTAAAGTTTAGCGACATAGTAACGAAAGAACGTTAAGCGGGACGACTTTAAGCACGGACTTATGATTGTGTTTATGAGAAATTATTTTCACTTGGTCGTGGTTTCCAGAAACCTAACAACAACGTTACTGGGGGAATTTGTGTACTGTACTGTATGCCACGTACTATTTTCTGAGCTTTTATTTGTTTTATTATTATTATTTCTATTATTCTATGGAACCCAGATTGGAAACCACTGATCTAAACACTTAGCACTACACATTTTCTGACAAACAATATTCACAATTTCCCTAACAACCTGGAAGCCTACAAAGTCAGCTCCCTGATCTCTACAATTACTTCACCAAATTTTATTGCAGGTATTAGACTAAATATTTAAAAAAAAATTTAAACAAATACGTCTAAATACAGTAGTTATAAATATATACAGTACTGGTATATATTTACCTGTATTTATAAATGTAGTTCTGTGAATGTAATTTGCCTATCAATGCATCAAAAAGGGTCATTAGGATATAATTTACAGTATTAAGATTTTTATTTTGGGGAGGAAGATAACAGAATAAAATTTTACATACCACTGAAGTTAATAATAAACTGACAAACAGTATTTAAATTACTCACATTTATTACCAGGATCCAATTCATCTAAAGTGACACAATTATCTTTCACTTCTTCCAAAGTTGACCGTGCCGTGTCTGACAATTCTTCTCCACCAACCTCTAATGTTGTAACCCATTCTATAGCTTGAGTTGAACCTTCACCAACATTTAACATCTCAGTCATTGAGGGATCAATAATAAGCGAGATAGTATGTGCCTCAACTGATGAGAGATTTAATTCTGCAACCTGGAAAGAAATATTTTATGAACAAATATATGATGAGGTATTTCTGGTGGGCCAATTTATAACACCACCTGAAATATATAACAAGAAATGACTCCACTTGACACACATGACCCTAACAGTCAACTAAGTATAAACACTACATTTGGGCTAAAATATGCACGATCAAACTATGTTGCCCCCATGTTGTGTGAACATAAAATATTTAAAAGTTAGTCTTGATTACCTTCTTACCAGTGATTTGTTCATAAATTTTCATGAGTACCCGGTAGCATCAACAGTCTTTTAAGTTAAAATAGCTTCATGAATATATATATATATTCATATACTGTATATAGTACAGTATCAGTAATCTACCTGTTAACCAGAATCTTCAAAACCCAGAACTTTTCATGACCAAGGAATTTTTTTGTTGAGCATTCAGAGAAAAATCTCTGTTCAGGGCATTCTCACAAATTTCCAAGAGACTGCATCATGCGCCAACACATGCCAAGCTTGTGGGTGGGTAGGCTCACTGTGCTCGTGCACTACAACTAGCTACTATTGCCATGTGACTGACTGCATGGGATGCCAATGATTAGCTCATGTATCTCACAGTCTATCTCCTCAAACTCTAGCATCATGTTATGCAGTACTGTACATTACTGTACCAGGATACAATCAGCCAAGAATACAGTTAAAGCAGCGTTAAGACATAAAAAGTGATTACAGTTACATATACTGTAATGTACAGCCCCCCAAAAAGTATCATTAGATTTTCCGTTGCTACAATTTGAAACACTAGATGAAATGCTTCAATTTGATTCCCAATGCATCGTCATAAGTTGGTATGCCTGCCTGCCATATCAGCAACAACTAGAGATGTGGGTAAGACTGGGGGAGGGAGTTGTTCTTGTAAGGCATACTAGTGTAGATACTTCATTATAAAAAGACATCCATTAAGCTATATTAATGTTCAAAACTTATATACTCATTCATGCTCAAAGGTCACGGGTGTAGAACTACCAACCGTTCAGAATCAGATCAAATAACATTGCCTGGAAAGCCTTGAATCACATCGACCCCATGGTTAACGAACTTTTGGGGGGACTGTACATTCAATAAGTGAAAGTACAGGCAGTCCCAGAGTTACGACCGTCTGACCTACAAACCCACGCACTTATGAGCGGGATCCGAATACATTGATCGCAAAAAATTTTAATTCAAATAATTTTTTTTACATTATTTTCATTATTCTGTATTGTTTAACATCACTTTATTTACAGATTTACATTATTTGTTATATATGGGATTTAACAGTACTGTTGTTTTGAATGGACAGGGTTGTGCTTTAACCTAACCTAAACTGTGGAATTAACATTGTTCTGAGTTACTAACACATCGACTTCCAATCAGGGTCCAGGAATGTATCTCTGTCATAAGTCAGGGACTGCCTGTACCATACGTACAGTACTGTCCATAGAGTGGGCAGTGTATGCCTACTGTAGGCTTGTGTGTAGAAAGTAAATTGAGGCATTGCATGGAGAAACTAGCACAAGCACCATTTACATTTTTTGTCAGGAAATGCAATCAAAGTTTGCAACATTCAGAAATTGATAACATGGAAAGTATTCTAGCTAGAATGTTGCAATTTGTTTTCAAATGAAGCTCAATGTTTGTAAATTATGCAAATAATTTTTTGAAACAATACTGTGAACCTCACCTAACCTTCAAGGAGATGAGATGCGGACCAGAGTTTGGTTTTTGTCTATGGTCAGTGGCGTTTTTGCACTTTATCCATCAACTCATGAAACTAGAGTGTTTGAAGAACCGTTTGCAGGCATAAACATGATTATGGCCTGGGTGCTGCTGTGCTAGTTCTCCAGGCAACACCTCAATTGTACAGTATAGTGTGTGTGTACAATGAAAGGCAAAAGTCGTGTCGTGAAATTTGGTGAAATCATATGCCGAAGGGCTAAACTTTTGGTGCGCTCTGCCTTGTGGTAGAAGGCTCTCATAATGTTTCACGAGATATATATTTAATCTTCGGACAAAACCACGACACGACTTTTGTCTTTGATTGTACAGTAGTGTTTACATAAATACCGGTGTGTGTGTCCGACTGTAGTTAAGCCTCTACAGCAATGGTACTCCGTGCCAGATGCATAGTTTAGACACACAAACATTCACCAATGCCCAAAAAAAATCCGGAGATAATAGAATTCATCTCAATACCCAGAGATGCGCTGCACCAATCCATCTGGCTAATGGGGATATTACTTACTGTATATTAATGGTCTCCTCCCTTCATTTCCTGTCATATATTGACTTTCACAACTGTGATAAATGCATTCTGTAATGGTGTTCATCTTCTACAAAAAAGCCAATACAGTATCTAGTTAGCTTATCCCTTATCATTCTATATACAGAATCACCCAACAGCATCATTCATCCTTAAAAACCATTTGTTGTGCAAAGAAATGACAACAAATATGAATGATGGTTTTAAGTGTTAATTTGGTCCTAAACTCCTAAGCATCACACTTACCCAAACATTGGAGTAATCTTCATCATTTGGTGCGTACCATATAAGGGTTTCATCAGAGTCTGCACCATTCAAACGAATAAAAGGCACTGCTCTCTGAGGCACAGGTTGTGAGAATACACAAATAACTAAGCCAGAATCTCCCTTATATCTCACATATCCAACTTGCAGCATCCTGAAAGATCAATACAAAAATGAAACAATTTCTTAATATTTTCTAACTTAAAAGGCCCCCAAAAATTGTTAACACCAGATACATTTTGTTCATAAGATACTTAACAGATGTAAAAGACTTGTTTACATCCTCTATACAGAAACTCACCTTGGAACTTTTTCTTGCCTGTTGACAAGCCACCTCAAGAAAAACCATGGACTCTGGTCAGAAGGATCAGTGAACACTGCCTCAACCACAGTTTGTAGCTCCTGGAATGTGAAAATACACATACTGTACATGTACATAAACTGAAAAATGTAAACAAGTAAATAAAACCACGCCTGCATGACGTGCACTGGACAAACACCCACATCTAAGTTGAAAACAGATTCACTGTTGTGCTAACTTAACAGTAGTGAACCAATAAAAATATTCAACTCTGGTGTAAACATTATTTTATATTTTTTCATAAAAAAAATTGAGTTCCCATCATTATTCTTTGTCAAAATATTTTGTTTAAGGCTCTTTTATTTAACAATCTTGTAGAGAGTTTATTCAGGATTATTATGGTAGTAAATTCACCTTTGGAACAATTAGAAAATAAGTTATTGGCTGGAAATTTTGATGTGAAAATTCTTTTGACCTATGAAAACATTCTTGTACTGTACAGTACCTTGATAAGTGCACCTTCTGATATTGGGTGTGGAGTATTTGATGGTGGGGGATGAACCAGAGGCAGCAACTTGGACCGGTAATGCCAAGCAGAATAGTTGCTTAGGTTGTGCTCTATCAAATGCTGAGAGAACTTAAGTTCATCTTCTGGTTGTTGATTACTTCCTAATACTACAAACCGCCGATAATCCCAGCAGTGAACTGAAATACCATATTCAGCTATTAACAACTTGTAGTCCTTCACTTACTGTACAGTCAACCCTCGCTTTACGCGGTCCCACTTTACGCGTTTCCACGTTTACGCGGTACCCTGCCGAACACGGAATGCTCACTTTCCGCGGTGTGTGTACCCTTTTACGCAGAGAGCGGCGCGAGCAGGGTGCACACAAGGTCACCCAGTCATCAAAACATTACCGAGTTCTTCACCCGCCACCTACCACAGCCGGCCCAAGTCAGTGATAGTGAGGATATGGACTTATATGGACTTTGAGGGGTTTGACAAAGAGGCCCTGCAAGCCACTGTGGTGGCTAGTGATACAAGTGATACAGGTGAGGGCCAATAATCTGCCCTCTGCCTCGGAACCAACCCCCCATACCCGTGTGCCCAGCCATCTTTTCTACTAATGTAAGTGTTAAAAAACCTAATATTATTGATATGTCTCTTAATTATTAATTGTGTGTGCATACCATCATAAAATTAAGAAGTTATTTTGACTACAACGTAGGTATTGTGTCTGAAAAAGGAGAGTTTGGGGGTCGGCCCGGTCTCTATTTCAATTGATCCCATATGTTATGTTGTTCACTTTACGCGGGCCGCCGTGGGTTCAATTGACCGCGTAAAGTGAGGGTTCACTGTATATTTTAAATGAGTTTGTTAAACTAACCATACCAATTACAACTAATCTAACAGTAGACATTTAGATGTGGCAAGGTATTACTGGCCATCTATTTGAGAAGGGAAATACCTCATTAGTTCTGTTTAGGATTAAGTAAAAATCTTATCTTGTATTTTCGAATTTCGAGATTGCACTTTTAAAATTTTACCGTGACTTTTTATTGGAAAATTTTGCCTAAAGGAATAAGTATGGATGTATGGACTTCAGATAAAATAGGTTGTACTGTATTATATATATTGACCTTAATCATCCTTACCAAGTATGATAGCATTAACAGGCTTAAAATATGTAGTTCTCTAGTTTTCACCCAGCGGCACCAATACTCGGGGATAAGTTTACCATTTCCATCATCCTGGTTAATCATTTAGGGCAGGGGTTCTCAACCAGAAACTGATACTAATATGGAAAAAATAAAGGATTTTCAGTATTATATGCATATTATTTGGAATGCACTTTTTGAGGCAGACAATCTTGGAAAGGAGGGGGGAATGACATTCTGACATATGGTGAAAGGGGTGCATGGGGCAAAAAAGGTTGAGAACCACTGATTTAGGGTCTTGATCTTCCTATTAATGGCTAATTTTTGGGTCTTACCATAAAATATAGCACCAGTAAGCAATCTCTTCAACAATTAAATTCACTGTAATTTTTAATGTTACTGCTCTCACTATATATTTAGGATCATTACCTCACAACCCTGCTATACAATAAGCCAGAATATTTCTTGTATCATTACAATATTACAGATAGGTCTTTAAAAATATAAATAGTGTTAAGGCAATATCCAATGACAGAGGTATAGTAAGAGACGTGCCTGTGTAAACCAACTCAATATGTAACGTATCATACAGCAGAGAATAAGATGGCTTAGCATATTTTACATGAACTAAATCTTTACTGACAAATAACTACAATTTAACTATAGAGTATATGGACATTATTGACATGGAAGACTAAAAAGAAGTAAAGCTCACAATTCCTCTCATCTAATTTAAGATACTTGTCACACAGCGAGAGTTCAGCTTTCCACGGTGGCTTGGGGAAATTCATCATTACCCAAAAGCGGTGATGCCAGGCTCCATAACTCTTGTGGTTTTTCATTAAACAACTTTCTACCATTGCTAACTCCCCAGTAAGAAGCTTCTCCCAGGATTCATCATCTCTGAAAGTAGAATTACAACCAAGAGTGAGTAAAACCTGCAAAAAGAAATTATGGTAACAAAATTCATCTGAAGGAAAGTGTGAATGATAAAGGAACAACAACAATTTAGTTAAACAGTCAGTTTCCAAGAATGGTGTGAGCAAGAATAAAAACATGGGTTTACCCAATGGTGAAAGCTGATAGAATTTGATTACTGTATATGTAGATTAATGTTTGAATGTTTGCTACTGCTCACTTCTCAAACAGTGTCTATATATAATTATATATATATATATATATATATATATATATATATATATATATATATATATATATATATATATATATATATATATATATATATATATATATATATATATATATATATATATATATATATATATATATATATATATATATATATATATATATATATATATATATATATATATAATTATATATATATATTATATACACACACACACAATACAGGCAAAGGAATTATTGTCTCTAGAACGAATGGCTCCCTGTCCCGGCTACAAAAATGCCGGGAACTTTAAAACTACCCGTAGACCTTCTTGAGTACATCCTGGGTGTCATCCGCGAATAATAGAGGACCGCGAAATAAAAATACACGGGTTATCAGGGTTTACTGTACACCTATAAGTGCAAAAGTTTCTCAAGTGCTAAGAAGGAATCCTTGTATTCAAAAGAAGTAGTAGTTATTGTGTGGATTAATAAAAGCTCTTTAAATACAATTACAGTAGTGACATGAAGGAAAAGTAACCGTATAGGGATATATGAAGTTGGAATGGAAAATTTATATTCAAGTACGAACCCCTTCAAGGCCAAGAGAATCTCTCTTCGAAAATTCCAAAGGGTGGCAGCATCAGGGTTGGCTGCTAATAGCTGAGCAGTTATCTTTAGTCCTTCTTCATCATGGGTCCCTGAAGATCTCTGAAATTCATAGTTCTCTCTTAACCATATAGTATGATTAGTTGTTGTGATCTTGTAAACAAATGAAAATTAAAGGGGCAGCCAAGATGCTATAAATAAATTCTTTCAAAGTTAAAATTTCTAAGAAATGAATATAAAATCTAAATTATAAATGATGCCAAAAAGATGAATAACCAACCTCACTCTAAATACTTAGTCACAGCCGTATGTTAAAAGTGAATTGTGTGACCTCAAAATCTCCCCAATACACAATTATTATGTTAAAAGTTATTTTACATTTATAAAATTTGATGCATTCATAAAAATATTGGAATCTGGGCGCAAAATTTCGAGGGGCGAAGCTGCCCAGAATCTATTGCAAAAATTGGTTTTATTTAGTAGCATATAGATATCTTAAAATCTTGTGCTATATATACAGTATATAATATATCTAAGAAATTATAAATGCTACTAATAAAAGATATTTATTACAGTCATATCTCTATTACCCAGACTAATTGGGGCAGAACACTTCCAGGAATGAGAGATCTCCGGGTAACGAGACGACTCTCTTAAAGCCAGAAAAAATCCCTCATCTCCGGATTTTTCCAAGTAACAGAAAAATGATCTTGGAAATTCCAGAAATTGTCCAATACATCATCTCTCGAACCCAGAAAAATATCCCCGATCTCCGGAATTTTCCGGGTACCAAAATTTTTTCTCGCAATTTCCGAAAAAGACTCCCCCATCCCTGGAATTTTCTGGAAGATGTGCCCCTCAGAAAATCATTCCCATAGCCGGAATTTTCCGGAAAATTATGGATCTGGGAACGATTTTCCAAAAAAAATTCAGTTCCGGCTATTGGATAGTTCTAGGTTTGAGGGATTCTGGCTAATGGAGATATTACTTGTACTGTACAGTGAAAATTTTCTAAAGCTCTTATGATACTCTCAAGATTTACAGAGGTCAGACTCCAATGTCCAATGTCATCAGACCTGCTGGTAGATGATTCTGACCTTATCAAAGCTAATTTCGATTATAGCTTTGATACTACAGTATAATGTATGTAAAGTTGAAAGTTGATATTTTTTGGTTTTATTATAGCTGTGAGGGAGTTTATCGTCTCTTTAATGTGAATTAAGATTGGCCAAAATGGGAGTTGCTCTGGTCAAGCTAGATGAATGTTTCGATAATAACTCCACATTTGTCCATTATTTCATACTCAAACCTTGAGAAAAAACAAATTATTGTAGTTAATATACACAGGTTATTTAGATACGTTAACCCAAGTAAATCTTAACTAACCATTTACTATGATCAAACGTTTTTAGAATCAATTATATCCTTTATTATTTTTTACCACCAATATTTTTTTTTTCGTAATTGAAAGTTATTTAGGTTAAGACTCACGCAGTTACAGTTCATGTTTAAATCCTACATGGAATAATGTTATTTTTATTATATATCGGCTATAGTTTACAGAGGCTAGTTTAGGTATTGTAGCATTAAGTTAGGTAGATGGCATATTATATTATCATATTACTTGAGTTTTTTCTATTATGAAGAGATAATCAAAGCATAAAAAAAGCTAGTGTATTGTATTTACTCTAGGAACACAAAACTTTGAGTCATCAAGGGTATACAATACTGCTAGAAGGTATGACTCACAAAAAGAAATTTGTTGCTTTCTAAAAAAGGAACGATTAAATACCGAGCCTTTTTATGCAAGGAAGCAGTGTTGCCAGCAGTGCACTCGACCACCTTTCCCAGCTTTATAATATTAGGTACCCATTTACAGCTGGGTGAACTGGGAATGACCAGGGACCGAGCTCGTAAAACTGTACCAACAGCCAAACAATTCTGCACATAATTTTTTTGTATTTATATAGGCTGCCAGGACTCTTGTAAATAGAAGCTGGAGTTAGAGAACAGTACTGTACACTGCACTGTACAGCAATATGGTTCCTAACATATTACTAAACAATAATGGATATCATGCAGCATACAAAGTCAAAATTTACTGCACATAAAGCTGTTGACAAAGAAATGGTTAACTGTAACAAAACACTGGTAGTAAATAAATAAACAAATAAAAATAAATTATATTGTGTAACCAGAAGAACATGAAGGGATTCCTGAAGGTCACACTACCTTTTCAAAGGCCTTTGTAACACCCCCAAGATATAGTTTCCTCTTTCCTTCTCTTTCTTTTTGTTTTTCTGCTGCTTGTTCAGCTGTTGTCTTTATTTTCAGCCGTCCATGCTGTCAAGAAAGAGAATGAAAAAATTAAATAAAAATTCCCCGACCAAATGTAGGAGGCTATAAAACATGAGGAGCACAACCAATATTTAATTTATATTATTTATTGACTTAACTCTTTATTACCATTTTCAGGAAGTTAAAAATCATGAAATAATAGCCATACGTATCCTACATGTGAACAATTATATATACAATGCTATACTATAACATACACTAACAACCTGACGTTTTTAATTGCCCTCTTCCATTGATGAGGTTGCTGTGTTTACAACCAGACTTTTAAAAAACTTGAATCATGAAGGACACCACACAACAGTGCTTGACAGCGAGGTGGTGGTAAAGGTAACTTATAATATTGGAATTAGTGAGGTGTCCTTCATGACTCAAGTTTTAAAAGTCTGGTTGTAAACACAGCAACCTCATCAATGGAAGAGGATGCTTAAAATTGAAACTCCGAGTGTAAGAGTTTACCATGCGAGAATCTGTCCGTAAGAAACAAATTCTACTTGGCATAATATGACATTACTGCAATACAATATTGTACAGTACAGTACTTCTGTACTGTAAGAAATAGGTGATTCCATCATAAGGTGAGTCAGTTCGGTTAGGTTAGGTTTTTGTTTTTCTAATGTGTTTTTGTGTCTTTTTTATTCGCTTAGCCATAATTTTTTTTTTCGAAAAACGTCCCACGAAAAAAATCGAAAAAAACGGTCAATTTCCGACGGAAATGAAGGTCTTATTCGGTCTAAATACACACAATTACACTAGAAAATATATTTTTGACTCTCTTACAGGTGGAAGTGCAAATTGACCATAAATTTATACCAGGAATCCTAAAACGCGGTCCGACTAATTACCCAATTGTAGCCGCAATGAAGTCAAATAATGGTCCTACATGAATAAATCGGACTGCCAACCACTTCTCGACTATTTGGTGTCACGAAGTCACAAAAAAATGGAAAACTTAATTTAAACCGAGTTAATAGATCGCGTGCATGTACCGAGGGAGCGAGTAATTACCCAAATGTAGCCACAATGAAGACAAATGATGGTCCTACAAGAGTAAATCGGGCTGTGAATCACTTCTCAATTATTATTTGGTGTCATAGTCACAAAAAATTGGTAAACTTAATTTAATCTGAGTTGTGTTAGGTTAGGTTAGGTTAGGTACATGCACTCGATCTATTAACTCAGATTAAATTAAGTTTACCAATTTTTTGTGACTTTATGACACCAAATAATAATCGAGAAGTGATTGGCAGTCCGATTTATTCATGTAGGACCATTATTTGACTTCATTGCGGCTACAATTGGGTAATTAGTCGGACCCCTAAAACGGGAGTCTGGACCTCCTTGTTAGTTAACTTCAAATCAAAACACTAGTTACAAGTACAGGTATACAGTACTGCATTAATGTGGTGGCAACAGTTAACAACTAACGTAAAACACATAACTTGACTACCTACGCCCTCTTATAACAAGGTTCAAATGGATAGATAAATCACCACTGCAGTAGATTAGTTGAATTATATTTATAACTATTTAATTGACCTAAATGAACAATGACTACCATGAGAGCTGTAAGGCCAGGTCGTGTTGCACCGGCTGAAAGATACAGTAGTACACCTCACCGCTGTAATATGGTTATTAATGTATTAGTACAGGAAGAACCCACCATTGTGAGGTACAGTAAGGCACAACACTCTCAGTCAGTGTGGCCAGTGGTGGACAGCCAGTGGTGGACAGCCCTCATAAGGTGTGGCTAGTGTTATGTCTGCCGTCTCACACTTCTATAATATTTAATACAAATATCATCGTCACTAAAAGGTATTTAAGTTTAATTCTGTGGATTAATGATATGGTTTATTAGAAAAAAGACGTAATACAAAGAATAAGTCCTGAATTTTCTTCTCACGTGATAGTGAACAGTTTTTATATAAAATTATTGAAGAGAATAACATTGTTTTTTTGTACCAGTATACCGGATGAGAACAGCAGGTTGTTGAAAATAATACTTTTTTCTTTATCAAATACTTTTGCATTAAATAGTCACTAAATGACAAAAATAAGAATGGAAACATATCCTGTGTGGTGCTGTCTGTCTGAGCAGCCGCTAAGCCCCCCAGTAAGAGAGTGGGAAAGGAAACTACTATAGATCTTATTTCATTCGAAATTTAAAATTACCCGATGATTGTAAGCCAATAACCAGAGGAAAAATGAGCAGTCATGTGCCCTCCTTTATTACCAATCCTGAAAAAAATCAATATTCATTCATCAAGACCGCTGCAAAAACAGGTGATTTAGTGGTGCCAAGGTTTCCTTTTTCAAAAGAAGCCCAATTTTAGGCAAGCAGCGGCACCATTGTATTGCACGCAGCAAGCAGTTTAAAGGCAGCCCAATGGTGCGGGTACATCACGGGTTGGCAACACTGCGTCAGCTGATCCTCACTCATCATTTGAACCAAACACCAGTATAACTATTTTTTTTTGCTTCGAATTTAATATAATATATTTTTTTACTTGATTATGAAATGTAAATAAGTATGAAGTTAAAAAAATATATTTAAAAATCTATGCAATGAGAGGAACAAATTGAAGGGCAGTGTTAGCTTCACTACTCATGAACAAGTTGTCATGTGCCAGGTTAAGAATTATAAAAGATACGTCCTAGACGTATAGTATACTTTTACTTTTATCCTCTTCGCCACTGATCGGCGCGTTTGTTCAGTCACCCAAAATCGTCCTCAAATTTTATTTGTTAAATGTCTAACTTTCGCCCTGAAGGAATGGCACCTCTCTTTTGCTTTACTTATCCTCTTCACCACTGATCGGCTCGTTAGCCGCTTGGGCGATCGGTCACGTCTCTGCTTTTCTTTTTTTACTTACTTTTATCCTCTTTGGTTTTTTATCCTCACCACTGATCGGCTCGTTAGCCGCTTGGGCGATCGGTCACGTCTCTGTCACACACTGTTGGCAAGTACTGTGCATGCACCGGCTCCTGAATGTACTTGAACCTGCTCCAGTATTGGTCAAGGCTGGTCTTGAAAGAGCTCACACTCGGTGCCGTCACAACACTTTCTGGTAGATTGTTCTAAGAGTTCACAACTCTCACACCGAAATAGTTACCCTCACAGTTTTCTGGACTTGCGGCTTCTTCAATCTTGAGCTGTGACCCCTTGTGGGGCGGACGTCCGCCAGCTCCAGGTATGTACATTCGACTGAGTAGTGCCCCTTGAGATGCCTTACACCTCAATTAGGTCACCCCTTGCCCGTCTGTACTATAAACTAGGCAAGTTTTATGCCGGGGCGCTCCTGCTTAACACAATTGCTCAAGGTATTGGATATTTGGACCCATATTCTGGAACGGGGTGGTAATATCGACAATATTTACCTAGATTTTGCCAAGGCTTTCGACAGTGAACCCCACGAAAGGCTGAAAATCAAACTGGAATGGGTACGGAATTCGGGGAAATGTCCTAGCGTGGATAGAAGACTTTCTACATGACCGCAAGCAGTGTGTGGTGATTAATGACACGAAATCATCATCCGTACCTGTCACAAGCGGGGTACCACAGGGCAGTGTATTGCCGATGACGCCAAGTTATTTCGGGAAATCAAGAACCAAGCGGACTGTGAAGAGCTGCAGAAGGACCTCTGTGGGCTCCAGGAATGGTCGAAGAAATGGCTGCTGAGATTCAATGTCACGAAGTGTAAGAGGATGCACCTGGGGCATACCAACGGTAAGGAGGCGTATCATATGTCCCAACGGGATGAAGAAACTGCATTATTTGAGACTAAATGTGAGAAGGACCTAGGTGTGTATGTTGACAATGAGGTGAAGTTCTCGGGCCATTGCGAGAAGAAGGTAAATCAGGCAAATAAATTATTGGGTCTTATAAGAAGTTCGTTCAGATATCTAGACGGTCCGTCCCTCGTAACGATCTTCAAGAGTGAAGTGCTTCCCCATCTGGAGTACTGCCACCCCGTCTGGTCCCCGAGATATGCTAGGGACTGTCAATTGGTTGAAAATGTTCAAAGGAGGGCCACAAGATTGGTGCCTGCACTTCGGCACCTCAGCTACCCTGAGAGATTGGAGCCCCTGAACTTGCCTAGCTTATACTACCGACGAGCAAGGAAAGACCTAATTGAGGTGTAAAAGCATCTGTATATTTTCAGCCACCGGCTGCAACTCTATTAATAAACCGTTTATTATTATTATTATTATTATTATTATTATTATTATTATTATTATTATTATTATTACTATTACTCAGTCGAGTGTCCTTACTTGGAGCTGGCGGACGCTCGCCCCACAAGGGGTCACAGCTTAAGATTGAAAAAGCCGCAGGTCCAGAAAACTGTGCGGACAAACTTTTTCGGTGTGAGAGTTGTGAACTCTTGGAACAATCTACCAGAGAGTGTTGTGACGACACCGAGTGTGAGCTCTTTCAAGACCAGCCTTGACCAATACTGGAGCAGGTTCAGGTACATTCAGGAGCCGGTACATGCCCAGTACTTGCCAACAGTGTGTGACAGAGACGTGACCGGTGCATGCCCAGTACTTGCCAACAGTGTGTAACAGAGACGTGACCGGTGCATGCCCAGTACTTGCCAACAGTGCGTGACAGAGACGTGACCGATCGCCCAAGCGGATAACGAGGCAATCAGTGGTGAAGAGTATAAAAGAAAAAAAATGAGTGGGCGTCACCATCACCCGTGTGCCGTATGCACACGTACAAAAACAGATCACCTTGAGCTTGTGTTTCACTTTGCTATATATCATTGATCAATTAGAGTTTACTGTGTGATATTGTATGTGTGTGTCAGTGTGTGTGCATGTGTACATATTAAGGACGTCAAGGGAAAGACATCAAGGTAATATTGGTTTAAAGCATGAAAGGGTCAAGTGCAAGAGACGGAAAGATTTAAAGGGACCTGCTGGTATTGTAAGAAGATTGGGCACAAACAGGAGGACTGTTACAAGTCTGGGTGGTGGCAGGCTACCGTGGTAAGTAGTGTTAAACTAAGAATGACATGGTTTTCCCAGACTGATCCGTGGTACAGGATATAACCCAAGCAGGATATAACTGAGAGAAAGTAAGGACATAAAATTCAGAAAATACAATATATATGACGGAAGGAATAAAGTATAGAAAAGAAGAATAAATAGAATAAAAATGAAGTAGTAAAAAATGAGACCCTTACAAATGGTCAAGACCAGACTTGACCAGCACTGGAGCAGGTTCAGGTACATTCAGGAGCCAGTACATGCCCAGTACTTGCCAACAGTGCGTGACAGAGACGTGACCAGTTTATGCCCAGTACTTGCCAACAGTGTGTAACAGAGACGTGACCGATCGCCCAAGCAGATAACGAGCCGATCAGTGGTGAAGAGGATAAAAGTATACAGAGAAGAACATCATTACACAAACAAGACAGGCAAAACATCTTTGGTCTCAATAACCAGTGTGTCTACATAAATAAGTGATATGAAGCTCCATTTGTGATTACTAGTCAATCATTCAAGTACAGTAACATGTATTTTTGACACGCTATCTTTAAAGCGATGTTTAATGCCCCAGATTAAATAGTATGATATATAATATAATTATTTGTTTTAAGCTCATATAGTAATCTGTATTTTAATTAGATGAATTAATTTTCTTAACTGCATAACATGGAACCATTATGTATATATTTTTAATTTATTTCATTATGGTTTAAAAAGGAAATTGGCACCAGCGCTTGAGGCACCAGCCGGCCCAGTGTCTGTCCTCTGCACCGTCCTAGTGGAAGGTGTGCAGCTGTATAAAACACTTTCAAAATGTTTTCCCGAGTTGCAAAGCCTCAGACCATCTGTGTTCTTGGTCAATTTACCAAGAACTTCTCAACAACCAATGTGGTAAGACAATAGTAGTGTATTGTGTGTGTTGTAATCAATAATGGTGACTTGGCTGATGGCCCACTTCCTATCGATTTTACTAAAAAGATTTACACTTACCATTCATGAACTGACTTTCCTATTTCTTAAATTCTGATATGTTATTAAAGTAATGCAGTGAACAGTGTTTTGTTTAATGGCTACAGTAGTCATGGAAGATGAGGGAGCCGGGTGGTGAGGGTTGACCTTGGTGGTTCATGAAGGGTACAGCTGATCTGTCACAGGTGATGTACACCCTCCAAGCACAACTCTGCATATATGTTGGTATTCTTGCAGTTTGGGCCAATACACTGCCGACTGTTTTAACCACCCCCAATTTTTAGGTCTCCTTATTTGGAATATTTCCAACCCCATTTCAACCAGGGAGCAAAGAATAATAACGTCAGAAATGAATTTTAAAGTTTTTACATCCTTTTTATTTTTTTTTGGGTGGGGTGGAGGATAAATTCTGCATGTATAGGTGTAGACAGTGGCACCCCAGGTAAAGGTGACCAGTGGTTTTAAATCAGGGGAATTCAGGCTTGGGGAAACTGATTCGGGAGCAAGAGATATGTTCAATGAGAAATCAATCACAGAATTTTGGCCCTTGATGTGCTATTCCTACCCAAAAGTGGCAGAAAGAGCTATCCGTGCATTGCTTCCGTTTGTGTCGACATATCTTTGTGAGTCAGGCTTTTCAACTCTGTTGCAAATTAAAACGAAGCAACGTAGTAGATTAGAGGTAGAAAGTGACCTGCGTTGTGCCCTTTCAAGCACTCCTCCGCGTATCCCAGAATTGGCGAAGAAAAAACAATCACAGGTTTCTCATTGATTGTAATCTTCATCTGAATAAAATTAATTACAAATTTACAATATCCTGGTATTCTATTGAACTTTTTGTTTATTGCATTATGCTTCAGTTTGGTCTGTTAAGTAATTCATTATAAATATAAAAAAACTATTTTACTTTTATTCAAGTTCTATAAATCCATCAACATTTTCAATTGGCATTTAATTTGTAAAACTCCACTATAAAAATAATCCATGTAAAATTGTAAATGTATATGTACTAATATGGAAAAAATAAAGGTTTTTCAGTATTATATGCATATTAGTATTTGGAATGCACTTTTTGAGGCAGACAATCTTGGAAAGGAGGGGGGAATGACATTCTGACATATGGTGAAAGGGGTGCATGGGGCAAACAAGGTTGAGAACCACTGGTGTAGACAGTGGCACCCTCTAGGTAAAGGTGTAGACAGTGGCACCCTCTAGGTAAAGGTGTAGACAGTGGCACCCTCTAGGTAAAGGTGTAGACAGTGGCTACCACCATAAGGAGTTTGTTGAATTTCTTGATGTTACTTATTGTTTTGATGTATTAAGTACAGTATTTTAAAAGAAACGACAACTTTCTATTATGATTTTAAATATTTTATAAGAAATTTTTGAAGTACTTTATCCTACGATCATAAATTCACACAGGCTAACTAATTTCTAAACTACTGGGCATATTGGCTAAAACTACAATTTTACCCATATGTTATACTGTATGTAGTGGATATTTTGCCGTAACCTGGCTTAGTTCTTGCTCTCGCTATTTTACCGTAAGTGTGCTTTGATTGGCTAAGTACTTTCTGTTTAATATGACTGATGGTCTACCTCCCAGCTAGGAAGTTCGGTAATGTTAGGTAGGTAACTTTGGTTGGTTAGGTCATGTTTTATTAGGGTCTAGTAAATGTCACCTCTTTTATAACAAGTTTCCATGCACAACAGAAATATGGTTATGTATGTTCACAGCTAACAACGATCGACTCATGGCAGAATAAATGCCAGATGACGCCAGAGTCACTGTCAAATATAGTTCTTGCATTGCTCGCAGGGTAATGGATGATTGGTCAGTCAGAACGCACTCACAGTAAAATAGTGTTAGTGGGAACGTACTGGTCACGGCAAAATATCCATTGGTTTTTTTCTATGGCATTTCTTCGCTTATGATTATTTTCAGAGAAATTTGCCCTCCCCCCCCCAGGAAAATCATCGTATTTTTCCAAAGTTGTTAGAAAATGAATTTTTTTTTTTTTTATGATTCTGAGCCTTCATTTCTACCGTTAACCACTATTTTTTTTAATGTCCCCTTATCCAACGATAATGGAGGACCCCCATTGGGAACCAGGGGTGGGGGAAGATCACAAAAAACGTAGTAATTTGCAATAGAAACGAAAAGTCGGAATAATCCTAAACCTAACCTATCCACCTGTGTGCCTGCCTTAATTAGACTCGGAAGACTGAGTTGGGGTCATCGGGGTCGTCCTCGTCATCCATAGGTTGCACTGGACCAAAGGTGTTGGTCAGCTTTATAGCTACAGGGCTGGTTACACTTCATGCAAGTAACCTCAGTTGGCACAACACTGTTCATGGAGAAATTTTAACACCTTACCGTCCTTACCATAATATTCTACATGAAATCTTGCGATGGCTTGGAAGTAATCAACATCACAGATATCTTGGAAATAAATTCAAATTCATGGGGGTCACGGCAGGGGTCTTATACCGAGCTGTGATTGGTTGATCCAAAATCAAACCCACCAATTAACGTGTAAGATTCTTCTAAAGAACAACTGCTCATGTGCCAGACTCTAGCACATGCGTACCTAATGCAATATACTAACAAACACACAGGAGCTCTGAGACAGTGAGATCAACAAGTACATAGAAAAAATATGATATTCCAAAAATTTCTTGCAATTTTCTCTGGAAGTAATCACAAGTGGAAGATATGCTATAGAAGAATAGTCTCTTGACCAAAACTATAATAATACATTAGGTTTTAGTAAATGTCACCTCTTTTATAATGATAAGAACATCTGTGGTTAAAATGACCAAAATCGAAAAACTCTTCTGGTTAACTGTGTTTATAGATACACAGCAATCGTTTTTGCGTTGTTCGCCGGTAATGGACGATTAGCTAATCAGAGCGCACTCATGGTAAAATAGTGTTACTAGGAACTTAGTTGGTCGTGGCAAAATATCCACTGCCTATAGTGTACTGTATTGTACTCCCACAATTCAAGGGGTACCGTAATGGAGGGGGAGACGGTTAGCATCAGAAGGATTTTATGGAACTGCACCAAATTTTCAGATGTTTGGATGATAATAAGTAAGGAAATTGAAACGACAATGTACAGAACTTATTAGAATATGGGTAAAGTTTTAGTTTTGGTCATCCGGAAAATCTTACGAATTTAACTGTTGGAATCAGTGGTTGAAACAATTCTCAGACACTGGGAAATTTGCATTTTCAACTAGTATGGCTCTCGAGTTGATCAATGTCATTTGTGAGGGAAATTTCACAGAAGAAAAGGTATATCATTTTGGTCAACTCGCAAGGTTAGGTTAGATTGAAATTATTGATGTGTTTTGAATGATTCTGACCGTCATTTCAAATAGGTGGATGACCGAAACAATAATTTTACTGGTGTCTTGGAATTGTTTGCGTTACAGGTAATATATACTAGTACTGTACAATAGTTGCCAGCAATTCTTATAGTGTAGAGAGAAAGAGCCCCCCCCACCCTCCAAAAAACAAAGCAAATTAAACGTGATTTACCTCTATTATGTTACTGTTGCATATTAATATTTCTTGAGTATTTTAACTGATATGCCCCCTCCCCCATCCCACCAATTACCAACATTATTAGTTCAAAGTAGACATGGCTTTGAAGTAGAGGGAAAATGTGGGGTAAAATACTAAAAATATAAAACTAAATAACAAAAAACACCAAACCTTTGAAAACCTTACCTAACCTTTTCCAACATGTAAAAATCCTGAAACTATAAAAGGCTTTCCTTCATGTTTTTCGTATTTAGTATGTGATGGTGGCGGTGTTTTCAGTGTTCGGATAAAATTTTATTTGGGTGATTTTTCTTAGTTTGTCATGGATTCATGTTCTCCTTCACCCGAGGAATCTAACCTAACCCCGAGCAAGAGAAAATAAGATGAGCACAATTTCTCGGTCATTGAGAGAGACAACTTGACGAGATTTTTATTTGTATGCTTATTCTGGGGAATCATATATGGATCTGAATGAATAGCCATAGTTTAAGAAAATTGCAATTGCTGTATTCCACCTGGTTATAGATCTTCAGGTAAGAAACATTTTTGTGAAGTAGTTGGTTATTAAAATAGTTCTTAAGAATATTACATTTATTTTTTTCTCTGAACACAATTTCATAATCATTGTGTATTATAAAGATCACACTAAGGGAGCTTTATATGTTTACAGGCCAACAAGAAGGTCGGAGTGATGGGTGCGAGTGGAGGCATTGGACAGCCACTCTCACTCTTGTTGAAGAACTCTTCTCTTGTGACAGAACTTTCACTGTATGATATTGTCCACACCCCAGGAGTTGCAGCTGATCTGTCTCACATTGAGTCTCCTGCCAAGGTTACTGGCTATGTTGGCCCAGACCAGCTTGCTGTGAGTATTAATTGTTGTTTGGTTTAGACTTGTATCCAGTTACATGTTGTGAAAAAAAAAATGCTAGGGTAAGCAAATGATACTGTTAATGACACTATACTTCTGTACAATCAAGTACTCAACTCAGTCTACGAAACTGTGAAACAGAAGAAAAGTGTTGGATAATATTTATTTTTCCTTCTTTAACCTTTATTTTTGACACCAATGAGGCATATTGATAAGATTTTTGTTGGACAGTAACTCAGTGTATACGTTATAACTTATTTACCATTAATTCCCAATTAAATAAATTATTTGGCACTTAACCTTCTTGTGCACGAGATAAGTTTTAAAATTTCCAGTTCCAAGATCACATCTCTGAGGCCCCCAGGGCAGGCGAGACAGTGCACCGTTGATATATATTTTGCTTTATCACTCCCCCCGCTGCCGCCCCCAAAAAAGGAGAAAAAAATATCATAACCCATATATATTTGGCTTCATAACTGATTGCTCTTCAACATAAGCAAATAAAAAAAAATACAAGTATATGCTGTAGTAAAACCTGGATAAATCATACTTCAATATATTGGAATAAGCTTTCTTCGCACTCTGCGATGCATTGGTCACTAGAAATGGTAAAAAAAAAATGGAAGATTCACAAAATAAACCTTATGAAATGGACCAAACTTACTGAATACTGTACAGTGGTCTAATCAGATTTGCTATAGGCCTAGTGAGAACTAAGACACTTGGGCAGGTTGGGCCTGATCAGGTGTTGCCACATTCACCAGGTTTATTTATTTATTGATTCAATATTATATTCTCTTGTGGTTTATTGTTCATCATGATTAATATAACATCTTCAGTAATAGAGAAAAAATACAATGCTGCATTTACTCAAGATGTATTCATGAGAGCTTTCAGCAGACCAGCTCACAACAGGGGTCACTATAACACATTGTATAGTATGTGATATGAGGATACCTTCCTAACAACGTTATTTACTATCTTTGAGTGTTATATGATGACTCAGTTTGGCTACTTGTACACTTAGATAAATGATTAATGAATAAACCAGAGTATATGCAGATACATAATACTACTGTACACTACACTAATATTTATTAAGTGATGATAAATATACTACAGTGGTCCCTCGGTTAACGAACAAAATTCGTTCCAGAAGGTTGCTCGTCAACTGAAAGCATAGTTTCAATGGGTTTTTGGGTGATTGGTTCCTGCTCACCAAAAATTGCATAAAGTCAACAAAAAAGGTAGTAAAGTACACTTACTTTGAGGTGTGTATGTAGAAGGCTCCTGGATGATGATGATGTGAATTTGAAGTGGGAGGTGGAGGAGGAGGAGAAGGGAAAAGAGAAGGAAGTGGGGGTGGAGAAGTATTTTACTGCTTCTTGGAAGGTGAGTCACCTTCCATGAAAATGTCAGGAACCTCTGGACTGACAGATTCTCCAGCAGGAACATCCCCTCTCCTGCTTGAAGTGGAAGGCTGAGGGCTAGCATCTTCTTCCCGCTGCCTTTTAGTGAAAAAACTCAATTTTTGTTTGTGGGGCATCTCTCCTCATCATTAACTGATGTTTGAAGGAGACCACTGTGTCCTCCACATTACACAAAGCTAGTTCTGATTTTTCCACATTAGGGTGCCTTGAAGCCAGTTTCCTGAACTTCTCCCAGTAGTGAACAACATCTTTCAAATCTGAAGTAGACATAAGGCCATCACTTTCCTTTTCCTCCTCACCAATGTCAGCCTCTAACATCTCCCTGGCTCTTTCACAAATAAATTCGGTCGAAACTGAATCGCCTTTCAATTTTTTTCCCCTAATCCAAATGAGAAGTAACCTCTCTGTTTCTGGTATTAGGGATCTACCTTTAAACACTCTGGTAGATTTGTCTCTCGCTTTCACTTCCTTGAATTTGTCTTTCTGTGAAAGGATTGTCGACACAGTTGATGTCAACCTTCCATATTCTTTGCTAAGCACATTTGTTCTTATGTCTTCTTCATGTTTCTTAATTATTTCTTGTTTCACCTGGATTGAAATCACTTTTCTGGATTTCTTGGGACCCATGTTGGATTCAAAAACAATTTCAACACTAAAATTTTAAGTTTAATTGCTGTAAATAAAGAATATTTTCTTTAAATCAACAAATGCACCAGGTCGAAGGGCATTTGACAGAGTTGAATGATGTATGGCCCCACTTAGCCATGATCTAGCTGGAGTCATCTTACCTCAGGATCATTTTGGAAGCCATCTAAATTCTATTGAAGAAACTGTGGATGAAGAATTGGAAGAGCACAATTTTGCCCATGCAGGGAAAATTCTCGCAGACATTTGGTCATCTATGGTTATTGATGGCTACCCAACAGTTGCTGAATATGTTGATCCACAGGAAGGAAGTGAATCAAATATCCTTGAAAAGAGTCCTTCCTGGTACGCAAAACATGTGCAAGAGAGTCGGCATCTTCTACATGTCATCAAATGCCAAGATACAGCTTGCTGTGATGCACCAAGAAGTTCTTACTTTTCAGTTATTACCAACAGATTCTTGCCATCACCACTTCCCCTTGTACAGACAGCAGATGGCTTATTATGTTGTCTTGATGATTTGAGTGTCAACTATCCACCACTCTGTCAATCTAGCAATGGACAAATCTGAGCTACCAGCTCGGGCAGTTAAAAACTTTCCAAAAGGCCTACCATATGATTTGGCATGTCCTAGTCTGAAGAATGAGCTACAGAAGCACATCTGTGGAACATGTGGCAAATACTTTTCCTCAGTCAAATCCATGACTTCATATATTAAGAAACACTGCTCAAGTCGCAGTAGCCATTCTGTTGTGAGTGCTCCAACAGAAAGGCTGTGACCTCAAAGATTAGCTGCGAAGAGACAAAGGGAATTCATGTGTGTTGTCAAGTACCTGGAAAAAGAAGAGTATGAGCTGCACATGGAGAGGAAGAATTGGATACTGAGTGACTTGAAATGCCAACTGAGATCAAGGCTAACAAAGGTACACCAAACATGACTATACAAAGTAGAGAACCAGTGTGGCAGGAAGACTGTTAGATCTGGGACAACACTTGAACCACCCCTGGACACCTAAATATTTAGACTGAGAAATGAGTTTTCAGAAATATATTGTTTTTTTGACATGCAAACATTATACAGATATCAGGAATATACAGTCTCTCCTTGACTTACGACGGGGTTCTGTCCCGAAGACCAGGTCGTAAGTCGAATTGGTCGTAAGGCAAAAATAATATAGAAATTCTAAAATGGGTGTCTCTTTTTCTTCTCAGCACCACAAGGACTCTCACTCTTACGCTTGCCAGCCATTTTAAGGGAATTACAAACAAAATTTTTGTCCGTACACAGCGCGATCACTAACGTCGGGACTCGAAAATACGTAATGTGAAAAATGTTTTATACGACCATGGCCGTCGTATGTCCGGGTTGTTGTAAGTCGAGGAGAGACTGTACTGCATAAAATATATTTGCTTTTATTATTAAAGTTGTATAACTTGCTTTCACCTTTATTTGAAAAAAATAGAATACTCTGTATGCATGGATTTGACAAGGTATAGAAAGACCTCGGTACATATATTTCCTTTGTACTGTAATTCTTAGTACACTTTTAGTATTAAAGACTTTCAAAGATTACATCTGTATTATTTAGCCTTTATTTTATTTTTTACTGTAACACCTGGCTTCATTCCCCCCCACCCCCCTCTGCACTACATAATTTTTGAATGGCACTTGATACAAGTATTTCATACTGTAAAGTGTTATATACAGTATAATACTGGTAACCACAGAGATGAGTGTATCGAGGAGCAGCAGGCACCAGGTGGTGGGTGGCTCCCTCCCTCAGGACTACTTTCACGTGTCTTTATGCTATTTCACCATAATTCCTAAACGTATTATTAAGGTTCATTTGGTGACAGGTAAATATAACATTATCATAAAATAATCCTTTCCAAAAAAGAATCTCACACAACCACAGAAGAATCATTGTGCTATATTGAACTACAATACTTGCTTTCAAAGTGTGAACAGGTGATCGCTCTCTCTCCCTCACCATGTTAACAGTGCTCTCCATCTCTCGTGCTTACTACAACATGGCTTCAGCATTTAATAAATAATTTTGTAGTGTATCTGCATATTCCCTGATTTATTCATTAATCAGTTGTCTTAAGTGCACAATTAGCCAAATCAAGTCATCAAATAATGTATAGTATTACTCCAAAGTAGTAAATAATAATATTAGGAAAGTAATTCCATATCAAATATTACTTGTACAGTATGTTATATTATACTGACCTTGTCAACTGATTTGCTGAAAGCTGTCGGAATGTATCCTGAGCGAATACCTTCCGATACAGCTTATCCTTTTATTTTCAAGTCCTTACAAAATACAGTTCCTCCCCGACTTACAACCTACTTGACTTACGACCACCCACACTTACGACCTGCCTCAATCGTACCAAAATTTTCTCAAATTACATATTTTCGAGTCCCAACGTCAGTGATTGCGCAATGTACTGGCAAAATTTTCGTTTGTAATTCACTTTAAAATGGTTGCCAAGCTTAAAATTGCAAGTTTTTTGGTGCTGAGAAGAAAAGAGAGACCCATTTTAGATTTTCTATGTATTATTTAAGCATTTTCGACTTACTACCTGGATTTGGGTCCCTAACCCCGTCGTAAGTCGGGGAGGAGCTGTATTGTGTGTTTTTCTATTATTAAAGGTGTTACATTAATTATGATGACTTCTACACCGTAAGAGGCTAATACTATGAGAATATAATAATGAATCGATAAATAACCTGGCAAAGGGGGCCCGCCCTCCCTCCAGCCTGTTTACATATGCAATATCTCAGCCTTCATTAGGCCTACAGTAGATCTGATGAGACCACTATTGTACAGTATTCAGTGAACAAAGTTTTTTTATTTTCAGTTTTTTTTTTTTTTTACCTTCTGTATTTCTTAAAGTAGGTACAGTACAGTATTCTATATACAGTAATTTTATCCGTTTCTTAAGATAGCCGTTATACCAAGGCTATATCCATAATTCTCATCTAGTACCTAATCACAATTCTATGTACTAACCTAAGCAAACACTGTACCAGGAATTCTCTTAACATTTAATGCCATAATATCTTGACTATCGGGGGCTTATAAACACCCTTTGTTGTTTCTACTCTGTAATCCTTTTTTGTGCTACCGCTCACAAGATGAGTATGGGATGCACAATAAACTAGCTGTTCACGGAAACTCAAAAATTCAATTCTTAAATATGTACAGTACTCTACTAAATTATACCCATTTCTAAAAGCCCTCGAGTATCCCCGTTGCAGACAAAACGTACTTTACATGAAATGTTAACTTAAACGAGTGTAGATAGTGAGGTGCGGCACTCTGATATGATGCATATGAAGCCAGAACTCGGACATGTGTCACACGACACCCATGCACAGATGTTCAACCACACCTATAAACACACAAACCATTTAGAATGATGATGGATTTTCTGGAATTTTATAAATATTTCTGGTGAATAGAGGGTCGCCTCAAGAGTCCTAAAAAAGAAAAGAATTCTGGTGTATCTAGGTTCTACTGTAGTACTTATAATTTCCTCTTTCCAAAATCTTCACATCTATTTATTTTTCATACCTTTTAATTAAGTGTAGGTAAAAGATACTCTTCTTTAATCAATATAAATTGTGGGATTTTCTTATACAGTACTGTGTAAAGTACCATTTAAAATCCTATTTTTTTTTAGAAGACCCATTTATTACTTTGCAGGACTCTCTGAAAGGATGCGAAGTGGTCGTGATCCCTGCTGGAGTTCCTCGCAAGCCAGGCATGACCCGTGATGATTTGTTCAACACTAATGCTTCCATTGTTGCCAACCTGGCAAAAGCCTGTGCTGAGAACTGCCCCAAGGCAATGATTTGTATCATCTCCAATCCTGTAAGTTCTCTGGTCTAATTATTATTTATTTTTTTATGTATTTTGCTGTTAAAAAGAAAATACAATTTTTTAGTTTTATTCCTTGCTGGAAACGTTCTGTGTTTGTTTACACTGAGTGCAATAACTAAAATAAATGTAAATGGATTTGAACAAAACTTGGTGTGTTCATATTACCGAACAATACTTGTCCTTTAGACAGACTCTTAAGTACGGAATGCTATACAGTATGTTCATTTTAGTTCAACATATTCCTTTCTTTCTCTGGGTTTTACCATAAGCCAGTCATCTTACCTGCTGGAATATCAACCCATGAAATCTTGGTCTAAAATTGAAAACCTTCTTCCCTATCATTATGCTTCCCATAATCCCCAACAATTCTATTTCATTATTTTGACTTTTAATACACACTGATAGAAAAATATTTGATTAATTTGTCTTGTATACTGTATTTCTCTTTTACATATATCTTGTGTTTATTTTCTAGGTTAACAGCACAGTACCAATTGCTGCAGAAGTATACAAGAAAGCTGGTGCTGATACAAGCCGCATATTTGGAGTTACCACTCTGGACATTGTTCGTGCAAACACCTTTGTTGGCGAGCTTAAGGTATTTCTGTTTCCCATTTTGCCAGATTTGGTGATGTGTGTATTAGTGATGGTTGGCAATAATATAGATATTTTATTGATATTGTTGCAGTAGACCGAGTTTTTAGTAAATGTCATAAAAAATACCTAAATGATTCTTTATATGTAGAATAAAGATTAATATACTACCCATCATCTTAGGGCTTGGACCCCACTACAGTAAATGTGCCGGTTATTGGTGGTCATGCAGGCATCACCATCATTCCCCTCATCTCGCAAGCGACTCCCTCAGTTGAGTTCCCTGAAGATCAACTCAAGGCACTCACTGAAAGAATCCAGGTTTGTGCATTATATATGAAGTCTTAAAACTCCATGGGGAATAATTGAACCCATCATTCTGTAGTTTTAATCAGGGTGTGCATGTCTAGTGTAAATCTTGTGAGAGGATATTCTGTTATTCATGACGGGGTGTTTCGGGGAATTCTCAATTTAAATGTTGGTTGAGGTCACATCAACTATCCCACCTGAAGAGAGAGTACAGTACAGTAATTTCAACTCGGTAATTTTTCTCAAATTTATTGTGGGCTTCTTGGTGCTTCCTCCTGATCGCTGGAATTGAAGAATTAATCTATGAAACGGTGCTTTATGGTGGAGTCTCAAGAGGTTTAAGAGGTGCACACGTTAATAAAACAACAAAGATTCTTGGCCTCTAGTGTTCACTTTCTCCTCCCAGACTTTTTTAATTGAAGGAATGATGCAAAGTCCCCTGTTTTTTTTTAATAAGTTCCAGTCAATGGTGTCGGGTCCTGGGGTTAAATGTGTAGACTTGTTTGTTTATACAGTACCAGTTGGCTATGGAACATGAATGGAGGATCAATCCCTCGTATTTTAATTTTTATCCATACAGTATTTGTATCTCTTTTTCATCAATATTTGCATCAGTACATCTAATCTTTCTCAATAACCATCATCCTCACTTTTGTGTTTTATAAGGTAAGCAAATGTAAAGGTTTATGAGGGTGGAATGTGACAAGCTGTTAGTTGTTTAAGATTGGGGTGATGAAAGTGTGAAAAAGAAGTGAATTAGTGTACCGGTATTATGAAGATTGGAAGGCACTGAGTAAAGAACCACTTTGAAGAAAATTGTAAAAACATGGTGTATATTACATGTGTTTTTCCAATAAATCAATAAATCATGTAGAAAGTACTTCTTTATGAAGACACTTTCTAGATGTGAGGGGCAGTATGTTAAGAGAGTCAAGGAAGAATGGTAGAGGTTGAAGGAGGAACGAAGAGGGTGGTGATGAGACTATTGTTACTACAGCATAAGAGGAAAGAAGATGGTGTACAGGTATCCTTCAGATGCAAACGTTCGTGTTACAAAAATTCACTTTAACGAATTTTCTAAATTGACACCACTATTTAGAGAAAGAAAAGTGTCCCCTACTTGTATGAATTTCCAAGATGAGAGGGCAGTGAACATCATCCCAAGCACCATCAACTTAATTGTCATCAGCTTCATAATCATCATCATAAACATCATTCACCATACACACAGCAAGCGGGTCATGAGGCGGAGACATTGATCAAGAGTATGGGTATACAGTAGAGTATTTGTTAGTTCATATTCGTTTGTTTGTTATTTCATATTTAATATATTGTCTTATGCCCATCATCATATCACTCATTATATGGGATCTGTACTAATCATTGTCATCATAGCAAGAAGATCCAGGATGAGTGGTGAGTGTTCAGATATTCATACTGCAGAGGCGGTTTAAACTGAAATAAGCCTCACCAGCCAGCGCCAGATATGCTTTTGACAAACTTCTCACTGCTTCCACGTTGATGATTACCTCCCATACAGAATACACACCCTTGCACTTCATATTAATTAATTTATAGTTTTATAATGTATTTTCTATTTTTAAGTCATTAGAGTATTGAAATGATTTTTCACAACTTTACAGTTTTATTACTTGTAACAATGGTTACATGCTTTACCATCCATCAAGGCCACAGCTGATGCACTGTTGCCAAATTTTTCACTACTTCCACATTTCTGGAGCAGTAATACTATAAACTTTTGTAGAAAAATCATTACAATACTTTAATGTGGCTTATAAATAAATATAATGTAATATAAAACTATAAAATAAGAAAAAATAAAGAACACGAGTGTGTGTGTGGTGGTGGCTGTGGTCTTGAGCCATCTGATAACTGAGGAGCCTTCCGTCCCAACCCTCCCTCCTCAACCATCTGATAACTGAGGAGCCTGTCCCCCCTCCCTCCTCAACCATCTGATAACTGAGGAGCCTTCCGTCCCAACCCTCCTCCCTCAACCATCTGATAACTGAGGAGCCTTCCGTCCCAACCTCCTCTCCCTCAACCATCTGATAACTGAGGAGTCTTCCGTCCCAACCTCCCTCTCCCTCAACCATCTGATAACTGAGGAGCCTTCCTTCCCAACCCTCCCTCCCTCAACCATCTGTTAACTGAGGAGCTCTTCCGTCCCAACCTCCCCTCCTCAACCATCTGATAACTGAGGAGCTCAGTCCCAACCCTCCCTCCCTCAACCATCTGATAACTGAGGAGCCTTCCGTCCCAACCTCCCTCCCTCAACCATCTGTTAACTGAGGAGCCTCTCCGTCCTAACCCTCCCTCCCTCAACCATCTGATAACTGAGGAGCCTTCCGTCCCAACCCTCCCTCCCTCAAAATGACGACACCCACATCATTTATATACAGGCTTGGTGTTAATAAATCAATTGTTTAACTTCAAAAAAGTTAATTAAGAGATACAGTAATAATTTGAGCTTACGAATATCAATACCCTTCATATACTGTCAAATACTTATTTTTACCTGATCACAGTATTTGGCTTGTCATTTAATTTTTAAGCAAATTACTATTTTTTTCTATAATAGTATTTAATATTTTATATCGATGATAAAACGTACACCATAAGAGACTGATCATGTAAGAATATATAATAATAAATGTTTGAGGGTGTGTGTGTGTGTGTGTGTGTGATGTTGAGGTGTGTTCCTGACACATTAACATGGGAATTAAGACAACATTCATCCAGTGAGAGTCTTGTGTGACTGCCTGGAGGCAAGATAAACATCAGCTCTTGGGGGAGTGCATTAAAGGGAATCTCCTGCATATATTATATTTTCTTTATTTTTAAGCCACATTAGAGTATTGGAATGATTTTTACACAACTTTTATAATTTCATTACATGTAACAATGGCACTGTGCATTACCCTCTCCCTCCCTTCCCCCCTCATTCCCCAAGGCAGGGAGGGGAGCGGTAAAGGCCGTAGAGACCCTCGCAGCCAATACAGTAGTGGAAGTTGTCAGACGCAGTACACAACCTCCTTTGCACTCTATTCAACCCATAGTGCAATCCGTGGAGGGGCAAGGGCCTTGTTGTTTAAACCCTCGTACTGTAGTTTAAGGGATATGTGTACATAATGTTATACCTGTACATATAACTATTTATACTATATGTACTGTAATTTGCACACTTAAGGGAACTGGCACAAAAAACTCATGAATTTTGCTCTTTCTCGGGGTCCATTTTACCTAACCCCTACGAGCTTTAAGGGAATAGTGTAATATTATAACAGCCACCACGACCTTGTGTTCATTCCTTCGAGGCAAAATGTCAGGAATAAAGTTGTCTCTCTGACTCTGTGTTTCCTTAAAACATAAAATAGGTATTAGTGGTTGTTATACAGTATTTTAATTAAGTACAGTATTGTGAATGCAATTTACATGGGAAGCATGTTAAGGAAAACTTAGTTGCTTGTGCAAAGTGGAAGCAGATAACATAAACATTAAGACAAATAAGATGCTGAAATTCATATTCCCTCACAGGATGCAGGCACTGAGGTGGTAAAGGCCAAAGCTGGAGCAGGCTCAGCAACTTTGTCCATGGCCTATGCTGGTGCTCGCTTTGCCTTCTCTATGATTCGTGCCATGAATGGAGAGGCTGGTGTAGTGGAGTGTGCCTATATCAGGTAATGTATAGATCAGTGTCATATTGCATAACAGTATTGCATGTATACAAATAATTTTTTATAGTTGCCTTTTGAAATTGGATAAAATTGTTTAATTCACTTTTAACACTGCTTATTTTTTTTCCCTTTTCCTAGATCTAATACGACAGAAGCAACCTATTTCTCCACACCTATTGTTCTTGGTCCCAATGGCATGGAGAAGAATCTTGGCCTTGGCAAACTTACAGCATATGAAACCAAGCTGGTAGAGAATGCAATTGGAGAATTAAAAGCTAGTATTAAGAAAGGTGAAAGCTTTGTTGCAAATATGTAAACTCATACACGGATGTTCCTCCTTAAATTGGATGTACTGTATAGGAATTCATTTTGATTCACTGTGTCTTTTTACTAAGGATGTGGTTTGTGTCTTGAATAGTAACTGTATATTTGGAAGGGTATGAACTTACCCTAGTTTAGCAACTGACATCCAGTTCTAACTCTCCTGGGTTTGCTATACCTGTATTTCAAGTGTATAACAAGGTTTGTGATAGTTGAAGTTAAGAAATTGGTAGTGACCCAGTCATCGTAGTAAATATTGTTATGTTGACCTGTACTAGACACAGTGTTTCATCTGTACCTCTACATTAAGTGTAGGTCATCCTTATGTTATTTTATTTAAGAAATTTATTGATTTTGACATTGTAAATATATTTTCAAAGAACTTTGTTGACAAATATAAATAAAAACCGGAAAATAGTTTTTAATAAACCCTGCAAATGAGGTACAGATTTTGTAATCAAGTCAATAGCCGTCTTTTCAAGAAAGCAAACTGTGGTCTTGCATCATGGAGCTGGATGTTACTGATGATTATCCAAAAATTTTGAAAAAATTGCTTCCCAATTCCTGAGTAGGCAGGATTGTATAAATACCCCCTGCCTTACTGGGTAGAAAGGGCTTTCCAACCTGGCAGGACTCTCCACCAACTTTTCCTTCTTTATTAAAGATGGGAGGCCCCTATCAGCTCCAGAAGAGAACCTGGCAGGACTCTCTAACCACTTTATAAATAATTTTTCTCTAACCACTTTGCACGAATCTACTCCCGTGTTACTAATACAAGATTCTTAAAAAAAAAAAAAAAAAATCCACCAGCTCCAAGAGAACCTGGTAAGATTCTCCAATCACCTCGACACAACTTTTCTATAGACAGCACTATCTTTACTAGTGGTTTCTTCTATATTACTAACATTAAAACCATGTGTAATTATTGTAGTCACAGAAAGGTAGAAACTGCAACAAAACCCATGCAAACTTAAAGGTTAAAGCAGATAAAACGAAAACAAAAAACAAAGGTCTGACGACCCAATGATAAACAAAATGAAAAAACAACAAGAAAAAAACTCTGCAACGATCTGATTGAACCCAGATTCATTTAAACTCTACATCTATTGTACTTCTATTTTCCCCCCCTGATTCCTACCCCTTCCTTCTTCCCAATCTTAGCTAAAGACATCATGATCAGGAAGGTCATTCTACTCCACGCTCTCAAGCCGACAAGACCTCCACTCCAGAAGCTCCTCTGCAACACAGCAACTCCTCGGCATCCTACTGCATTGTACATACAATAGAAGGGGAGTTACTCTCTTCTGGGTTTCCTTCCACACCTTCGTCCTGAGTGCGACATCTCCCTTAAGTTACGTGTGTATGTGGTCCTAAAGAAAAAGAAAGTTGACTAACTGCACCACATACACTACGCTACATTTGGTGACACGTCGAGTGATGCACTCACACAAGATGGATGAGAAACGGATCTCTCTTCCAGTCTTCAATCACAACATCAAGGACCCCAGACTGTCAACACGTGTCCGACTACACCCGACCATAACAACGGTCATCAGTTGTGAGACACCAGTGTCCTACCCTGGGACACGCCTGGAAGTTATATGGTCCACAGTGTCTGTTGTATATGTTTGGGGATAATTCTGGAATATAATTATCCCATGTTGGGTAGTGAACCCATATAATTTGTTGGTTTCAGTATTAACGTGTTGTGTTGTGAGTGCATCCTCATATGTACTAACAACAGTCTAGTGAAGTATCATATGTAAGTTTGTCATGTATGTGATGACATGCACCAGTAATGTGTGAGATTGGCAGTAAGAGAAGCCAAGGGTTGTTCCTGGTAACTGTATGTAATGTAATGTAACACCAGTAAGGTTGTGAGAAGTAAGAGTACAGTATCCGAGTAAAGCCGAGGAGTTGTATGTTAATGATATCTCTTCCCCTACTTTGATTTTGTTAATAAACCCTTTCTTAGAGTATTAGGGGTATTCATTTCATCCCAGTATCTACGTTTATTCTGTCCAGTGTCCCTGATACCAGAATTACAGTACCCATGTGCCGGCCCTCGCCATGCTACCAAACAACTGAGGTTATGTAGTAACCTTGAACTGAAATATGTAGACAGAACTATTGAAGGAACTAAGACAGAGAAGTAGGGTAAGGGTGGCCTCGGTGGTTCAGCAGAAGTAGTGTGCCCCCGCTCTTACAAGGGTGGAGCTTGAGTCGTAACCCCTCCCCCCCTTACACTACTGTCTGGGAAGATATTGGAAGTATAATGTACTGTCTAATGGTAAACCCTGCTGCTATATGGCATCACAAAAATTGTAGGGGTCTCAATTGCTTCTCTTACATATATTGTTTCTCACTATTGATATTTTTAATTTTTGCATTTCTTTATGGTTCTTTATTATTATTATGATTATTATTATTATTATTATTATTATTAGTGTTGTTATTATTATTATTGTTATTATTTTATTAGTTTATTTTTAATTTTGTATTTTTCATCATAATTTTTTTTAATATGAATTATAATTATTATTATTTTTATTATTATTATTAAAACATTTTCGCCCCCCCCCCAGGCCCCTATGTGGGTCAGTGACCCTTGCCCGGGTGGGCTAATCCCCTAAAAAAAAAATCAATTTTCTCGGCTGTCTTCCTTACTCGTGTCAGTGCCAATTTAGCCGGTAGGGTGGACATCCAGTACCGGATGAAGTGTCTTTTCAATATAAGACTACTCTAGGCAGGAACAAAGGTGTCGGCAGCTTCCATTACTGAACTTTAGTATGCAGACGGCCTCACCCTTGTCGCTCACACTGAACGCGACCTACAGGAGATCCTGAACACCTACACAGATGCGTATGCACACTTCGGCCTTGAGGTGAATGTATGTAAGACTCTCTTTCAGCCTGCCTCTGGTTCAGCCACACGCCCACCACCATCCATCCATCCAGCTTAACGGTACTACCCTCTCTAATGTTCCCCACTTTCAGTATTTCGGCTCCCACCTGTCCACCACCACGGACATCGGTGAAGAAATTCAATATTTGATCAGATATGCTTCTGAAGCCTTTGGCAGACTCCGTCTTCAGCTGTAGGGAACAAAAATTATGTACAAGTTACACGTATATCGAGCAGTGGTCCTCCCCACCCTGCTGTATGGCAGTGAGACATGGGTGACATACAGGAGGTACCTCAAGAGACTTGAAAACTTTCACCAACATAGTCTACGTTCCATCCTCCGAGTGCGCTGGAAAGGCAAGAGAACAAATGCCAGTACTCTCACTGACACCAACTGTAGGAGCATCGAGGCTACCATTATGTTGGACTGGCCATGTTATCTGCATGGACAACAGTAGGCTGCCAAAGCAGCTACTTTACGAATAGTAAATGTAACACTGGCGGGCAACTGAAAAGGTATAAGGATATTCTTAAGACAAACCTGAAAACGTGCCAAATCGACCCCCCTCACCTGGCAGACGATTACTCCACAACGTGACGATTGGAGAAGTACCACACTAGTAGGTGTCAATACTTTCGAGTTAGCCCGACTGCAAACCGAGGCAGACAAGCACCAACACCGGAAAGACGCTGTCGCCGCCTCTGCCTTAGTAGACGTCGCCCCCCACACGTGCAATATCTGTGAACGACCCTGCTGGTCCTGTATCAGCCTCTCGAGTCACCTCAGAGCTCACCAACGAAGGTGACATCCTTAATAACTCGTATCATTGTATCATAGCTGGTTGATCGTCATACTCGATTCTGAGTGACAGCAAAGTCGTAGTCGTAGTGTGTGTGTGGTGTTAGCGTTGTAAAGTAATTAAATATATTTACTTGAGTACTGTACTCAACAAACAGGGAGGTTGTAGGGGTATCGAGATATTAATGTTGTCTAGCACTCAGGATGGAAGGAAACTCTAATGTGGTTTTCTTATATATATAAGTTATATGATAGACAGTCTGGTGCTGGAGGTGCCGTGTGGTGAGGGGCCAGCGTGGAGCTTGCTGGAGGAGGTGTTGCTTGTTCAGGAAGATGGGCAGAATGAGAGTTGGTTGGTGAGGAAGCTCAGAGAAGGACAGCTGGTGGGTCGCCATGCTCGCTGGCGGGAGCGAGGACCGCCAGGCAGGCGAGGAGAAGCGAAGGCCGCCAGGCAGCGGCGGAGGAGGAGGTGTTGCTTGTTCAAGAAGAATGGTCAGAATCAATCTCAATGGAGAGACAGAGCTTATATACCCAGCAGCAGCCGCTATGAGTCATGTAGGGAAAACCCGAGAAGTCGCCGGTGACTAGTTCCGTTGCTAAGATACGGTAACATCTGGTTGGTTGCTAGGGAGGATGGTAGCAGCTTGGTGACGCCGCTACGCAGTTGTAGGCAGTTGTAGGGGAGACGTCCACTACAAGGTACTACTGTAGTGGATTCCTCCCCTACAAACGCTGTTTGTCGCTGAGTAGCCGACCCCACGAATTCCCCAGTGTATGCCTCGTGGTGTAGGTCAACCAGCGCCGCCTTACATGACGGAGGTCAACTATTAAGCCACGCTTACCCCCGCTATATAAGACCTGACCTCGTGGTGACCTACCTCTCTTTCGACCTACAGCCAGTCTTCAAGTAACACCTCCTCCTCCTCCTCCGCTCCTGCCTGGCGGCCCTCGTTTCCGCCGGCGAGCATGGCGACCCACAAGCTGGTCCTCCTCTGAGCATCCTCACCAGCCAGCTCTCTCTACATCACGCTTGTAACCATGCTGCCACTTCCCAGCATCAAGCTGCATTGTACATCCGATTCAATATGTATACAGAGAGCACATTGTGAGTTTCCTTTCTCCATCCCATCCTGAGTGTGAACCAGCATCTCGTACCCCACACTACCACATGGGAAGATATTGGTAGCACAATGTGTTGTCTACTTGTATTGGTAGACTGCTGTCATATGTGACCAAGTCCCAGGTTGCTGATCTGACTTTCTGCCTCATTTACACACAATTGCAGGGTTTCAATTGTTTCTCTTACTTTGACAACACAACATACATAATGTATATTGTTTCTCACTCACGATTTATTTTTTCGTTTGTGTATTTATTTATGGTTATTATTAGTAGTATTTTTATTTTTTGGTAATATTTTTTCTATATTTTTATTAATTATTATTAAATATTATCATTATTATTATTATTATTATTATTATTATTATTATTATTATTATTATTATTATTATTATATTTTCGCCCCCCCTAGGCCCTGATGTGGGTCAGTGACCTGTGGTCGGGTGGGCTAATACCCGTAGCAGTAGTAGTTTTGGGGGATTACTGGTCACTTCGCCGTTAGGCTATTTAGGCCGAGGCTGTCTCCCCCCGAGTCGTTTTCTTTGGACTTCTTCCCTTTATTCCTTTTGCTTTTCAATTGCCATTCTTCTTCTTGGTCTTGTTCTTGTATATTTTCGTAAAAGTAAAAAAACGGTGATGATTTTAATGTTGCTGGATATGACTCATTTACGAACCTTTCTCAAGAAACTTGCAAGAGGGGTGTAGTTATCTATGCTAGGCAAGATCTTAGAGCCAGCCAGGCGAGGGTACAGGGAGAGGATGTTTTTGAAGAGTCCAGTGGTGTAAAATTTAACTTAAGGGAGGGGACTTACTTATTGTCGGGTGTATCTACAGATCCCCAAACTGTGGCCCACTAAATCAAAGGAACTTAAGAGCCTTAATAGAAAATGCGGCGATGCTCAACCCTAGCCACCTCCTTATCATGGGGGACTTTAACTATGGCGACATCGACTGGAAAAACGAGTTGACCACAACTCCGTAAAAAAATTAAATAACAGCTTTGTCATATGGCAATGATTTTGTGGTTGTAGGCCTCCTGACTTGGGCTGTACCTCCTACCCAGTGGAAATTTAGTTTTAAAAAATACAATCGCGTCTAGCATTAAAAATCCTACATCGATTTACACTTTCACATCACTAAGACGATCTTGGTGTATGTAATCATTGTCCAATTCCTGCCGCTCAACAACGAAGACCCGAATGCCGAACACGCTTTGTTACAGAGACGCAACACGCCCCAACCCACGCAGTGTGAAACAAGATTCCTAACAAAGAGAAATTACATAAACACAAAGAGAAATTAGACTACTGGCCACGTACACTACGCTACAAACAGCACCACCTTGCCGACTGGGTCAACGCCATCTGGTAGTCGGCAATTAACAACACTTCCTTGCCGTATCACGACATTGGAGCAAGAGTCGCCAGCCCAATAATATCACTGACACGTCTCTCTAGCCTCTACCACAACACTCTAGCCTCCCCCTTGAATCACCAAGGTGACGACGGACCTGTATCTCTCCCTGAAAAGGATTTCGCTCTCATCCTCTGTTCTGGAATAGTGACTCGTCCTAAGGACCTCTGGCCTTCCCCGGGTTCCTGCGCTTCAAGTGACCGCCTTAATCATACCCACGTACCATAACATTCACTGCAGAGAGCGGTAG